>NW_004955423.1:27476954-27498376 GCF_000276665.1 Chinchilla lanigera
CCTTCCTTTCTTTTGTTTTTTTGGGACAGGGTCTCACTATGTAGCCCAGGCTGGCCTTGAACTCAGCAATCCTTCTGCCTCAGCCTCCCGAGTGCTGCAATGACAGGTGTCTGGAACTTTTTCTTGGTTTTATTTTGGTTTATTTCTTAATTTATCATTTTCTCCTCACTAGAACGCAAGCTGGACCTCAGGCAGCAGCCTCCGCGTCTCCTCACAATCGCTCCTCCAGTGTCCAGGCTGGTGTGTGAGACACAGCTTGTGTGTTGTGTTTTGAAAACTTAGGGGTGAGAGATGAGAATGAATGTGCACCACACAGCCAGGTTCATGACATACAAAATTATACATATCTAAGTTTGTAAAAGCAAAGAAAATATGTGGGAAGATCCTAAACAAAAAGCACTCAGTAGCAGAGAAAAAAATTCGTCTTTCTTCTAATAATTTTGTATTATTTAATTTAAAATAAGTGCGCATTTCTTTTTGGAATTAAAAACAATTCAAGAAATAAAATATGTGAAGAGAATGTCTCCTCAGTGCAGGAGACAAGGTGGTTATTCAGGGTGATCAGTCCAACCCCAAAGGCACAGTGCCCCACAACCCAGGACTTTCTGAGCAAGCACTGTCGGCCCAAATGCAAAGCCCCACCTGGGTCTCGAGTGACAGAAACAGGTGGGTTTCACGATGGCGCTGGGTCCTGTCCCCACAGCCCTCATCATGTGCATGCAAGTGTTCCAAACTCTGACACGCTTCTGCTCCAAGCACTTCAGATAAAGGGTACTTGAGCTGGGCAGTAATCTCTCTCATCCCGTTTCTCTGTCTCTGTCTGTCTCTCCCTCTCCTGCTCTCCTGTCTACAAGCTTAGAAGCTGACCAATATTACAGCAATCCTGTCATTCTAGTAGTTTCTTCACTAACTGATGAAAGTAACTATTTAAAGACACTACAATCACAAGTACTAAAATACCTGAAACAGCAAAAGGGATATCACTCAGTCATAGAATGAACAGTTTTCTAGTAACTTCTGAAATGCACAATGAAGACGAAACTATACATCTTGAGACATAAGCAGCTTTGGGAAGGTAACACTCTTGTGCTTAGGTCCTCACGGGTTGGTTTAACACTGATTTATGTTGCTCGTTCACACCAATGCCTCGAATACTTTTGCTCACAGTCAGGGAGGTCTTCCAGTTAAAAGACACTGAGTGTTTGGAAATCAGAAATGTCAGACCCGGGGGAAATGACCATGGCCAACCCGCGGAGCGCACTGGCAGCTAATTCAGAGCACGCTTACCTCGGCGGAAGACGGGGAGCTGAACGGCAGCGGGGGCACAGCCATCTGGTGGACGGCGTCTTCATTTCTGTGAATGGGAAAACATGCAGGATCAGGACTAGGTAATGCCAGGGTCTCAGCTCGGGTAACCAGTGCCACCTGAGCGCTTTGGTGAAAATGGTCACACAGCACCAATGAACCAAAGACATCTAAATATGGGGCTTCCAAGCATGTAAAGCTGCTTGACTTGAAGAGAGCCACTTTTTGAGGGCCACTCGGGTACCACCCCAGGACAGGGCACAGACAGGGCAGCAGCCGGCCCTGCAGGAGAGCCAGGGCCACCTGGGGGAGTGGGAGGGTGTCTGTTCCGTGTGGTGTGCATTTCCATGCAGGTATAAGTGACCTGCAGTCCACAGTTACCTCCACAGCGCTTGGCTCCTGGAACTGGGAAGGTCCCAGCCTTCTCCCTGGGTCCTCATGTGGTACGTGTGGATTGTGGGGCGCTGAGGACAGGCCACGTGGGTGTGGGGGAGTGATGGGTGCTTCATGCTGCCTCACTGCCCTAGGGCACCCCTTCACCACGGCAATGAGCACTCAGCAACTCCTAAGGGAGCCCTCTGAGGTGCTTCTTGCTGGTATCGAACACCTAAGATGTAAGGGCTGGGGACCTGGCTCAGGCTCAGGGATGGAGAGCTTGCCTAGCCTGTGTGATCCCTAGCACAACAAAACCCGCCCCCCCCCGACTTTGCCACCCTCACTCCACCTGCGCGGCGTAGTCAGACGAGCTTCTGTCTGACGGGTGGGCGTTCGGGGTCCCCCATTTCACCTCTTACTGGATGATAGCTCCTCTGCCTGCGTCACCCCGATTTGTCACTTAACACCTCAACTCAAGATGCCCAACTATTCTACTCATGCCCAGCTGCACCAGGGGCAGTCACCGCTCGAGTTCACAGCCTGTCTATGTACTCCTCCTTCTCCGCTCCCATGGTAACCCAGTCTTTTGGCTTTGGGATCTGCATTTCTAACTCCTACCTCCGGCCTCCACTAGGTGTCTTAGGAGCACCTCAGAACAAAGAAAGACTGAGCTTTTCCATGGCCTCACTGCTCCCACCTGAGTGGACACGGGCAACAGCTGCCTACTGTCAGTCAGTGATTCTCAGCCATGCCCGAAACCTCTTGTTCCCAGCTGCACTGATGACCATCAGCAGGGCTCACGATTTTACCCTTGAAACACATCTGAAGTCCTTCTACTCTCTGGCCTGTCCTGAGCTAAGGAGGGGCACCCTGTTCCATCTCCCCTGCCTGCCCTGCACTCTGAGAGTTATTTCGGCCCTGACGCCACAGCCGGTCTCTCCCAGCCGGGCTTCACCTCCTCCTGCACCGGACAAGCCTGTGGTGTTGTTCAGTGGGAGAAACCCACTCGTCAGCTGTGGGGCTCTGGGAAAATCACTTCTCAGTTCCCGGTTGCTACTGGAAAGCGGGCTGGACTAAGGAGTTCTGGGTGGGTGTAAGTCCTCCACAGGAAGGGGCAGAGCATGAAGAAATGAAGCCCAGGTGCCACTTTTCGCCTTGTCCCCCTTGGACTGTCACGAGCCAAACCAAAACAAATGGGAACCCTCAGACCTAAAGTGCCGCGGAGCACGAGGAACGGACCTGTTTCTTCTGAGAGCATCTCAGATGCCTCGAGCAGGCTGTCTCGCTAAGCACAGGTGTCGCAGGGCCACGGTCTGCACCTCAGCACCCGCTCACACCCAGTGCAGTCAGCTTCCGGGGGAGCAGTCACGTCTCCCAGGGGGAGCTCCCGCCTCAGTGTCTCCTGCACCTGCTCCGGGTCCGACACTCATGGTAGAAATTAGGCAGATGTTTTTGAGATCCCTTGCAAAGGCCACCAGCACTGACGCATTCTTGCTGAGGATCATGACCAACTGGGCCAAGTGGGCTCACACCAGCCAAGTTGGCCCTTTAAAATTTAATGTTTCCCCAGGTTAGTACGACTCCAGTGTTAACCTCACATAATGGAAAACCCGCAATTAGTCCCAGTGGAGAGAAGAAGGCTACCGCGAGAAGTTACCGCTGGTAATCCTTCACAGTCCTCACACTAGTGATTGTTTGCACACTGAGACATCAAGCCTCAGTTTCAGAGAGAGGGGACGGCGGGGGGCAGCGGGGGGAGCGCCCAGACAAGCTGGTGGCCTGGGCACCCTGACCCTCGTGCCCGGCACTTTCAGGAAGGGATGAAAAATGTTTGCTTTATGATTAATCTCTCCTTTTCAGGAAATTACCCCTCTTAGGCACTGGGGCCCCTCACAGCACAGTGGAGAACGGCTGGTGTTTTTATGATCTTCCTTAAGAGCTCTGGGTGAGACCAAGGGTGTGGATCTCGAACTGTCCCCAAACTCACGTGCTCAGGGCAGGCGATGAGCTCGTGGGTGCAACGCAAGTTCACAGCCGCACGTGCCGCTGGGGGGCGGGGCTGGCAGGGGTCGCTGGGCGTGGCCTGTGAGCACGCCCCCCAATCCCACCCCTCCCCCATTCAGCACTGCCCTTGTGGCTCCCAGGAAGTTAGCCGCTCTCGGGACTGCGTCCTCTGCCTGCCACATTCTGCCTTGGACCTGTGGACTTCGGATTAAGCAGCAAACCAAAACACCTCTGCTTTCAGTTGAGGGAGCCAGGCATTCTGTCCCAGTGACGAGAAGGTGACTGACAGAGTACTGCTTGCACCGACAGGGTGAGAGTTATTTCCAGATGATGGAGCTCTGTGTGGGGTACAGTGGTCTCCAGTCAAAGACCCAGCGGACACCTGAGACCAGAATGCCAAAGCCTACACCTAACAATAGTAATCACTAATGAAGTGGAATAATGATAACCATCGGCTGTAATGAAACATACGCATGTGGTTTCTCTCTCTTGAAAGAGCCAGGATAAATATTAACATTTTCACAGTGGTACCCTTGGGAAACTGATGTCGTGGGTCACTGAGACCTGGGTGAGGGGCAGGGACCACTGTCCTTGTCGCTGGACTAGCCATGCTCTGTGAAGACCACTTCTTCCTCCTCCTCCAAGCACCAGGATCGGATCTTCCTTCTGTGTCCCCAGCTTGGCACTGGGCACCTAGCAAGAGAGCCCAAGTTCTACGATGCTGTGAAGGAACGTGATCTTAATGCAGCAGGAGAGGACAGCAGGGCTCTCAGACCCTGCTGTGTGCTGTCCCAGCTGCTTCCAGGACTCAGTAGCAATATGCAGCCAGCAGTCAGCGCTGCCGTGTGTGAGGACAGTGCTTGGGTGCCTGCCTGGCTCATAGCCAGTCCCCAGTGGACCCTCCGTCTAACCAGAGGACACAAACAGCCCAGCTGCAGCCAGAGTGGATGGAGCAGCAGACTCCTGTCTCAGCTTGGCCCAATTTCTCTCTCCCTGGGACTCAGGTGAGGACAGAGCCACAGCGCTCAGGGCACTGCTAATCAAAATGCCCAGGGCTACATGTGTGCTCTGAAGCCGCCCTGGTGCCTTCTCTTCAGTCTTAGTTGTATGGCTCTTTCTGAAAGACACCCTTGCATTCTTATAAGATATTCTTCTTGTAAGTTAAGCTGGCTCGAGTTTAACTGGCTGAAACTCAACAATATAGCTCTCATTTTACTTTGAGTGTATATATTTATTTAGCAAATGTTTATATTATGGATGGAAAAATGAATGAAACACGATTCCTGGCTTTGATGATGCTGTGGTTTGATCTAGATGCCTTCAGAGCCTCACACATTCATGGGTGGGGCTCCTGGAAGAGGGTTGAACCATAGGGGCTGCTACAGCAGAAGTGCTGCTAGGAGGTGGGCTGGTCTGACAAGCTGGGTCAGTGGGGTGGGACGGGAAGGGTGCATTCTTGTCCCTGGTTCCTCCCTCTTTTCTCTCTCTCTCTCTCTCTCTCTCTCTCTCTCTCTGTTTCCACCATGGTGTGAGCAGATGTCCTCAACCTAGGCCCTTCCACCACCACCTTTAAGCCTGTGTCTAAGCCTGCCAACCAAGGACTGAAACCGTGAACCAAAGTAAACCTCTCCTTTAAGTTGCTGGTGTTGAGTACTGCGGCTCAGCAAGGAGGAAGTAACTAGCAGAGATGATTCAGCAGCTAGTGAGGGTGGTGGTAAGTAACCAGCAACTACACTCACAGGCTTACTACCCACATGCAGCGGCGTAGCTTTTCTCCAAGAAGATGCTCAAAACACTGCCAGTCCAGTTCCTTGTTTGCAAAATATATTTGTATTTGTCACTGCTAAGCATGATTATCAACTTGACCAGGGTAAGGGACGCCCAGCCAAGTAGTACAGCAGTTCAGTGCTGGACATGCCGCTGGGTGTCTCCAGAGATGACTGGCATGTGTGCCAAAAGCCAGGGGACCCCACCCCAACTGTGGCACACCATCCAATAGGTTCCTAGCCCAGGTGGAATGAATGGGAGGAAGAGGAATTATCCTGCATTCTGCCCCATCCTGCTTGAGTGGCTGCGTCTTTTGTGGCCGTCGCCTGTGCACAGAGGACTCGGCCTCTTCAGCCTCCAGAGGGGACTCACACCAGACCACAGGGAGCTCCCAGCCATGGGTCTCAGGCTGGTGCTACATCCTTGGTCCTTCTTTTCTATGGCTTCAAGCTTCTTGGGTGAGCAGCTGCTAATGCTCTAGTTCTCCCTGGTCACTTTGGGCTCTCCTGCTTCTGATCTCTGTATTTTCGTCAATTCTGTCTTTCTAGGGAAGCCTGCCCAATACAATATCTATGGCAAATACATTTTGCACTCTGATTTCAATTCTGCTTTGTAATAAAAATACACTCATCCTTGTTTAAAGAAGCACAAAACATGCAATGTGAATGAGTGAGAATACTGAGAACAGCCCGAGATTCTCTCTCCTGCTTTACAAACTCTGAATAGGGTGAGTTTCTCCCAGGACTGGTCTGTGGGGCTTGGTACTTTAAGGGAAGAGCTTCAGGTAAGGCCTGCCCTGATCACAAGAGCCCTGACACCTGCAGTTTTATTTCCCAGAACCTCAGCTACCTCCACCTGCCCAAGCACTAGGGGCTGAGCCCAGGGCCTTTCTGCTGCGCCACGTCCATGTGCTTTTTCCTCAGTTTTTATTCTGAGACAGGCACCCAGGGCGAGTCTGCCCACTACTCACACCCAGCGCTGTGCAAGCCAATGAGTGGACTGCTTTAGTTATCACACCCCTGACCCCAGCGGCCATCACACACTCTAAGATCCAGCACCTCTGCACAGCCCCATCTGTGCCCGCACGAGGCTTTGGGGGACATCCAGACACAGCTGTGACACCATATGACTCAATTTTACTCATGGATCTACAGCTAGAACTCAAAGCAGGGTCTCCAGAGAGACATCACACACCCACAGCCACGGCAGCTTTACTCACACCAGCCAAAAGGCAGAAGCAATGCAAGGGCTTGTGGGTGGACGGATGAACAGAAAAAGGAGGTGCACAAACACGGAACACCACCTGGCGTGGAGGAAGGCTGTTCTGACACGCGCTGCAACTTGGATGGACCATGAAACCATGCGAAGGGAAAGAAGCCCGCTGGAAAAGTACAAATACTGGCCCAGAGTGGTGGTGCAGCTACTCGGGGGGCGGGCTGGGGCAGGAAGGCTGCAAGTGTGAGGCCACCTGGGCAACTCAGCAAGACCCTGGCTCAAAATGAAAATTAAAAAGGTCCAGAGGAGCAGCTCAGGGGCAGAGTGCCCTGGTTACCTGGGGGTTGGGGAGAAAAGGCCATAGACAGCATGGCTCTGCCCATCAGAGGGAGAGGGTGGCGGACGCAGAGGCTCAGGGTGGGAAGACGAGAGATCCCCCGACAGTGGGGGGACTCAGGCCCAGTGGTGTGTGTCGGCACGACTGGAACAGTGAGGATGACACACGTTCTATTATGCATGTTTCAGTTTAAAAAAATAACTGAACAGGAACAAAAAGTAAAATGGGATGGAAATATGCCTGACTTACTTAGGGCAGCATCTAAAATCACGACTGTTGCTAGGACTTGCTGGTCCTGCCTCATACACAGCCATCAGATCTTACTCTCTGCCAGCAAAACAGGACTTGCACTTGAAGCAGAAGTTCTGGGCCGGAACTCAGCCTCCACTGCCGAGCAGGTTGGTTTAATTCTTTTGCGCCCTTTGCTATAAGAGTACAACAACCACCTCACAGACAGCGCAGCTCGGATGCACTGTGGGCTTTGCACAGACGGCGGGTATGGGGGAGCACGCGAGCACATACACCCAAGGCCTGAATGTTACTTCCCGATTGCTCTAAATTTAGAGATATGAGACACTGGAGGGCAGAAATAAAGTACACTTTCCAGTCGGAATGTGACACTGAATTAACACTCAGGTGAGTGACCCAGGCCTACCCTAAAATAAAGCAAAGTTACCTTGCGAACAGATGTGCTCTGAGAAAGGCTGCAGGCAATGCAGAAGGAAGAGGCCACCTAAGCAGCTGGGTGTGCAGATCTGAAGCAGAGTCAAGGACAGTGGGACTCTATTTACTCAGCATCCCGGACAGTGTCCCCAGGGGCTGTTGGGGCCCCTGCATCCACATAGGTGGTCCCCACACCTTGTCAGTAAAGCCTGCGCATTTGGCACTTGGCCCCACAGGTGGCAGGAGGGCTTGATGGGGCAGCGGCCGCTGAGCCACTTCTCAGCCACTTGCCCTGTACAGGACGCTACAGTGGGTTCTGGCGGCTGCGCTCCCCTCTTGGTCCCGGCTGGCAAAGCCCGGAGGGTCACTCGGCCAGCTCTAAACACAGCCATCTATCTGCTGGGAGGTGACGCTGTCCCTGTCAGGGACAGGCATGCGCTAAGTTTTGCCTGACCCCCTGTGACGGTCACAGTGATCTCAGGAAAGCCCAGAAAGGGTTGGCGATGGACAGGAGACCCCTGCCTGGACAGCTCCAGGGGCCGCAAGCTCGCCAAAGACATTTGGAAGATGACAGCTTCGAGAATGGAGGCCAAAGGGTCACAGCTGCATGCAACACGAGAAGGCACAGCGGGCAGGACAGCTCCGCTGCCGCCACCCTTCCTGCAGGTTAGGATCTGCTGGCAGCAAACAGGGGGAATGAATTGGGTCAACTTCAGCAAAGGGGATGCTGGGAGCTCCTGTGATGGATATAAAGACCACAGGACAGGCCTGGGACAGCCAGGAACTGAGAGTCCAGGGAGCAGGAAGCAGGAAGCAGAAGGAAGCCACAGCAGGAACACGGACCTCAGCGGGGAGATACCGTTCTCAGACATGTGGTCCTTCTCCTCGCTTCCAGTTCTGAGCTCAGGGAGACAGCACCTGGGGTCACTGCTGTCGCTGTGATGTGTGTGTGTGTGTGTGTGTGTGTGTGTGGGGGTCACTGCTGTCCCTGTGTGTGTGTGTGTTTGTGTGTGTTGTGGAAAGTGCACTAAACGAGACACAGCATCCGGCGGGGCAAAGCTAAGTTGACCTATGAATTTACTGTGCATGCAGGGCCAGGGATCAAAGCCCGGTCGTGCACACAGGCGAACGCTCTGTGTGGCATGATCCCCACAGCCCCAGAGTCTGAGTACTGATCAGCAAGGAAGATGAAATGCCCCATCGTCCCCTGCTGCCTGTGCCAAGCAGGCGTGCTCCACAGGAGCGAGAGAAACACGGCCGCCATTCCCATGAACATGTGCTGGTGCTGCCTGAGAACGGGAGTTGCAGAGGAAGTCACCTGTCATCTCCTGGAACTGAGCCTGATTTTCAGATACTTTATAAACCAGTCAAGAGAAGTCAGGGTTGGAGGTGCAGCTCAGTGGTACAGTGGCTGCCCAGCATGTGAAGGCCCTGGGTTTGCCCTCCAGCACCCCAAAGAGAAAGAAGGAGAGAAGGGGACAGGAATAAAGGGTACAGGAAAGGAAAAGAAGGCAGGCTTGGCTTTTGGTTACACACTTTAATTTTCTGGATTCCGATCCATGAATGACTCCATGAAATATCTGGCCAGATCACGGTGGCCAGAATCGCCTCACAGAGGAGAACTTACAGGTACTATGCACATGAGCCGTAAGCGCTGCAGGCTTACGGTGACTCCAGAAATGCCCGGCTGAGTGGAGTCGGAACGGAGAAGCGTGCGACACCTCCAGAGTGTTGGGACCAGGACTTCCCTGCAGGTCTACATCCGAGTCTCACTAGACCCACACACAATGCTGGTAATGCCACCATACTCTTGAGGCACCATGCTGACAAATCCTGCTTACAAACTGGAGTTAATCAGTGATTTAAGTTATTATTTAGGCGGGAGTGCTATACAGGAAACAAGTCCCGTTAGCATCTCAGAATGGAATGAAGGCTGGCCCTGGCCACCCAGTGGGGTGGAGCCCGGAGGGACCAGGTTGCCCCGTGCACCATGGGTGATGTTCTATTCTGCACTTGGGGGGTGCTGCACCTTTACTGGTCCACAAGAGTCAGGAAGATGCTTCCTAACAAACGTGAAGTGCCCACACGCCTGTTGTGCCACCCCCTGACCTTCCCTGAGGAGGGCTGCGGCCCCCACACTTGGGTTCCGTGCTGTGGCACCTCCTGCACTGGAGGCTGGGTTTGCTCCCGCATGGGGACTCTGGAAGGGCCTTGCTCTGTGACACCTTCCCACGGCCCAAGACTCCGCTGGGAGTGGATGCCCCCGGTCCTGGGGGAAGGGCTGCACTGTGGCGCCAGCACAGCAGGCGCCGGTCTCAGCTAGAGAGTAGAAGACCAATGCTGCGAAGCCCTGGCCAAGCACACAGTCTATTCCTCTCCTATTCATCAGAGCCAGACCTGCTGAGTCAGGAAGAGAGAAGGGATTTAAACACAGCACGCGAGCGAGGTGACTCTCACAGCCACGTGAATTTCAAGTCAGCATCATTTTGAGCGATGTAGCTGAGGACAACAGCCCATCTTATATTTTTAATTACAGAAACAGGATGTATTTGCCATCAATACCATAAGCTGGGTTCCAGGCCAGCTCAGTTCTCCTCCACAGGGCCTGGCAGCCAGCACTAAATCTCTCCCAGGTCTCAGTTTCATTTAGTTCCCTTTGCCCTGGGAGTTTTTACATGGTGCACATTTTCCACACGTAATTAAGTAATGCAGAGTGAGCTGTTACACATGACGCTTAATTTTCCACAGTGAAGAAGGTATGGCAGGAGCCAAAGGCATCACCATTACTCTCTTTGCTTCTCTGCACTGTCCAATTTGGCGAGTCCTTCTCCACCGTGGGAACAGAACCCTCCTTGCACTCAGATGGCTCTGCCCTTGTGGAGGGGCTGGTGCCCAGTTATACCTCGGAACCCAGTGTTTAGCCCCTGACAAGAGCCCAGGCTGTGATATAACCCTGATGATGCAGGGCTGATGATGTACTGCATGCAATTCTGTATGTGTGGAGGACGATTTACAGGACTGTCCAAAGTCTAACAATGTGAAAAGAAAAGGAGGAAGGAGATTATGCACCTATCAGCTACTCGCTAGTTTGCACTAATGACCCTCTGACCCCCACAAATTACAGATCAATGCCTACAGGGGTGGACATAGGCACCGAAGTACGACAAGAACACAACCACATGAATGAGTCACCACAGACTGACGGCCTCAGTTATTAAACTTCTGCCTGCAATGTGTTTTAGCAGCTTTCTGAGATTACTGTTCATCATATTCCAAGGCCTGTGGCCAATCCCATTTTTAAATTGCCAATGAATTTGGAAAAGAGCTGCCACGGTACAAAAACCAAGAATTTCTGAATAACGAACAGGTAGGAATGAGTAATTTCAACTAATGGAAGATATTTTGCTAGCAGAACTGTGAAGAAATTACAGGTACAAGTGACACACAGACTTGTGCTTGTGCAGAGTCTGCATGTGTGACCACAACCAAGGCTCTGAGAGGACTGAACTGTTGCTTCCTCAAACTTGGCAGTGCTTTTTTTTTTGGTGGTTCTAGAGATTGCACCCCAGAATGCCACACTAAGCCATAGCCCCAGCCCCTTTAAAGACTGCTTTTTAATTTCTGACAGGGTCTCACTAAATTAACAAGTCACCCAAGCTCAAGTTTGGGATCTTCATGCCTTACCTCCCAGACAAAGCAATTTTTAATTGTTCCAGGATTTGGTCCCCCAATAGGCAAGATCAAGGTTTTTACACTAGTCCAAGAATGGTAATACCCAAGGCAGAGGTTGTAAGAGGTCCTGAGATGAGTAATGAAGTAGACAGTTAGCTGAGAGAGAGAAATACTTGACAGCAGTCAACACGCACAGGCCATCAGGTGTGAACTGGAAGCCCAGCAGCGAACACCCAGGCGTAAGCCGGCACGGGCCAGAGCGCTTCAGATTTCAATTACTGCGTTTATTGGTGCATTCTGCAATAGACAGCTACATCCACTTGGAGGACACCTCACCTTCCCTTCTCCCCCAGCCCTGTCCACCTCCAGCAAGTCCGCCTCTTTGTCTCCCACCACTTGTCCTTTGTTACTGTTACTTATGAGTTTCAGGTTTCTTGCATAAGGGAAACTGAGATATTTAACCTCCTATGTCTGGCTTCACTTAAATTACAGCCTTGCGATTTCATCCTCAGGGTGCACAGTGCTGCATCCTTTGAGCCACCATTTCTGGACCTGTCCGTCTGCTGAGGACATTGAGGCTGCCTCCAGAGAGCGGCCGCTGTAAATGGGGGTGTGTGGATCGCTGTCCTAAGCCCTTTGGGGACATACTCACAGGGCCACGGCCGGGTCATACGGAATTCCCTGTTTTAGCTTTTGAGGACTCTCCGTATGGATTTCCACGGTAATTACGCTGGTGTGCATTCCAGCCACCACCCTGCCCTGCCAGCATTTGCTGTTTTTTGTGACTGGGACCTGACTGACTCCGAGTGGTTTTGGCTTTCATTTCCCTGGTGGCTGCAGATACTGAGTGCCTTTTCCCACACCTACTGCCCACTGGCACTTCTTCTTTTGAGAAGCGGTCCCTCTGTTCATTTGCCCATTGTTGGATCGGACCATTGTTTGAGGGAAGTCAGTTTGCTGAGTTCTTTATCTATTCCAGTCATTAGCCCTCTAACTGGAGAGCAGGTGACGAGCTGTTCCCTTTCTGTAGTTGTCTCTTCACTCCGCTGGTTGTTTCCTTTGCTGTGCAGCTTTTTAACTTGATGCAATCCCATGTGTTGATTCTTAGTATTGTCTTCCAGCATTCCAACCTTGCTGTTATTATCCATGAGACTTCACTCTCTTTGGACTTGATGTTAGTACAGGGCGAGAGACCCAGCTCCAGTTCCCACCTTCTGCATGTGGGTGAGCAGCTTTCCCGGGACACTGGGCTGAGGCTCACGTTCCTCCGATGTTTCTGGGCCCTTGGTCCAGGGTCAGATGGCTGGGGATCATTCTTTTCCCTCTCTCTGTTCCACTGATTGATCCACATGTCTGGTTTGTGCCAGTACCTGCTGTTTTTGTCACTGTAGCTTGGCATATAACTGTGGTGCCTCCTGCTTTGCTCTTTTGCTCAGGATTGTTTTGACTTTTCTGGGTTTCTTCTGGTTCCATGTCAATTTTAGGGTTGTTTTTTTCTAGCTCAGTGAAGGATGTTGTTGGTATTTGTTATGGCTTGTGTTAAGGTGGGGCTTTTCAGAGGTGGCTGGCTCTAGGGTATGTGATGCTGGGATTAAGGATGTGTGATTACTAAACCAGTCCATCAATTGCTTTGGCACCTGCCCTAAGCCCGGTATATATGAAAGGGGCAGAAGGAAGCGGCTAAGGTCCCTTGGACTTGCTTCTTCGCTTTGTGGTGTTGCTGCCCTCTGGCTGCCATGAGCTATTTCTCCTCTGTGATGCCCCTCTGCCACACCACGCTGCCTTGGAGCCAGCTGTAAACTGAAACTTCTACAAACTGTGAACTAAATCAACCTTTCCTCTTTAACTTTGGGTGTTGGGTATTCTGTCCCAGCCACAAGCAAGTAACTAAGACAGTGTTTTAATAAGAAGTGTGTTAAATCTGTAGATCAGTGTTGGCAATATGGCCATTTTAATGGTACTGATTCTGCCCATCCAGGAACAGGGGATGATCTTCCACCTCATGC
The DNA here is from genome assembly GCF_000276665.1 of Chinchilla lanigera. NCBI lineage: Eukaryota > Metazoa > Chordata > Mammalia > Rodentia > Chinchillidae > Chinchilla > Chinchilla lanigera. The sequence goes on from NW_004955423.1 coordinate 27,490,299, forward strand.
CTGCTTGTCTCTTTCTTCAGAATTCTAGTTTCCATCATTAAGGCCTTCGCCTCCTTGGTCAGGCTGAGTCCTAGGTATTTAATTTTGGTTTGCGGCTATTGTGAATGAGACTGTTTTCCTGATTTCTTGCTCAGTGTGTCCATTACAGGAACACTGCTGATTTCCGTGTACTGATTTTGGTCCTGCCCCTAGGGTAATGGACAAGAAGGAAGAAAGTTTCCTCCTTTGGAAATGTGAGTAAAAAACTAGAAAGGCAGGAAGAGGCACTAGGTAGAAAGAAAAAGGGCGGCACGTAGAAATGCTTTGGGAGACAGTCAGCAACAGCAGGTGAGGTGGAAAAAAGATTCGAGGAGGAAAATTCAACCACATTAGTGCTGGGCCAGGTAGCGCTGCCCGATCCGCTGTCCGTGGGGATGACCAGGCTGCTCTGACAGTGATGAATAAGAAGGGGAGGAATAGTCTCCATCACATCTACACCGAACGTTCTCCAGCCCTGCTCCATGTTGAATACTGTGCTGATCATTTAAAAATTTTTAGAATCACAATGAATGAGATAGGTTCTTTACTCTCCCCATTCTACAGATGCTAACAGGCTTAGAGGGAAAAGAAGCCCAGCAACATGTAACAAATGGGACTCTTCCATCTCCTAACAATAATCCAGATTTGTCTGTCATTTCAGTCAACAGAGAACTATCCTGTTCCTCTGGCTACACCAGGGCACAGATTTCCAACTCTGGCCAGGCCTGGGTGCCCCAGGGCTCAGCCCCTGAGCAGGAGGGGCAGGGTGGAGCCAGAACCCAGAAGAGCTCCCTCCCCACCCTGACCAGCATGCTAGCAAGGAGCTCCTCTAACTTTTCTGGCTCTGTTTTCCTGCCTATTCTTTGAGGAAGACAGTCCTGGCCAGCAAGAGTCCCGAGCAGAGCAATGGGGTTGGTCTATTATATTTATGCACAGATAACAGCCAGGGAGAGCTGCTGATAACTGAAATGTAGATACTGACCTCAGCTACCACGCGAAACACAAAATATACAACAGAAAAAACCATAATCAAAAGGATCTACATTTTCTTCAAGTGGTAATCAGGAAAGGAAAATGTATTTTTGGAACAGACAATGATTTTGTTAGACCTACTATTGTAGTCTGGGGTTCTGCAAGGGGGAACAATTTAATACAGGACATTGAACAGTGCACCATCTTCCCCTCCAGAGCCAGGAAGAGATGCTCAAAATGAGGACCAGAGCTCCCCCAAAGTGAACCAAAGCCATTCTCAGTGACAAGATCCCAAGCTCCTTGGACAATGGGAACAGCCAAGTTCATCAGGAAAGCCAGCTTGACAAGCTCCTCCAAGAGAATCAACAGCTCCTACAGCTTCTCTCAGCTCCCAACAGCCTCATTTCTTCTTTTCCAGTTCTGCCTCTTATGCTGCTGGCAATAATCCTCCAGTGAGCCTCCCACACCCAGCACCACGCTCACTCAGTTCAGCTGGGTGTTATAAGTTGACCACCAGTTATCAATCCACCACACAAACCAAAACTGAAATACTTCTGAACCAATAATAAGATCTCCAGATGACAACAGAGATATTAGGAAACCAGCCCTGCCTGTCTCACCTGATGAAAACCAGCTTCACTCTGGATGGGGCCATCTTGATGATGGCAGACGCGTTTTGATGGCTTCTTCCATACAGGACCTGATTGTTTATCTGTTTGGGAGAAAAGAAAATTCACTTGTAAAAATGCAGTATGCATATTTACATATAAACATAAGTGTGTATGCTTATATATGAATACAGCACATATGTGGATACTTGGAATTAAACAGGAAAGTCTACTCATTTTTAAGTGTGCATATGCAGGACTCACTCGTGCTAAAATGAGAATATTCTCTGTAGTAACAGACACAAACACTAACTCTAAGCTGACATGAAAAATCTCAAACTTGGTCCTTGACCCTTTTGCTCTAAGAGAGCTAGCTGAGCTCAGTGCAAAGGCTTTATGGTAAAGACTTCATTTCCTACAGGTTCCCCAAAATCCTAAAAAAATGTAGAAAACAGACCAAGGCGCAGTATTTGCCATGCTCTGCAGGGCCGGGTGAACAGGGTTCCGTACATAGGACGAAGTTATCGCGCAGCACCAATTTTGTTACCTGGAGGAGGTAAGTATGATACTGTTTGAAGTCAAATTTTAGATGCTGCAGAGAAACCCTTTCGGTAGACCATCAGTAAGCCATCTCCTTGTGTCCAAGATGTGGTGGGGTTTTTAACTTGATTTGCTTCAACAAAATATGATCTAAAAACACTGGATTGGAGTTTTTCCCTCTTGGTTTCCCCAGGGTGGGGGTAGCTGTCATTATTCTCCCATTTCGTGCAATGACACTTATCTGTACTGCTCTCCCTGCCTCACGGTGGCCTGGTGCCGTGCTTTGTTGCCAGGACAGCTCCGAGCCCTCCGGGCGAGGCAGAGAAAGGGGCAGAAGCGTTGGACAGTCAGCGCCCAATCTGTCTGCCCGGTGGCTCTGAAATGTTGCACGTGAAGTAGCAGCTCTGCTGTTGCCATGGTCATAAAGAGAAAGCACATGGATGCAACGCTTGAGCAGAAGGAGCGTCCCACGTTCCACTGTATGGAGAGACACGTCCTCTCTGCCTAAAAAGGCCAAGCCAGGTTTGCGTCCAGTGCCACTGTCAGTGAGGAACAGTGACACGGCTGTGCCCGCCACAGCGCATGCGTGGGCTGCACCGCTCACCCCGACCACCGGCCTCACAGACACCTGTGACACCACGTCTGCCCTTGAGGCTCAGTGCCCCCTTCCAAAATGGAGTGGGGCACCTACTTTCCATTTCATTGATGAGTTTTAGAGTCCTGGCATCATCTGATGTGCTAGAATGTAAGTTTCTGAAGCAGTTTCTTGGATTTCAGTGGTGTGGACTGTGACTTCACCATTTTCATTTCTAATTTCACTGATGGAAGTTTGTCTTTCCTTTTGAGCTTAGCTTGGCTGAGGGCTTATCCATTTTCTCTATCCTTCCAAAGTACCAACTCTTTGAATCACTGATCCTTTGTATTGATTTTTTTTAGTCTCAATTTCATTAATTCCCATTCTGATCTTTATAATTTCTTTCCTTCTATTAAATTAAGACTTGGATTGCTCTTCTTTTCCTAGGACCTTGAGGAGCATCATTAGGTTGTTCATGTGGACACGCTCTGTTCTTTTCATGCGGGCACTCTTGGCTGCAAACGTCCCTCTTAGAACCGTCTTCACTGTATCTCACAGATCTGGCACGTTGTGCTTCCGTTGTCACTTGATTCCAGGAGCTGTATTTTTTCTTCTCTGCTTTCTTCTGTGGTCCACTGATTATTCAATAATGTGTTATTTAATCTGCAAGTGTTTGTGAGTCTTACTTAATATAAAACAACTTCACTATCGAAATGAAACACGGGTAGCTTTCAACTATGTAGGCAGTTTTATATTTCCTGATCCGTAGGCAAAACACATTCCAGAGAAAATTCAGTAAATAAACAGGAAGACTATGAAACATTTTACGCACACTTCAGACTGCCACTTATCCTATTACTGAGAAGCAGCTGTTTTCTGAGCACACTATTCACTAAAGGACAGATGTGGGACATCTTCCAAGTACAGCACAGGTGATTAAGAGCATCCACACCTCCTGAAGTCTGTGGGTTATTTGTGATCAGCAGCGGCCACCGTTTACAGAGGACTTAGTCTGTGATGCTTGGCCTCGAACAGTGCCTCATTTAAATCTCAGCACAACCTGGGTATTATTTACTCAAACTAGATCATGAAACTAACACTCTGAGGCTGAATAATTTGCCCAAGGTGAAACAGCTTCCTTTTCTTGTTTGTCTTCGAGACAGGGTCTTACTATGTAGTGCAGGCTGGGCTTGAACTCACTGTGTAGCCCAAAATCAAACTCATGGTGATCCTCCTGTCTCAGCCTCCTGAGTACTAGAATTATAGTTGTGCACCACCATACTCAGCTAGTAGCCACTTTAAAAAGAAATCTGTCATCCTGGGGCACACCCAGTGGTAACAGTATGGTGCCCCTAAAAAAATAAAATCAGATGATTTCTGCAGGTGGTCTTTATAAACATGGCTATTCCACAAACTCTGAGCAAGAACAGAAGGTGCTGGGCATGGCTACCCACGGCCCTAGATAAGTCCAGAGGAAATGCTCAGTAGCTGCTGTTGGGGTTTCAAAGTCCCAGTGTAATACGAGTCCTACAGACTGTCTTTTCCTCTCTGTGCAAATGAACTGCACCCTGAACAACAATGGGCCCTCACGAACTTTTTAGTGTATAAATATAGAGTGACCACATTTTAGCCTTTGTGACCCAAGCCAAAGGAAAACCATTAACATCTCATTTTGGGGCAAACACCAGTGACCACTCAGACTCTGCAGACACCGGACAAACACTGGCGCCCGTTCACTTTCAGAACTCGGGTAGGACGGCTGAGTGCCTTTTCCCACATTCCTCCTGTCAAAGGGGACTGTGATACAAGGCAAGAGGGAGGCATGCCCTTGTCGCCGATGTGACCACACAGTGGTGAGGAGTGGCCTCCTCAGTCCTGACTGCTGCTTCCCCATGCACTCAGATGGCAACCTGTCACCTCAGAGCCGGGGCCCGCAGCTCTCCATGCAAGCGTAACCATAGGTCCTTATTTTCCAGACAGTCCTGTCCATATGTGTTTTTCCAATTATCAGTAATGTCCCCTCTACAGAGTGACCTGGTCTGGATAAACTCCAAATCAACTACGCCTCTACCCCATGTCTGTCATGCCCCCACACTACTGAGACGAGAAAGCCTGGCCGGAAGAGAGGTGCGGCAACCACGGGTACCCTCAACAGCCAGCAGCTGCTTCTCCCAGGCAGCGATGGTACCTCCAACACTCTCTTCGCAAACATCTGCTACCATGGGGGCAGCCCAGCTGCTGTGACACTTGGGCTTGGGCTGGAGGCTTTGTGTCAGAGCTGAGACGCTGGGAACCATTCTCCCCATGCTCACTGTGTGCCCCGAGACGGCCACTGTGTGCCATGTGGAGGCAAGGACAGGAGTCCCCATTCCCCAAGGCCCAGGTGCAGCCCCCTCCTCATCCCAGGAGGCATCTCACAGCTCCTGATGAACTGTGCGTCCTGGACTGCGAGTGCATGCGCCCTACCCTGCCTTTGCTGAAGTCCAACCCCAGGAAGGGGGGTTGCTGAGGTAGGACCAGCAGTGAAGCCCAGGGGCTGATGTCCTCAGAGCTGGTGCTATCACCGCCTGAGATGACAGCAGGAAGGAAGCTGTCTGCAAACCAGGAAGGGCCTCGAAGGAAGCAGGCAGAGCAACTTCTGGGCCTTGGGAGAAATGCACACCTGCGGCTTGGCCTCCTGCTTATGGCACTCACAGCAGCCCCATGGCCTGGGATGATTACTTGACCTGACTTTGCTCTTTCAGTTGAGGAGTCTCCAGACACAGCTCAAGGCCCTTCTAGCTCTCAATCTGATTTACACATGCAGGGGACACAGCTTGGTCGCCTCCTGGTCTCCTCAGACTCTCGGAATTTGCTCGGCTTTCACAAGGAGTGAAAGGAAAAGGGAAAAGCGTCCTCTGCGGCGGGGCACGTTGATGCTCTTGATGTCAGTTCTGGTTTTCTTGGTTGTTGTTGGCTTTCTTTTCTGCTTCCTGACAAGGAGGGCCTCCTGAGAGCCTGGTCAGTGACGCAAGCCTGCAAGAGATGGGTGCCCAAACTGCAACCCCGAGCCTGTTTATCCACCGCTGCAAATAAACCTGAGTGCTGAGATTTTAGTTTAAAAAAAACTGAAACACTTGGCCCACGCGTAGAGGCCTCTGCCCCCAGTGCTCTAGGCAGTTACCAGTGGCTGCTGTCTCAGCTCCATGGGCCCTAGTCAGGGCGGGCAGCAGCAGGCATGTCATGGGTGAATTAGTTTCTCTCTTGAGCTTCTGACTTTCCAAATTACAGCTGCTCCAACAACAGCCCCAAGAGAGAGTGCCTGCCTCGGCATTACTGCAGGATTTCATTGTGCTGAACTTTCCCTCGTGGCTTGGTTTCTACTGATATACTGGGGAAAGCAAAGCCCATCCCGGGCTAAGTCCCCTAAGTATAAGAAAGAGGGTCCTTGTTGCAGTATTTTATAATTTGCAGCAGAAGGAGAATTAGGGTTAGTCCAGTGAAGATTCAACAAATCAAATGGATGTAAATCCTTTCCTAATACTGTGTAAACTTTCACTTTAGAGGTCTTTAATGAGATTTGTTTCAATAAAATTATTCAAAAATATCATGAGACCGTAGGTTTTCAACTACTCTTAATTTTCCACAGTTCAACTGAACATGAATATAAATTTCTGCTGAAAAGCAGCTCAATTAAGTCCACTCAAAAGACATTCCAAATTAAAGTAAAAGTTAATTAAGAAGCTAGGATTGAAACAATTAATTATATAAAAATTAAAATTTAGTTCAAGTAACAGATTCGCCTGAGGATTGAACATCATGTCATAATTTATTAAACTCAACAATACCCTTGCCAGTGTTTTTTAAACAAAAGGACTTATGAAAGTAATGATTATTAGAGATTTGAGTTGAAATTCACATTAACTGAATTGCTGATGATCACCTTTCCAAGCCTCCTCCTTTTTCTACTTTCACATATGTTCTAAATTTCACATTTCAAGACATTAGAATTTCTAGTTTAACTTTTTTCTTTAATTAATTCTTTGTTGAATAAAACACATATTCAGAAAAAAGAGCAAATCATTTTTAAAGTGGTGAATAACTTTATAGGTTAGCTTTTGGTCTAGTAATTCTATAGTTAAGGGTCTATCCTAAAAAGACTAAAAACTAAAGCATGAAAATGTCTATCCTGCTACACCTGCAATGAGAAAAGATGCAGCAGGTGTGGTGTGCACGCCCACACCAGGGCAGGATACCCCTTTGTCCACACCCAAACCGCTCTGTGGACTCATTAAGTAGTCATGCACCCTTAATCCCAGCACCACATCCCCTAATGCAGCCACCTCCGACAAGCCCCACCATGACCTTGGGAGCTTTGAGGGGTCTAGACACAGCCACAGCTTGGGGTCTGCAGACAGAGAAGTAAAGGGGGAAGGGGTGCTGAGCCCAGGGATGGGGACTAAAACTGGTGGGAAACACAATGCCACAATTAGGAATAGAGAGTCCTTAAAAAGTGTTACATTCATTCTTTTCTTAAAAAGAGACAAAAATACATGAAGCAGCAACTTCTTAAGACCCTTAGCCAAAAGGTAGGTTTCAAGGGCTCAGTGCAGATGCAGAGCTCACGGGGCCCCTTCAACTGGAGCTGAACCTGTTTCTTGTGCAGTACCTCATTCCTCAAGGGTCACACTCATTTACAAGGCCGAGGCACGAGAGATTTATTTTCTCTCAAACAAAACCAATGAAATCAAAACATTTTCCAAAGGCAGAGTGATGGAAAATGTGACTCAGATCTTTCTAAATTCATGCACTAGGAAAAAAAAGAAGATGTTCTTTTTAATCTTAAACCCAGATGTATTTTGAAAAATACAGACTTCAAGGAAGTGAATAGAGCGCCTTGCTCTGAGCACCTGCACCTGCTCTTGTGTGCGTCCTGTATGCTCTCGCGTAAGTCCTTCTCATGTCTCCTTACTGACGCGTCCTGAAAAGTCTTTTTCTACCAGGAGTCAGTGAAGCTGCAAACTTATTTTAAAGGGTGGGAAAATCGCTTACTTCATCCTCAGGGTCCTCAGTGACATTTTTCCTGGCAACCATGAAGACAGCTAAGGAGACATGGAAAGTGCGGGGATCTTGACTTTTGCTTAGCTATCAGAGAAGATGGTTCTTCAAGAATGGAGCACAGGGTTCCTTGGTCTCCTTTAGGTCCCTCCGGGTCAGGGACTTTTGGTCCCTAGCTAAGCAAGGTCAGCGTCCTCCTTGGACTGAAGAGGGACCATCAGCCTTCTGCAACCCCACAAGATTAAGGGAAAAAAATCTCAGTGGAGGAAGTGAGGTAGCAAAGAAGAAATAAAAACTAGGCAGAAAGGAGACCAAAAAAAAAAAAAAAA
>NW_004955423.1:27498476-27513190 GCF_000276665.1 Chinchilla lanigera
CCAAATCAAGATTTTTAGGAATTGTACTCTTCAGGGTAAACTGCAGCTTCAGGGTACAAGCCCAGTTTATTATTATTGCTTTTCCTTTTCCTCTCTCAAAACAGCAAAGCCAGGCGACGCCCTCCACCTACGAAGGGCCCGCCCCTCCCTTCTCACTCGCAGAAGGCCCTCTTTCACAACGGAGCAGCCTGTGGGAACCCCACAGGAACAGCCCGCTGTCTCACTGGGAGGGCCGTCCTTGCCACTGGACAAGGCTACAGCACAGCTCGGCGGATTCCACAGGCGCCTGCGCCCCACACAAACGCCCCCGCTCCCAACAGTACAGCACCTCAGCTCTCTGAGCTCTCTGAGCACTCCACTCTTGAGCCCCTCCTGTGTCTGCCTGTGATAAATCCTTCTGGTATCTCTTTTTTAAAAAGCAAGTGAATAGCTGCAACTGATACAACTGGTCCACTTGAACAAACTAAGGAGTTGCCAGCTGGAACCTCCTGTTCCCTCGGGGCTGAGGGTGCAGCTCAGTTAGAGCCCCTGCTTACATGCATAAGCCCCTGGGTTCAAGCCCTAGCACCAAAAAGAACAAGAAGAGAAATGAAAAGGAAAGGGCCACTTCCTGTCCCCTGCGTCGGGTAGGAAGAAATGAGTGCAGGGAGGCCAAGTGCAGTCCACTTTTACTGCTCGGCTTACAGTGCAACTCTTGATGGTACTCTCGGCCACATCAGCAAAACAGCACCTAGGTGACCTGAGGCTTGGCACTGCTTCACCAAGAGCATCAGCAGATGCTGCTCATCAAGACTTGCCCCCAGCCAACTGCCTAGCTTAATATCTGCTTCCTCCATACAGATAGCTGGTCTGACTAGAACTTTAGAGCAATTTTCCTCATTTTCAAAATATTTCATGTCTTCTTTTATAGATAAAGTCAAAACGTCCATCAGCAAGGGACTCTACCCTAACTCCCATTCTTTCAACTCCAGCTTGTCTTTTCTCTTTTTCACAGCTCTCATCTGCTAGCAGATTGTCGTGTATGGGCAGGATTACAGCAAAAGCCTTTGCTACGTTGTAATGCATAGCTCATCGAGTGCCTACCATGACACACAGCTCGGCCTGATAGATAATGCAGTCAGAGCTCCTATGCTTGGGGGTGAGCATGCTGAGACTCGCAAATTCAGTGACCTGTGAAAGGATTTAAGGCAAGCCGGTGACGGGGGCAGAATCCCAGCCAAGTCCCCTGCTGCAAAAGTCTTCAGTAGGTCTGGCCCCTGGCATATGTTGGGATGCTCACAGCATGTCACAGGACCCCAGAACTCCTTTAGTACTCACCCTAATCACCCACAACCCACCCGACCAGCCTACCCCAACCATAATTTTCATTCTGTTCTCAGGACAGTGAAGAGGCAGAGAAAATATCAAGTGTCAGCTTTGAAAACTGCCTCACTGGAGAATAGTGCTACTTTCTTACTTCCCTCTGGGAACGTGCGTGAAATGTGTCTGCATAACTTCTTCAACAAGACCTGCACCTATCAGGTTGGCCGTGGTCTGGGGACACCCGGGGTGCTACCTTGGGCATCGGGGAGAGATAACGCACAGTCAGTTTTGTGGTCCAGGGTTTCCATTACCTGTGGTCAACTGCAGGGTGAAAATATTTGATGGAAAATTCCAAAAATACACAATCTGTAAGTTTAAATGGGGCTTCATTTTGAGTAGCAGGACAGACCCCCCACCTGGGGTGTGACTCAACCCTCTATCCAGTGTCCACACTTTGTCCTGCCAATTCCTGGCCTCGGAGCCATCTGTTACCGGAGGGACCAGGCTCAGGTTCAAGTGAGCGTATCCACCTAATAATGACCCCAGCAAGTGCTGCCAGATATGCAGATGCAGGAGACAAGAGCTTCCTTTATGTGAGTGTGTGTGCAGTGGATTGACAACTGGTGGTCAACTTATAACCCCCAGCTGAACTGAGGAAGTATGGTGCTGGGTGTGGGAGGCCCACTGGAGGATTACTGCCAGCAGCATAAGAGGTAGAACTGGAGGAGGAGAAAAAGGCTGTTGGGAGCCGAGAGAGGCTGTCGGGAGCTGGTAGAAGCTGTAAGGAGCTGTTGATTCTCTTGGAGGAGCTCGTCACGCTGGCTTTCCTGATGAACTTGGCTGTTTTCATCCTCCAAGGAGCTTGGGACCTAGTTGGCACTGAGAATGGCTTCGGTCCACTTTGGGGAGCTCCGATCCTCACGCTGAGCATCACTTCCTGGCTCCGCATGGGAAGATGGTACACTGCCGGTCTCCTGAGAAGCCTGCTGCATTGGCTTCCCTGATGGGAACCTGGCCATCTTGATCATCGGAGGAGCTTGGGACCTCACTGTTGCTGACGGTGGCTGTGGTACCTTTTGGGGGAGCTCTGGTTCTGAGCGTCGCTTTCTGGCTCCAGTGCAGATCCCTCAGCCTGCTAGCACAGATCCTTCATCCCACTGGCACAGACTTCCTAGATTCCACCACTGACTTTTGGGCCTCTGCAGTGCAGATCCATGAAACAGGCCTGCATGAGATACTGTTACGGGCTCTGGGCCTCCAGTTGGACTCGTGGGAGGCATTGTTATGAGCTCTAGGTCTTAAACTGGATTCATGCAGGACATTTTTGTGGGATCCAGGTCCTCAGCTGGATTCCTTGGTCTTAGTATGTGGACAGATTTCCTGAACTCTTTTGTATATCATTCTTTGGGAGACTATTATAAATAATCTTAAAAATAAGTGTCCTGTATTATATATTGTTCTCCCCTTGCAAAAATAACCCCCCAAACCAACAGAGTGTGAAATTACAGTAAGCCACCTGGAGAGACACAGTCACAGAGCTCTTTCACAGTACACTTTGTAACTGCTCTGTTCCATGATTACTGTCGTTGATCTCCCTGTGCCTAATTTACATCTTAAATGCCATCACATATATGTAGAAGGAAGAACTGATGGCATACATGGGGTGCAGTACTCTGCTGTTCCCAGCAGCCTGAAGGTCCCAGACTGTCCCTCATGGCAGGGGGAGGAGGTATCACTGTGTGTCAGTGGAAATAAAGCAAAATACAGAAATAAGTTGTGTGTTGCGGCTGATGTAGGAAACCCTCTGGGGAGCCCCTCTGTGTCCATCTTCTTGGCTGCATTCGGTCGCCAGGACAGCAGCAAGCAGCCGGAAACAGTGGGGGCTGGCCAGAGCAGGGGCCCAGCCAGAGTCCTACTGTCAGGAGGGACAGGCAACCTGAGGAGTACCGGCCCTCCCAGCGGGAAGCACCCCTCTCCAGCACCGCTGCTCCCTAATTTCTTTTCCTTCTTTGCATTTTCCTCAGTAATCAATTTCTCCAGTCATGTTCACTTTTACTTCCTGGTCTCACAGCATTTTCTCGGCAGGAGTTTAAGATAATCTGGCTCAGCACAGGGATCCCACATGAAGCTTTGGCACAGCAGTAACAAGAGCTGCAGGGATACACAGTAAAGGACTGTCGGTCCTTCTAGACAACACCCGCAGGAATATAGATTTTTGTGCTAAATGTTCCAGTGACACAAAGGAAGCAAAGTGTAACTACAAAATCCCCCAGCCAGAAGGAAGACCAGCAAAAATAAAGCTCTGGGGCTTCCCAGCAGGAAAAAGAACGACCCATGGCTGCTACATAATGGCTTCTGCAGCCAAGAGCCCGAACCCAAGGGCAGACGCAGGGAGGTCTTTACTCAGATGTGCAGACTCCTCCACAACGAGGAGCTCAAAAGTGACCGTTTTTCTTCTCTGCTCCTTGAGAGATGGCTGTAGTTCACCAACTGCATCCTTAAGGTGAATGCAGAGTGGCGCCGAATGCCAAGAAGATGAGAGAATACAGTAGCGTTACAGTGTGAGAGGGGTCTGATGCAGTCATGGTTTGTGTCTGGATGTCCCCCAAAGCCTCAGGCAGTGGGGGGCGGGGCTTTTCCGAGGCGGCTGGATCTGGAATTTGTGATTGATTCCAGGTCCAATGCTGAGATTACAGGTGTGAGTGCTACACCTGCCCTGGGGCAGGTGGCCTGCATACAATATAAGGGACAGGAAGAGGCATGTCCCTCTCTTCCTTGTTGCTTTTGGTATCTTCCACTGCCATGAACTGCTGCCCCCCTGCCCCCACCAACCCACCCTGCCTTGTAGCCAGCGACTATGGATGGAAACCTCCACAAACTGTGAGCTTAATAAACCCTTCCCCTTCCCCTTTTAACTTTGGGTACCAGGCATTTTGTCTTGGCAACAAGAAAAGTAACCAAGACAGACTCTTTAAGCTGGTTCTGCCTGAGCTGTATTCATCTATACCTGCATCTACACTGACACTACAAGCTGAGAGATTCCCTTACTATCTTCCAGGGAAACAATTAATCCAGAACCCAGGTTTAAGTCAGAGGAGCCAGGGTTGCCCATCGACCCTGCCTCTTTCTTCCCAGCTTCCTTAGGATGCAGATGGGGATCCAGACAGTCCTCTCCCGGGGTGCTGGAGAAGCTAACAGTCGCACAATTCCCAAAACAGCCAGTGCCAGCCCCTGCTGCCTTCTTCCTCTGTGAGTGAGCCCTTTTTGTGGAAGGCAGACCCAACACTACCGGTTACTTGGGGACAGAGTCAGCCAGTCTCTCCCTTCCAGTGCTTTGGTGGCCAGAGGGCTGCGTTTTGTGTGTGAAGCTGACCACCTAGATCTCCTGGTGACTCCAGAGCCGTGAGCCGGGGACAGGGTTGACACTTGCTAGCTGGGGTGCAGGGCAGGGCCATCCTCAGGACCTCCTTACGACATTTATTTTTGTCAGGTTTGAACAACATGTTTTCAAACAGCTTACCTGAGACTTGACTGATATACAACAAAGTCATATCTAATATGTAAGAGTTGCTATGCTTTGTTCCACTGCTGCAATAAAAATGTGATCAATCTACTTTTGCATTATTAACTATTAAGAGTCTATCTCTGATAATGAAATTATAGGGAAAAATAAACTTATTGTAATTTTGAAATCCTCTGCTCTCAAATTACTGGTTCCACATGGGGGTATTTTATAACACGGGCCACTCGAGCTGTTGTTATTGCATTAAGAAACACACTTCATAAAATCACATCTGGGTATGGTAGGTAATGACCCAAAAGAGACAATCTAGAGGATACAAACATTCCACTCTAAATTACCAGTGATCTTATCTATGGATACAACATAGTTAATGATTTACTTACTACCGTGTGCTACTTTTGGAACACATTTAGGTCGTCAGGAGAGTCCAGAAATTTAATTCTCTGGGCACAAACAGCACAGCATGAACTGCGGCGCTCAGGCACGCTTTGGCACGGAGCAGCCCAAAGTGCCGGCTGGTCACCTGGCTTCAGCTCTTCTTCTCAGTAAATGGCTACGACCAGACAGCACGCTCCGACTGGACCCGCAGCTCTTCTTTGTCCCCAGTACACAGAAAACATTTGTGCTGTGATTTAAGCCCCGCTGAGCAGGGCCACCACTGCACCGAGCTGTCACACCGCAGGTGCCCACAGGAAGGGGATGCACCTCCTACTTCCTGACACTCAGAAGCTTGGCAGCCACGTAAGAACGCCCCTTCACCCAAGGGTTACCCTGGCCACCCTGCTCCCGGTGGGTGCTGCACCCCATCTCTGCGGTTACCCCCCGCTTGCCCCCCCGCAGCTCCCTGTCCCCGCACGCCCCTGGGGAAGAGGAGGAGCGCTGCCTGCTCTTTTCCGAGCACAGCACTGAGCACAGGCCATGGGTGTGCTGGGCCAACTGCTCAGGGAGAGCCAGCCCTCTAGGGAGGTCCCCTTCCCTTCAGCAGGGCACTTAGCCCAATTATCGAAGGAAGCTTCTGGAAGCCAATTCAGTAAGCAACCTCATCGCAAAAACAAAAACAAAAACAAGCCACGAGCTTGGCGAGGCCCAGCAGGTCGCGTTCCAGTAGGTCGTGCTGTGGGTGACAAGCGTCCCACCCCAAGTGAGAGGAATTACACAACTCGAAACCGAAGCCGCTGTGGTGAGTGAGCTGCCTGCCTGTGTCTGTGACTGGGCTCCCTGTTGTCCCCACGTGGACGCTTTCCCGCAGTCCTCAGAGCACAGTCGTCACCAGATCCTGTCCCGCACACTGTGACACTGCCCCGCTCCGAGAAACCGTGTTTGTCTGGCACTGAGCAGAGAGCTTTCACTTCTGCCACTGCTTTTCCATGTCTTTTCCCATCTGCTCTTCTCCGCTAGGCCGGGAGCCATCTCAGGGAAGGGACAGGCTGTCTTCATCTCCCTTTGTGCCCCACAGACACTCAGAGCACGTCAGCTGAATGAATGAGCAAGCGAATGAGCAAACAACAGCAGACTAAGATCAGGGTGGCACTGACTGCGCCTAGGAAAATGAGGACGAGCTTTCAGATCACATGAACCCTCTGTCCCGGCTTCTTCATCTCCATCCTTCTCCTGATGGAAGAGCCCACCTTGACTCGGTATGACATGACGTGACGTGACGTGACGTGACGTGACGGGAAAGGCCTGGGCCGCGCCAGGTCCAAGTCCTTGGGTTTTGCTGGCTCTGCCGCCTTTTCACAAAACTGAAGCGCAGGCATGCTTGGGTCTCCCTCCTACCTGAAGAGAAGTCTGATGAACAGCCCCATGACAGACTCATATGCAGCCCTGCTCCTTTTGGAACGGATATTAAAAACAAGCGCCCTGCCCTCCCGTTTCCAGGAGTGTTCCCTTTTTCAGGCTCTTAAAATATTTTGTGAGAAATCTTTATGCAGGCAGCAAATACACCCCCACAGCCAACAATCTGCTTCAGTTCTCTCTATGAAAAATGCTCCGAAAAGGTGGAAGAAAACACGCCCCCTTCCCAAACACCGCCCCGGATGCTGCCCTCACCTCCAGGAGCTCGTCTCCCACACGCATCCTCCCGTCAGCAGCCGCAGGGCTCCCCGGGTGGATCCCCACCACAAAGATGCTCATGAGGGACCGGTCCTTGTTGCCTGCCAGGCTGAGGCCCAGCCCCTGCCTGTCCTTCTCCAGCTCAATGATGTGCAGCTCGCCGGGCAGGTCTGCATACCTCTGCCTGACTTTTTCTATAATAAAAAGAAAAAGAAGGAAGTTTAAGAAGTTAGAGAATATCTGACTCTATAGGAAGAGGTCAGGGCTTCCTGCACAGCTGTGCGCCCCAGACTGGGTGCCCTTGGGACGGACCCTTAGGGCCTGGGCGCCTGTGGTCTTGTGAGTAAGGTGCAGTTACAACCACTGCATCCCCCAGCCTGCGGGGGTCTGCTCAGCTCAACGCAGGGAGACCATGGCCTGCCCTTCCTCCCCCAACAGGCAATGAGAGCACACATGGAGCGACAGCACTGTACCACGCAGAGGGCCTGGCCTGGACACAGAGTGCTAAGTCAACAGCCACAGCCTCATGCGCATGGATTTATGGTTCCACAAGAAAGAAAATCAACACTTCAAATTGTAATTACGCTTACACAGGCACTTATTCTATACACACAAGTATGCACCTTTGCAGTGTGGGACTGAACTCCAGGACTTGTGCACGTTAGGAGAGCTCACTACCCGAGCCCCTGAAACACAGTCCTTAAAATACACAAACGGCACAAAGTAAGCGGCTCAGGGGAGCAGGAGCGCGGGGAGTTTCACAGCAGATGTCATGTGAGGTCTAACTCAGCCCACAGCCCTTTCACTCTCTCACAGCTGTGTCACTGTGTTTCCCTCAGGGCTCCAGTCACTCTAAATGGGTACTTTCACCCTCACTTCAAGGCCTTGGGAAGGTTAAGGGACCACGAGGGACCGCTCGTGGCTCAGCAGAGCTCTCTCTCTCTCCCCTGCTCTGACACTGGCGGCCCTAGTAGGGTGGGAAGCAATCGGCTCAGTGGCCAAATAATAACTAAGAAACAGATTCTGACCACTGTGGAACTCAGCCCCAGTCAGGCGCCTCCTCTGCCTTACACTGCAGGTCTCAGGGCTGCAACAAAGCTCAGCTCAGCTCAAGATGTCCTGTAGTGGACAACAGCCAGGCCACTGGCCACTGCGCCAGCCTGGGTGGCCAGGATGAGAAGTGAGCAGCAGGTTTTGACTGGTGAAAGCGAGCCCATGCACACACTGCTTATTTTAGAAAGAGAGTGAATCTGCTTTACGAAGATTTTGAAGAGAATCTTAAAGGACTTGCAAAAACTTGTTAGTAAAGAACACAGTTCGCAAAATACAGTAAGATGAAGGGTCTTGTAACAAAGCCGCAAATAAACTCAGGGTGGCTTCACTGGCCAGCTACTGGGAACAAGACACTAAAGGAATGGGCACCAGGAGGTGGGACCCCAGACGCCCACACAACACCCCTAACACAGAGGCTAAACAGTTAGCTGTTTAAATAAAAGCTCCAACACCCCTGATGGCTAGACACCAAGCAAAATGTTAGTTTATTAGTGAGTGAGTCCTCATCCATTGTGCTAGCTTTTGGAATTCAAGGAACTAACCTGGCTGGAAGAGATTTCCTGAGTGTAGTCCTGGCCACTGCCTGGGATCTCACGGGTGGAGAGGACGGGTGGGCAGAGCTGGTGGTAACCGCGCGGGGGGCAGGGTGTAGGGTGTAAGCTGGGAATTCCGTGGGTCAGGGGTCAGGATAAAGACTGAGGCTGACAGCAACATGTCTCCAGAAACAACACAGAGGCACCTGGGCCCCAGAAGGGCCCCAGAAGGGCCCCAGAGGAGGCTGGGTCTGAGCGTGCAGATCCCCCCACCCCACTCACCTGCTCCCGCTTCCTGGACTTGCACAAGGTCAGTAAAGGGAATGTTTCACTGCCAAAAAAATAACATGAAGCAAGAGCTCCGACACAGTCCCAGAGTACAGCGAGGTGCACCATCATTAAAAAGAAAGTAAGTGACGACTTTAAGAAGATGTAAGATCAAGGAGACAGATACACAAGAACCCTCCAACTCACAGAAAAGACACAGTTTTGAGCAATCGTACCCAGAACGCTTGGAGAAACTGACTGTGTTTTGGGCCACAAGAGGAACCTCAATAACAGAAAGAATCCAGATCATACAGGCTTGTGTTCTTGGACCACAGCTCAACAAAACCAAAACGCTGTAAGATAGTTTTTAAAATCCTCCGTGTTTACAAATAAGTACTAATAAAAAGCCTAAGATATAAAAATTACAATTCTAGGTTTCCAACTTGACAAAGCAGAACTTGGAAAGCTAATTCTAGTGTTGAATAATTCATGAGACAATAGGAAAAGCTAAAACAAGATGTTAGACATGATACTCAAAGAGTCAGAAAAGGAAGTATAAAGCAAATGCAAAGAACAAGAGAAAAGCAGCAAATGTAAAAGCACCTATTAATGAAATAGAACTACCAAAACCAAGCAAAATGAAATAATACAAAAATACCCATAAAGACCGATAAAACCAACAACTAGTTCTTTATTTTTTTTCTTCTTTTTCTTTCTTTCTCTGGTACCAGGAATCAAACTCACAACCTTGCGCTTGCCAGGCAGGCACTGTGCCACTGAACTAAATCCCCAGCCCCCAACAACTAGTTCTTTGAATATTACATAATGTATAAATGTACTGAAACGTCACATCACCCCCTTAGTATCGATAATTTTGTTTTTAGGTAGCAGTTAAAAAAGAAAAATTAGGGGCTGGGGATTTAGCTCAGCGGCAAAAGCGCCTGCCTGGCATGCGCAAGGTCGTGAGTTCAGTTCCCGGTACCAGAGAAAAACCAAAAAAAAGAAAAATTAGTTCTTAGAAAACAGTAAAACTTCAAAAACTGAAAAAGAAAAAAGAAATGATGCAAATAAATTACAGAACTAAAAAGGAAGTAACACCTGGCAGGTTTTTTTCAGACAAAATGATTACGGATAGCACTATCGATATGAACTATATAGTGGCAGAGTTAAAAATATGTACGGTACGCATATTTCTCAAAAAATGCAAAAGGCACATTTACTATAAGAATAAATGTAAATCTGCAATAGATTAGTAATTTTTAAAGAAACTGAAACATATAATATTCCCTTTCATAAAAATTCAGTGCTAGATAGTTTTATACTTCAATTCTGTAAGATTTCAAGTTAAAATTTTCCTCAGTTGTTCCAGAACATGCAAAGTAGTTTTTTTTTTTTATCAGGAATCAAACTCAGGACCTTGTACTTGCCAGGCAGGCACTTGTGCCGCTGAGCTATATCCCCAGCCCTAAAGTAGCCTTAAAAAATCTCATCTCACTTTTTGAGGCTGGTAAAATTATTATAATTCCCATAATAGATAAACACACAAAAAGAGATTTCCTGAGCGGGGTCCTGGACACTGCCTGGGATCCAACGAGTGGGAGGACGGGTGGGCAGAACTGGTGGAGACCTCCAGCAGGTGGGATGTGGGGTGTAAGCTGGAAATAAATATATACTTATATTTATGATCACTAATGTAAAAGTCTTTTTAAAAAGACTAATTTAATCCAATAGTATATAAAAATATTTAATTTGACCTCCATGTGACAAGTAATACTGACCATTTTTAGACCATGAAACTTCTTATGATTCAACCTAAGAAAATATGATATGGAAGGGTGTATCCCAGGAATGTGAAGACAGTTAAATATCAGCAAAGTTTTCAAGAAAAATCACATTACTAAGCTAAAGGAAGTTCAAAGATTATATTACAAGTGGATAACAGCATTTAATTATACTGCTTAAGATTAAAAATTGTTGTTGGAAAATCAAAATAGAAAGGTATGCTCTATATCTAAATTTACAGATAGAAAAATTATATAAAAAGCTATTTTCAGTATTTTAATCTCACAGAGAATTAATATCCAGGGAAACTCTACAAATAAAGCAGAAAATTATGGCACTCTTGATAGAAATCTGGCCAAGCACGTATGTTCAGGTGATACAGCATCACAAAGATACGTGACATACTCAAATTCATAGTAATTTTACAGTTGCAAATGCAC
Source organism: Chinchilla lanigera (assembly GCF_000276665.1). Taxonomy (NCBI): domain Eukaryota; kingdom Metazoa; phylum Chordata; class Mammalia; order Rodentia; family Chinchillidae; genus Chinchilla; species Chinchilla lanigera. The sequence goes on from NW_004955423.1 coordinate 27,509,429, forward strand.
GTGAGATGATGAGGCAGTCGGGGTGCTCACGCAGCCTTGTCTCTCGGTTTGTGTCCGGTCCCAGGCCCCTTACATTCCAGCACTGTTCCCCTTCTCTGCTTCAGACACCATGAACTAAGCAGCTCTGCTTGGCCACATCCTCTTCTGTGACTAGCTTGCCCTGGGGCCAGCGATCACGGACTGAATCCCCTTACAGTGTGAGCCAAATTACACCTTCTCTTTAAATTATGAGTTTCAGGTACTATGTCCGGTAACAGGAAGGGTGACTAAGATAGGAAACTGGTACCAAAAGCTGGGTCCTTGCTCTGACTGTACCTGACCATGTGGCCTACAAGCTCTTAGGGCTGGTTTGTGGGAAGCATTTGGAAAGGTTTGAAAATGTTGCTTAGAGAAGCAGAGGCTGATGGGTGATTCTGGTTGGACAGCAGAGACCAGATGCTGATAAGAACAGAAAATAAAGGCCAGGCTCAGGAATTTCAGTTGGGAATAAGGGGTCCACTGGCAGCTGGACTACAGGCCATGTGTGTTATGCTTTAGCAAAAATATTTGTGTACATTTTGCCCGTGTCCTGAGACTCTGCAGGAGATTGAGGTTAAGGGTGGTGAACTACTTGATCTGGTAAAGGAAATCAAAGGCATTCCAATGTTTGTACTGTGGCACACTTATTACTAAGTTCTTTTAGTCAGATTTATAGTGAGAATTAGGGGCAAAAAACAGGACAGAAAGATTTGAAAAACTTCCATTTTGACCCGGAAGGAACCATATATAATGGAATGCAAAAGCTGTGGGTCAGGAAGGCTTCCTTCCAGATTTCTTTATTTTGAGACAGAGTCTCACTATGTAGTTCAGGCTGGCCTTGAGCTCACTATATAGCCTAGGCCAGCCTTAAATTCATGGCAATCCTCTGGTCTCAGCCTCCCGAGTGCTGGAATTACAGGTATACACCACCATACCTTGCTCCTTCCAGATTTCAAAGGAAGGCCTGAGAGGCCAGGCACAGAGCTCCCCAGAGGGCGGCTCGTGAAGCTATGGGAATGAAGCAGAGGTGCAGTGCAGGCCCCAGGCAGTTGGAGATGCCACAAACAGGGAATGTGTGCCAAAGAAAACTGCAGCACAATGGAGAAGCTGTGTGGGCTGCAGCGAGCGAGCCCCCCGGGGTGGCACCCCAATCCCTTCAGAGCCTGTACTTCACCGCTGTGTCCCCCAGATGCTGGAAATGGAGTAGAGGACTTAACATCTGCCCTGCTGGGTTTTGGTCTTGCTTTAGTCCATCCCTTCCTATCCCTCACTCCTCCTTTTGGAATAAGAATGTTTACCATGTGGCACTGTACCTGGGGATTATGTAGCTTGTTTTTCATTTTCATAGAGGTTCACTACTAAGAGTTTGTGATAGGTCTCAGAAGAGATTTGGACTTGGAGTTTTGAAAACTGCCAGCACCGTTGAGACTGGGAAAGGAACTGTGTTTCTAGCTGTGTGCAGGACAGCTGTGTTGAGTCAGATAGATTTATGAAGCAGCTGCTGCCTTCACTGGGAGACGAGGCAGTGTTTAAAGAGGTGTGTTTGGGCGGGAAGTTACGAGGGGTGGTGCAGGTGGGAAGGGAGGTGCTTCAATATGACTGGCTGTGGAAGCAGCCGGGTGGTTGGTGGTATGGAGGCCCACCTGGGCCACTCCCTGTGAAAGAAGAGCAATTGTCTCCATTTTGGCTAAACCTGGCCCTATTTCCATGTATTGATGTGTGTAGCGCTGGCCAAGGCTTTTCCTTATCCCTTCAATTGGCTTTGAGCAATGCAAATCGGTCCAGCAGAGGTGCTATATATAGTCCTTGAGGCAAGGCAACAGGGCAGTGTTACCCCACCTTTGTAGCTCCCAAAACCATGTGTGAGCCAGGGCAGGATGAGAGCCAGGATCCACCCTGCTGGCTGGGATCGAGCCTTGAGATGCGAGGCTATGACATCCCAGGCATAAAAGATTGCATATCAGAGCTGAAGCAATGATCCCAAATATTAGATACTACCTTGAATCATGTTATGCAGATTACTCTTTATGCACATCCTTCTCTCTGAATACTGCACAGGGGATTTCAGGCCTCCTACCTTCCCCAGCTCACAGCACTCACCTACTTCCCATCACTCACAGTCACTCATCCTACAGCCACTCCTTTCTTCACGAATTAATAAAACCTGGGTTCAGCCCTGGGTCGAAGACTTTGTTCTGGTTAGCCATCATCCTAGCTGGACTTAGGACCCCCTTGGCTCCCCACAACTACAAATACGCCTTAGTGTCTTTATTTTCGCCATGGATTGCACTGGGAGTGGTAGATCAGAATTAACTTGATAAAATTCCCCTAACTTTTCCATAGGATTACAAATGTAAACTTCATGGACGGAGACAAGGATTGGAGGGCTTGCTGTAGTGCAGCCCTCTGGGTGTGGGCTGAGCCTTGGGGTCTGTGTCTGCCCTCTCCCCTCTGCTCAAGCCTGCTCCCCTGCTCTGCTTCTAGCCACCACACCCTTCCAAGGGAAGTTCCTGCCCTGGGACAAAGATGCAGGAATATTGCTAAGACCTTTTAATCAGCTTTCTCCTTTCAGGCTAAAACCCACCTTGCCAGTAAAATCACCTCTGCTCTCCAGTGTGCAATGAGGCTTCTGCTAGACAACTTGCCCGAGGCCACCCAGCTTGAAGCCAAGGTCACAAGATGCAAACCCAGCTTTGTCTTGTGTGTCTTCGCAGGGCTCACACAGATCTTTCTAGGCTTTTACTTCTTCTTCTGCCTCTTCCTCTTAGAGTATAAACTGCAGCTGTCTCTGCACCTACAACAGTGCATGGCAAACATTATCTGCAGTCTAACCCTGGTGAAATCATGATCGAGGATCTCTCAGGTGCTCTGCTGCTCAGTTCCGACACTGCCCCACAGTGACACACAAAACCCATGGAACACCTAACACTTCAGATGCACACAGTTTCCCCCACAGACAATGCATTCCTTCTGTTAAACAGGGGCTCTGGGAAGGGCGGGGCAGGGCATCTAAAGGAGTAGAGACCTGTTATGCACATGTATCAGCTCCTCATGATAATGCCATCATTATGTACTGCAAACACACACTACTAAACGTTAAAATTAAAAAGAAAGATTATTTTTAAAAAACAGGGAAAAATGAAAAAAAAGCATTCTGGGAAGCTGAGACAGGAGGATTGCAAGTTTGTGCCCAGCCTGGGCAACTTATAGTGACTAAGGGAGATCATGCCTAAAAAATAAAAATAAGAACCTGGGTTCAATTCAATTTCTAGTACCAGGGGGGAAAAAAAAAAAAAGCATAATTTTCTCTTACATTTGTTTTCAGAATTAACAAAACCCATTAGTGCTGTCAGAAAAACAAATTACTATGTGAACACCTTCTTTTAAAATCCACTCTTTGGCCCTGGGCATGTATCTCAATGGCAGAACATGTGCTTAGCATTTACCTGACCCCCGTATCCAACACCCGAAATAATAAATAAATGAACAGAAAAATCCACTCTGTGGAACAAAGAAGACTTGAAAAGTAAGAGGCATGCAGTTTATCATTTCTCAGCATCATAAAACATGGAGAAGAAGACAGCAGAAGTGCCAAGAGCCCCATGACAAGAACTTCAGTAGGGTTTTTATCATTCCCATTTTCAGGATGAGGTTCCTACAACTTTTATTCAGACTCAGAGCCAGAAGAAGTGTGAAAGGCAACAGGTTCCACTCCTCAGACAAACACTTAGCATGGGTTCCTCA
>NW_004955423.1:27514125-27587569 GCF_000276665.1 Chinchilla lanigera
AGTATTATCAACAACCATTGATAATAACCTACCACTTTTGTCTGAAACTCACTATTATTTGTCTATTTGTTTTCCTGAGAAACTATCTTGTAGGTAACAATATGTAAAACAACAACCATTGATAATTTCCTACCACTTTGTCTATAATTCGGTAAGCCCCCCTATTACTATGTTATCCTTCTTTTACTCTTTAAAATAATGAAAAATAAATAAATAAATAAAGTAAGAAATCATGGAAAGTTACCTTCTCTTATAGTACCTGCCCTGCTCTTGAACTCTACTTTATAAAGAGAGAAGACTGAACAATAAAGATCTCGAATACTGTTATGAAGCTACTTGTTATCTAGAAACTAAAGTCTCCTAATTGAGTCTAATTCAATTTTCTTTTTTGCTTTTTGAGCCAAAGTCTCAACTTGTAGTCCAGCTGGTCCTGAATTTCCTCAGCCTCCTGAATACTGAGATTACAGGCATACACGACTCTGCCTGACTTGAACATCATTTTGAAGAAAAAAACTGACTTTAAATTTCTCTTTTATCAGTTTAAGAAGCTACGTTTGAACGCTTACATTGCTGTCACAGGTCCTTACATGAGGGATGTAAGGGACCTGTCATGGTTCCTGTATCATTGAGTCCTAGACAGATGACTGGCCGTCAGGTGAGGGACCAGCGGCGCAGGGCTGGCAGCTGGCCATCAGACATGTGCCGTTATCTGTCCAGCACCCCACATTAGAGTTGGACTGCTAGCAGGTCCTCGCGGGGAGCAGTGCTCCCAGGGCCTCGTCTCCAGACTCTCATCAGGCACAGAGAGCAAATTCCTGTGCAGCACCTGGATCCATGGAGGCCGCACTGGAGGAGAGAAGCCATAGAAACAGGACGGTCTCCTGAGATGCTGAAAAAAGCCGTCCCTCTCTGCAGAGGTGGGAACTCAACCTCCCATCCTTCTGCACTGCAGCACACCCTAGACCAGGAAGGCCAGCCCAACCAGAGGTCTGTCTGTCCTCTGCCACCTACCCCCAGCCTGGGCCCATCCAAGGCAAGCACAGCACAGACCCATCTACCTGGAGCAGCCACACCGCTTCCTGGGGCCACGGGGTCAAACTGTGGCCTGCACAGGTGATCAGCCCCCTCACCGGCTGCTCCTGTCCTCCTGCTTTAGCTCACCCTGACTGGCACCAGGTGAAGGAGCAGTAACTTGGATAAACATCCTGGTCCCCGTCTTGGGCACACGCCAGGCCCCAATGCCCCTAGCCCCTGGCCGCCCATGGACACTGCACTGCTAGGCTCTGCCTGGAGAGAGGCCAAGCCATTCGGCTGCGGCCCAGGGCCTGCTCCTCCTGCTCCCCGACCAGAAGGGGTGCCCACTGTTCTCACGGCACTGCTTCTATTTGAAGGTAGAACAGAAGATATGCAAGACCTCAAAAGAGAAAAGGAAGACAAAGTCAGTGCATGCGTGAGAACCACATCCCAATCTGTGGCTCTGAAAAGTCCAGGCACCCCTTGAAAGGCTATTTTTTTATCCCAGTTTTAAGAGAGAAAAGGTGGTTATCCCCCCACCCCTAGTGCACCCCCCAGGTGCAGCTGAACTGTCCTGAGCCATAGACAGGTGGCTCCCCTGCAGGGACTCCCACACCCCACTGCCTGGGGGCTGCTGGGAGTTTCCATGCCAGCCAGTGGCGTGGGAAGAAAATGTCTAAGGAGAACGGAAAATTTACTCATTTCAATTTCACTACAAACGTTATTTTAAAGAAGTGGGATACAGTATTTTTTTTACTTAAAGCCAATGGGTTCCTCTAAAATTAACGAACAAATCCCTAAGAACTCAGATTTCTCTCCTACAGAAAAACTACATATATGCCACGCACCAGGCACACCCGCCTGCAAACTCTACAATTACTCCCCGTTAGCGACAGAATGCGCCAAGTGTTACAGTGACCCAGAAGCCGGCCACTCCTAGTCCTCCTGTTTCTAGGGACATTTGCAATGAGCAGCCAATCTCAGGCTTTGGTGGGGCTCAGGGGGCACACCACCCCAGAATACAGGGCGATGGCGCTGAGACAGCTGCAGAAGCAGGAGGGTCTCTGTCCTCCCCGTCTCAGGTCTTGAAGCCGTGGGATTCAGGAGACTTTCCTGATGCCCCCTGAGGTGGGCTGTGTGGGAGCCCCTCGCTGTGCTGGGAAGACAAACACATCTCCGTCTCTGAGGACCCAAGGGACAGCAGAAGCTGGACAAACGGTCCTGCCAGACCCCGGAGTGTTACAGCTGGGTCACACCCCTCACCCAATCCTACTTCTCCAGGCCTATTCAGGTCTTCACAAACCTGGCACAAAAAGTACACACATTTAGCTGGGCAAGCTGCACACAGCGCCAATCCCAGTTACTCAGGAGGCTGAGTCAGGAAGAGGGCACATTTGAGGCCACATGTCCAAAATAAAAATAAAGGGCAGAGACATACTCAGGGCTAGAGCATCCCTGGCTTCACTCCCTGTATCACATGCAAAATAAAACAGCTTTATTCTTCTTTGGGATGTCATTTCCTTCTGAAGGAAAACATACATGATTTTTTTAAGAAGTGGCACGTAAAACATACTACAGTTCTGTTTGACTTTTTTTGTTCTCAGCTTCATCGTTTATGAGTCCACGTCTAAGGCACATGATGTTTACACTGTGTGTGGAGTTGGGCCGAGGCAGAACGCCATCTTCATCCTTTTCTCAGCCCAGTCCCTCCCCTCCCTCATGCCTTGATCTCCTTCTCACTTGAAGATCTCCCTCCCTACTCCCTCCTACAATCTTTTTTGTTTTTCATACCAGGAATTGAACTCAGTACCTTGCGCTTGCCAGGCAGGTGCTGTGCTGCTGAGCTATATCCCCAGCCCTGTTGCTGCTGTTTTGAGACAGGGTTTTGCTCTGTAGTCCAGGCTAGCCTTGAACTTACCAAAATCCTCCTGCCTCAGCCTCCCAAGTGCTGGGATTCCAGGGGTGCACCACCTCACCTGGCTACCAATCTTTTATTTTGTTCTATAAGATTCTTAAACTTTTCTCTTGTCGGTCTGTCTTCAGTTATAGGGACCTCAGCCATGAAACAAACACAGAAAGGAAAGCTATTTCTTTTCCCCTATGCTGCTAGAACATGTCAGTCAAGTGGCATAACTCCTATTTCAAGTGACCTACATGGCTTTCCATTTCTAAATAAAAACCAGAGATGAGATAAGCAACCTGCTTCTTTCCACCCCAAGCTCTCCCCAGTATCCCCGAATGAACATCAGACCACGAGAATGGGCACGAGGAGTCTTTTGACTCAGATGAATGGTTTTTCTGGGGCTAAGCACAGACTATTCAGCCCCAGGACAATGTTATCTGTAAAAGGAACACCAGGTTGCTCACTATGCTGTATCAAAGCATTGATATTCCCCCTGTCTGAGAAAGACAATACGACTTCTCCAGGAGGCCTCCAAGTTTCCTACCAACACAGGCGGTTAGGTGTTGCTAAGTAACAGAACCTTCCTCCTAAGACAGAAACCTAATTCAATCTCTGCCCAGGATTTCAATAGTGAATGCTCAGCGTCCTGGAATAATAACTCACTGCAATTTCAGAAGCACTTAGCTAGCCGGTCAGCTTTCAAATGACAAAGAGAGAATATTTTTAAACATTACTCCTATGTAATGTCTATGATGACGCTACTTCTTCAAAAAAATCAGGTATGAAAAATACCTAATGCAATTATTTGTATGTAGTAAGCAACTCACAATTCTCTGGGAGGCATGAAGAGCTGGCAAGTAGGAATGCATAAAGGAAACCGCCGCAATTCAGAAGAAACAATGTGTGAGCTCAACAGGAAGGCGTGAATGGATCCACAGAGAAGACGGAAGGCTGGCATAACGCAGCCATGCCTGACATCACAACAAAAGAGCAAACTTTCTCTTAAGTATAGTAGGTATCTTTGCCATAACATGAAGTTGCTAATACCACAGGAACCTGTAGGTGGACATTTGCAATCAAATACAAAACCACAGAACTGAAATTAAACACAGTAACAGCAGCTTACAAATACTAGCTGAGAGGTGCAAGATGTCCTCCTAATACTCAGCCCCCTGAGTCTGTGGAGTACGGCGGGCAGGAGCCATCACCTAGCTCTACAGACGAAGAATCTAAAGCGCCAGGGCCAGACAGCTGCCAAGGCCTGGGGCGACTGGTAAACCTGCTGCTGGCCTCAGAGTTCAGCTCTTGAATCTGTGATCCTAGGGAAGAACTGTGGCCAAATGAACAAAAAGTTTTGTGTGTGGAACTCAGAAAAACACATAGGCTTTAGATCACTTTTTTCTTTTGTCTCATAAAAATGCAACCCCTTTTAAATACAAACCTGAAAAGGAACATCAAACACAAATTTAGAAGGAAAAAAAGGCAAGAAACCTGCCTCAAACAAGAATCATTAAAGTGACTGTCTCAAGAGGCCATGGAGTGTGGAGGTAAAAAATCCCCAGCTAATAGTGTACATCTAAAATTTTCCACTGAGTGAATCATAAGTCAAACCAACCAATATGTGGTGAGCAAAGTTTAAGCAGAAAGCTGCTTGGACAAATAGCATTACAGTGAACTTTCTCTGTTAGACACCAGGTCGACCCCTGGCATTCTCTGAGCTGTAAAATACAATCCTGGAGATGCCCAGGTACAGCAGATGGGAGAAGCAACTCATGGCACAAGTGGACATTATACAACACCGAAGACAAGCTATTTCCACAGGTAAGGATATGGCGGGACGTTAGAAACTTGCTGTTGGGCTAAGAAAACCAAGACAGAGATGTGTGCACACAACATCAAGCCCATTCTGTATTTTTCAAAACCAGGCAAAGGCATCTGTGCCACTAGAGGTCAAAACAGGTGGCCTTTTGAGAAAAGCAAAGAAAATGAATGAAAGGAGGCGCAGAGTGGCGTCCCGTGAGAGTCATGCTGCACTTCGCGACCCGGATGCAGTTTGTGGGAACATGCTCCTTGTGGAAATTCTAGGAGCTACACACAGTACTGTATGGTTTTCTGTTTGTATAGATTTCAATAGGTTTATTTATTATTTTAAATCAGGTTTTACTGGTACATTTTAGATATACATAATGGTCACATTCATCATAAGAGAATTTGTACCTGTACACGATATAACTTGATTCTTTTTTTCCATTGCCCTGCCCTCCCTCAACATGTTTATTTTTTTAAAAGACATATAAAACAGTGTAACATGAAAACCTTGTTTCAATTTTAATTTGAATCCTTTGTAAAAATATATTTTCAGACAATAAAAAATTTGGTTGTGGATTGTATATTAGGGCTACTGTTTCCATGTAGGTGTCCCCAAGAGCTTTCTGTGCCCACAGGTGGTTGCTTTTGGGGGTGACTGGATTATGGGGCTCACAGCTGACTCACTGTAGGAGGTGAGAAGAGGCAGTCAGGTCACTAAGTGTGGTCTGAGATATGTGTCCCACCCTCCTCTGCCCTTGCTCTCTCTGCTTCTGAGGGTGGTGGGCATTTTGTCCCCACAGTGAGAAAAGTGACTAAGACAATTGCTAAAAATCACAATTGTGCTGGGTGTGCAACGTACTAGAGTTATCATGTTAAGTGATATATATATGCACATATGGAATGACAAGATGTCTGGGAATGGGAAAATAAATAAGGTAAAGGTGAGACAGATATAGCAGAATCTTGGTAATTATTGAATCAGGAAGAGTAGTACATGGATGTTCACTGACTATGTGTGTGTTTGAAATTATCAAACTGAAAGTCAGTCCTCCTACGGGTCATGTAAGCGTGATGCATCCAGGCTGTGGGAGCTGTGGGACATCTGAGGCGGGGTCAGTGGTCCTGAGAACATACTCACCTCAGTCTGAGGGAAGTGGAAGAAATCTGCTCACCTTCACTGGCTCATGGGACATACAGAACGACCTCGGCCAGAGACGCCTGGGGGACAGCTCTACACACTGCCATGCCCACAAGGATGGAGAGGAGCCGGCACGCTTCTTAAACAAAACCGCATGGTTCTGAAGCTTCTCTTACTAAGGATGGATGTGTGACGGGAAACATAACCTGGACTCCAACGTCAGCTTCAGTGACTGCTGCCTGGGACTGGAGGCCCAGCGAAGCCCTTGGATCTTCGACTTGGGAGCCAGATGCTTGGACAGGGGCACCCTCTGCACAGTTCAGTTTTCTGGACGGAAGCTGACCCCTCAGAGGGACAGAAGGACGGACAGACAGAGCGCAGGGTGTGGGCAGTGGAACTGCTGCGCGGCACGGTAACAGTGGGCACACGTTGTCACACACCGTCACACTGGGAGGATGCCTGGGACCCTGAGGGCCTCTGATGTAAACAAAGGACTCCGGGTGACAGTGATGTCACTGCAGAGTCACTGATGACACGTACCCTAATGAATATTCATTAAGGTACATGCACAACGGTTTTGTTTTTATCAGATCAGAAGACACTTACTGAGTAGCTACCAGGGTCTGAACTCCTGCCACCCCGAGAGCAGCAGTCTAGAGGTGTCAGTGGCCACACTCACAGGGAGCAGCCGCCACCCTCAGGGGAGAGGAGCACAGGTGTCAGGGAAGTCACAGGTTCTGGAGGGGCTTGAATGGGGAGCTAGTTCTCATCAACTCTGGGATCTGGGAAAACCCAGATTATCGATCTACCAAAATGATTCTTATCAAAGAACAATGGAAACAACTAAACGACTGCAACTAAACAACTGCCCCTTACCACTGCCTTGGCAACACTGTACGTCTGTCACTTGGAGAAGCCAAGCACTGCTTTCATTCCGCACAGGAGAGGGGCTGGGGCAGAGGCTCCCACAGGACAGGCAGCAAGAGAAACACGGTGACGTCTGTCATCAGACTGTCACTGCGGGCACATTTTATCCCTGCGGATGTCATCAGAACATCTGCAAGAAGCAGATGTCTTCAAGGAGAAACCTGGGTGGGAAGCCAGCAAGGAAGCTGTGCTCTAGACCTCTCTCCCTCTCTCGCTCTGTGCCTCTCCGTCTCTCTGTCTGTCTGTCTGTCTCTCTCCAACCTCCTATACACTCGGACTCCGGCCTCATGCCATCGAAAGCTGCTGCCGCCTCTCAGGCCCAGCTTGTTCTTTCTTCTCTCCTGGCCTCTGGGAGCAGCGAGGTGGCAGAGGTGGAGACTGGAAGTATCTAACTGCGATTCAAAACAGTCTAGTGAGGTGCTGCAGATTTCCAGTCTGTGAGAGCACTCGCCACTCAAGACGCCCCCGAGAGGCTTTCACCTCCGCGTCTCACTGGCCTGGAAATGCACCCAGCCCCCAGCCCCACCTGGCAGCCACGAGGGGCCCTGCTCTTTCTCCTCCGTGTTCAGAAACTTCAGAAGAGGGGGAGCTCGGTCCCTGCGTGGGTGCACTGCCGGGCGGGAGCAGCTCGGGACGGGGCTCCAGACCTCCACGCGGCGTCTCCCCGGCTCAGCTTCTTTAGGTTTGTCGTTTTTTTCTTTTCAGTGGGAACTTTCAACATTAAAATGCAGTTTGGTTAAGAAGACAGTGGACATTATCCAGAATTAATACTTCAGTATGCTTTTTGGGGGGCAGAATCCTAACTGTCTGCCGAATGGATATAAAAATTAATGACAAGAAAAGAGTATCAGTCAGTTTGGCTTTGGAAATGGAATGGTTTCCTTGAGAGGGCCCTTGAAAACAGGTAAAGTGAAAACCTGTTTAAATATAGGCTTTGGAGTCATCTACATTTTATCTCTAACATGGTAAGACATTTTTTAAAAACCTCATAAAAGTATACATATTGAAGAAAAAAATGTGTGCAAAGCATTTAGCATAGTGCCTGGAATACAAATATAAAAAAAAGAAGAAGAAGAAACAGAACTATCCATTTCATTCTAAAATGCAGTCTCAAAACAAACTGAGCTAAACAAACCTCTCCCCCTTCAAAATACAATAGGATACAATGCAGTCTCCTTGAGTTAGCTATCAGACAGGTCCTACTTCAGAAAATGAGTTCTTGGACTTTAAATCTGAGGACCCCACCCGGCCTCACCGTGCGCCCTCCTGTCCCCGCCACCTCCCAGCTGTGACCCCTCTCTGTGGCCTCTCTGCTAGCCTGGACCCAGGTCTGGAGTCGCCTCCTCCCCCATCCCACCCCTGTTCCTCCCACTCGGTCTCCTCCAGGCTTCCTGGCTTCTGTCTTCCTGCACCTATGAACATGTCTTCTTTTTAGAAAGATTCTGAGCTGCGTGAGGGTAGGACCACGTCGGAGTCTCTCTCTCCGTTCAGGCCTAGGACTACTGTGGATACAGGAACTCCTTAGTAATCAGCACAGGCGCATGCTGACTGAGCAACGGGTGAACCGTTCCGCGCTTTCCCTAGAACCAGGAGCGATGCTATCAGCTGTCCTGTGTTGGACACATTAAAAATAAAAAGCATGGGCTTGTCATGCTTTGCAAGTATGGTAGCATGTTGTATCACAAATGGGAAATAAACAGATGAGAGAGTGAAGAACTGCCTAACATCTAAATAAGAAGACCTAATGGAAACCTAGGTGTGCTTTTTCTTCCCTTCCCACCCCCGTGTTCACCAAGGAAGAGGCACTCCCTCTGCAAGAAAATAGCTGTAAGTGCTCCTGAATTTTGGTTACATTGCCTTCTTAAATCAAATTACAATACTTTGCTCAGCATTAGATCAATTAAAATGATGAATGCTTAACCTACACTCAGATGTAAACCTGAAATATTTAAAGTGACATTAACTACTAAAAGTAAAGCAACATAAACCCATTCAGAATAACACACCTCCATGCAGGTACAAAAGCAGGAAAGTAAATCTCCGCAGACTGAGACATCCTTTATCATGCTGCTGCACACAGCTGTGTGTAAGAGACGGGAAGATGTGAAATGCAAAGGTGCTTTTAAAATTAACTGGATGCAGAGCAGTGAACATAATTCTAAGACATAACAAGACCACAAAGCAAGAAAATACTTTTGGAATTAAACATGTGTATATAAATAGAAACTTTTAGTAAGTAGTGAAGATACAGTGGTATGAGAATCATGCACAATTAATCCTGACCAGGAGCCTTGGGAGAGTGACATACATGACACAAATGTGCGTCACTCTGAGATACATATTAATGCTTAGCAACATTACTAGAACACAAGACTGCATTCATGTATTATTTTAATAAGATGCAAAGGGCACAGAAATTCCTAATGACTGTATGTGTGTAATGCAATTTCCGGGAAACCACGCTGGAGATTCCCAGGGGATCTGCTGCTGCTGCTTTTGAAGCAGCGGCTGCAGCAACTTCAAGGTGGTGAGGCAGAGACAATGGGGACTATCAGCAGGGACTTGAGCCCATGCACATTTATAATCTGGAGAAATAGATGGAAAAATCAAGAAACTGTCTCATGTGAAGCGAAAACGGACCAACTGTTTTTGGGCATCTTCAGAGAAGCGGTGGGCTGCGCAGACCCGGGGCCGCATCCACAGAGCTCTGTCAGCACAGGCTGAGGAAGGATATGGGCAGGTGACACTCAGACACCTGAAAGCAGTCACAGCTGTGGGACAGGAGGCGCACAATGTGAGCAGCTGTCACCACAGGGACCTGTGACGCATCCACTTAGACCTAATATTCCCCCAAACCAAGATCACAAAACAGCTCAGGACCCACCACAGGATCTTCAGAAATTGTATTTCAGGCAGGAAGGAAGTTCTGCTCAATGACTTCGACAGCAGGGCCAGAAGTAAGGTTGGCAGCTAAAACCAGGAATGCAGCACAGACCCTGCGCTGCAGTAGAGAGAACCTAATTTGCATGTGCACAGCTGAAATAAGAAAAAACGCTCTAATGTGGTGCTGCCCTTCAAGCTTACAATCAGCTCCTGGAGGCAGAAAAATGCCAGCAAAGAGCCCTCTAAGTAGCCCACATCTTACTCAGATAAAAAGCAGCTCCGGTTTTAATAGATTATTTTTTAAAAGTCAAGTAGAAGCATATGCATGGAATTGCACTGTCAATCTAGTAATATTTCACGAGCATATGTGAACCAGGATCCCCGGTCACGCTGCCAAACGCTGCGCCCCTCCGCTAGGGAATTTAAATGTGCAGGCTAAGAGCCGAATGAGCCTCCCTCACAATTAGCAAAGAGCACTGAAGGTGCCGCTTTACAATTCAGAAAAGCTGTCTTTTGCTTACTGCGATGATTCCTTAATGGTATTCTACTTCCATCAACAAAATGCTGAATGTTCAGTTTTTAAATTAATCAGAATAACCTCATTCTAATGTAAACTGTCTTCCTTTTTCGTTATGGTGAAGTCACAGATAGCAACAATAATGGTAACGAACGTCCAGATCTACTTTGTAATTACAATCCGGAAAGGAAAGGAAAGCGTACTGCAGCAAGACAGTGTCAAGGGTTTTGGCTCTGAGGCTCCTGGTATATTCCTGACAGTCTGACAAACTGCTCCACTTTTCGGAAACATCCTGAGGACAATTCAAGCTATAATACAAACACAAAAGGCAGCGTGAGAGGTTGGCTCCTAACGCGCAGCGTCTTCTACGCACAGATGTGCCCTCACCCTCCTGCTCTTGCGAGGCCTCGGGAGATGGCGACTGACCCAGAAAGACCTCCCCCAGTGCCGGCCACAGGGACCTTACCTGGGAAGCCCCCGTGCACCATTGTGGAGCAGAGTTCCCTTCAGGGCGTCTGCATCGCTGACAGCTGCCCAGTGCTGGATGCAGCTCAAAGCCTCACCTCCGTCTGTCTCTGTCTTCCGATGACCTTGGGCTTTTCTCCTGTCAGATTGTATTCTCATGCAGGACAACCTGTCAGTCTACTGCTATAGGAAGAGGCAACCAGCCAAGCTCATTCCAGGCAGGCTCCAGCGCACAGCCACCCGGCAGGCGGGCGGGAAGCTGCCGGGGAAAGTCTGCGGAGCAAGCGAGTGGCAAATCCCTGCTTTCCCGCGCGTGACCCTGGCAGCTCGCGCTGCTGCCCAGCCACGTCCTCAGTCCCTGCTCGCATCAGGACGACAGCTCCATTCCGAGGCAGGAAGCAGTGCAAACGCAGCCACTCATCCTGGGGCTGGCTTCAGTTAATATCATTTTAACGACCCACTTTTCCTGCCAAGGAACAGTGCATCACAAGAGCGGCACCTTCAGTGCAGACGCGAGAGGAAATGCTGCGACCCCTCCTGCCCCAGCGCCGGTGGGAATTGTCATCAACTTCTCGTCCACTCCCAGGGGTCTGTGACAAGGAAACAAGCCCACCACATCCCCAGCCACATCCTGGGTCCTCAGTGACATTTCAAACGTGTGGTGAAAATTGCTGCAGCAGTGAAAGCCTTCAAGTTAGCGTCTCAGGGGCTAAGTTATGAAAAAAGGTAACTTCAGGGAGATCACTATAAAAATAACAGGTTTCTTAACCTTTTCTCCAAACACTACCTTGTACCCCCCCGTGTGCCCCAGCCTGGCCTATGCCACCTGCAATCACGTCAGGGTCGCCATCAGTGAACACGCATCTTCTCACCTCCGTGTGCAAAACGTGGAGTAGAAAACACCTGTGTGAGCACCGCGGCAGCAGCAGCACAGGAAGGGAAGAGCACCCAACACCACCGAGTGCCGCTGACTGCTGAGCAAGGCAACTCTGCAGCTACAGGTGCAACAAGGGCGGAAGCTCAGGAGCTTCCAGAATTAAAACACCACCAAAAACAGGCAACCTCACCATTCTCCAATTACAGAGCCAGAAATAAAAACGATACTTATTTTACTTAGTTATAAATCTGAAGGGTCCATAAAAGGCTGATTAACTATGTAGGAAATGAGAAAAAGGAATTTAGATGAAACTGAAGAAATTAAATCTTGGCCTTTCTTACATTTTCCCCCTCTATTTTGCCTTATCAGAGCCAAAAATTACCCAAAACAAACAACACCAAGAGAGCCAGCAAATGAAAGTATTTTTAAATGAACATGTAGTGTTAGGAGTCACTAGTGCTCTTTGCTAATCTGCAGTAAACATTCTTAGTATTTTTAAACGCTCCACTAACTACTGGTGATTGTAGTGACATCTATTGGCAAAGTAGAGCTCAACCTCCCCGTCTCCAACTGCCAATCAGCCAACCCAGGGGAGCATCGCTACCAAGCAAGAGGCAGTGACACACTTTAATTTCTCCTTTAAAGGAATTTACCACTCCATCACCCTCTTGCCCTCAGGGAGACTTTGCGTAAGTTTTAACTATCCCTATAAGTGGGATTCTTTTTTTGTGTTTTTGTTTTTTTTGTCTTTTCCGGTACTGGGAATCAAACTCACGACCTTGCGCTTGCCAGGCAGGCGCTGTGCCGCTGAGCTAAACCCCCAGCCCCTAAGCAGGATTCTTAAACCTATAATACTTAAGTTTGAAGTACTTTGAACAGCTTTACGTATACAAAGTTAAGTATTTTGCATTACAAATACAAAATTCAATGATTTTTGGTAAACTTTCTGAATTTTGCAACCATCTCAATGATTCAGGTGTAGACCAGTCTCCCAACCCCAGAACTCCCTTGAGCCTGGGATGTGATTCAGGCACCGGCAGGGACCCAGAGACATGTGGCGGAGCCATGAACATGGAACCGTGCGCCCAGCTCTGGCACGAGCAGCCTCCCCTCTTCATGTAGCTGGTTTTGGACACTGTGCATGAACGCTCTTCTGCCCCAGGCTGACTCCCGAGCCAGTGAGTGTGTGTCAAGCCTTGTTCCTTGTTACCATCACCGAGAACAGCATCCCGCTAGAGTGACACACAGGCTTTTGTCTCTTCATTCTGCACTTGATGATGAGCAGTGGGCGGTGTCCAGCATTTGGCTGTGATGAACAACACTGGCACAGACTTTCCCAGCAGGTGTCACGTGGGTGTACACTGTCGCCTTCCCTGGGTAAACGCGCTCGAGAACTGCGGGGCCGCACAGCCGAGAGCACACCGCATCCAAACTTTCAGAACGTGCCACTTCTTCCGGCAGGGTGGGAGCGCTCCAGCTGTGCTGCTCGCGTTAATATTGAAGTCACTCTGGTGAATGCGTAGGGGTTTTAGTTTCCACTTTTCCAATAATGAATGATGCTAAGCACCCCTTTCCTGCTTATTCACTAATCCCGTCTTTGGAGAAACACCAGTCCAAGTTTTTGTCCATTTTTAAAAACTGGGTTGGTTGTTTTCTTATTACTGAGTTGTGAGACAAAACGCTCTTTCCTTCCAAATGAGCACTTTCTTCTGGAACGTGCAATGGATTAAGTGGAATTGAATGCAGATTTTCTTAGCCTTTCTTCTCAAGAGGAAAGACTTTTTTCTCTGGTGTCCATTCTTTTGCACTGAGGTTCCCAGAAGTTCATGTTTGGCCTTGGAGTTTGGCTAAAATCCAGTGTTTGGCGTGGTTTCCAGAAGACCCAAGGTCCGGAAAACACCTGGATGTGATTCAGGCACCGTCGGGGACCCAGAGACATGCGGGGGAGCCATGAACATGGAACTGTGGGCCCAGGGCAGAGAACCAGACATGACCACCTCAGGGACTCACGGTGCTGGCCTGGTGAGCATTCTCAATGTGACTTGGGTGGAAAACCTCCCGTGACACACACGCTTCTGGGTCAGCATTCAGTCAGTTCATGGGGCACAGCGCTGTTAATCATTACGAGAGTGCGATGGTAATCAAGGACAAGGATGACAGCGCGTTTTATTGTTATAATTATTAAAACTGAAAAACTACACAGCAAGATGTATTAACAGTTGAGAGAATAAACTTTACAAAGTACATTTGTTCTCCTCGTGAATCAAGGTGCTTTCATAAAAGCTCAAATCCTGTGTGGCAGTGATAGATGAAGCTACATTTTATGTTCCGTATCCCTGTCTGGCAGACCAGTCATGGTACTGCAAGGCAACCCTGGGAAGCTATGTTCTCATTTCTGAAATTTCTGTCAGACCATTACAACTGTCAGAGTTTCCTGTTTATTACTGCTCCATCAGGAAAAACAGAGTAACAATAAAATGTCAACTCTACAACACCAAAATTCCAGGAAGAAGACTTAAGAGGATCACAGACCAGTACTTCTAGGAAAGATCCAGCTTCCATCTGCAGAAAGTAAGGGAGCGGGCGAGAGAAGGGGATTAAAGCCTTCCCTCCTCCGCCACCCCCCGTCCAGGGAGCCCCAGTGAGGACAAAGTGTAAGAGAAAAATGTTAAAATGCAAAGCACTGACTTTCAAACTATAAATTATAATTTTTGGCTAAAATTTTCATCTTTCTTTTTCTTTTCTTTTGGTGCTAGAGATTGAGCCAGGGTCTTATGTATGAACACACGCTCTACCTGAGTTACACAGTAGCGCTGAAATTCTTGTACATTCCTATACCAGAATTTTACTCTGTAACAGCCATCTTTGGTGCACACTGAAGAAGCCTGTATTGTTACTTTACTGATAATGATAAAAGCTACTAGCAGCTAATGTTTCTGGGCCACTTCCTTTTTGAGCGTGCGTCTGTGTGTATCCGGCACCTGAGCTGCATCCCCAACCCTGTCTTATTTTTTATTTTGAGACAGGATCTCACACACAAAAAACACTGCAACAATCCCAAAGTAAACATCTGTGGATATGTGTACACACATGCATACACATTACTTGTGTGGACAGTGGGCTTCCTACGATATACAGCTAGAAATTGAATTATTCAGTTAAACTTTTGGTATAACTGCCAAATGAATTGTCAAAAAAGATAAATGAATTTTTATTCCAAGCACTAGTACATGAGAACTTTTATTTTTCTACAACCTCTTTAATGTGACTATTAGGAATTTTTAAAATCTTAAGTAATCTGAGAAGCAAAAAAATTGATTTTCTTCCTTTTTTTTTTTTGTCTTTTTGAGACAGGGTCTTGCTATGCAGTTCAGGCTGGCCCTGAGCTCACTTTGTAGCCCAGGGTGGTCTCGAACTCACAATGATCCTCTTGCCTCAGCCTCCCAAGTGCTGGGATTACAGGCATGCGCCACCACGCCTGGCTTTTAAAAAAATTGATTTTCATACTAATTTCTATTTCTTTCATTATTAGCAACGCTGAAAAGATGTTTGTCTTTGTTGTTAAAATCTGCTATATACTGTCTGATCTTTGTTTTTCCATTCTTATATATGTCTTTTTATTCTACCTATAGGGAGACATATATGTGCTTTTAAATTTTTATGTAAGAAAACAATTATTTTGCTATAGTATAGTTATAATATGGAAAGCATTTCCTAGTGTGTACCAAGAATATATCTTTTAAAATCTTATTAAGAGAGTTTTTAATAGTATTTTTCTGATTTTAGTTCTTAGAATTACATGATTCTTTTGGAGCTAATTTGTGATTTTGGTGAGAAGCTAAGATCTGCACATTTTCTTCTGAAATGGTAACATACCCCATCGTTTACTGAGGAATCAATCCCATTTTTAACTATTTCAAAAGGAACTTTTCTATATTCTTAGTTTTAAACAGAGCTCTGGGTCCATTTCTAGGTCACGTTTGGTGCAAACCCTAAACTGACAGCACTGCAGAGCCGCGGTTGAGTAGGCATGGTCCCGTGCATCTGCATGTTCTAGGCTGCATCTGAAAACCTCCAGTGTGGGACGGATTCAGGTGCCAGGGGAAAATACTTCCCCCATTGTTTTTCTTTTCCAAAATAGTCTAGTACTTCATTTCTAAGTTCGTTTTCAATCAGAGTATTATATTTTAAAAAGCCTATTCCATTTAGGATTCAAATTACATAAAACCTATACACCACTTAGGAGTAGTTGAAATCTGGAGTATACTTAGTTTTCTGGTCCAAAAAAGTATGTCTTTCTTTTCCCTAGATATTCTTTAATAAAGCCTCACAGTTTTCTTTAAAAGAGAAACTATAGAGATTGCTAACCTGTGGTCCATGAATTCTTAAAAGGGCTTCAAGACTTTCACCTAACAGGCAGACTGATACTCGAAGTGCTGTGTGCATGAGTGTTAGATGTGTTAGATGAGCATGCAAGATCCTGTGTCTCAGTGCTCATTCTTCCGAGGACTGGGCTGGGTTACAGCTCCCTCCAGAGTTTATGACTGGTTGTCTCGAGTTTTCCATGTCCTTTTTTATTTTTTCTCTTTTTGCGACACTGCGGATGGAACTTGGGCCCTCGGGATGCTAGGTGAGGCTCCACCTCTGCATCACACCTCAGCTTGAGTTCTACATTTCTAAGTGCATCATCTCCAGGTATTTTCCAGTTTTTGCTGTTATTGTTATTAGTTAATTTATAACATTTTAAAGTAGATGACGGACAGCAGAACTGCCATCTAAGTAGTTCATATACAGTCTTACTTATCGTCGCCAAGAGGAGTTAGACTCTGAACTTCTGAGCTTGGCCACTGTTCCCTGTGAGTTCCTCCGCCACCTGCTCTCTCTGTGTTGAGGGGAGGGGAGGCGAGGGTTCCATGCACACTGACTCTTGGGGACAGTGGTGCCGGCAGTGCTCCGCATCACTGTCCAAACCTGAGACCAGACAGACGTGGGAAGGAGGTTCGGAGGTAACACTCACTGGTGACTGCATGTTTGCTGAGCGAGCTGAGTTCCGTAAAGTGGCTTTTTAAAAAGTAACCCCCTCTGGACTCACTGTGGCACTGAATGACCGACAATGACAGACCCACTTCGGGAGGACTGGGTGGCACCCTATCCCTAGAGATAAATGAAAGAAATGAGAAAAACTGAAGTAAAATAGGAAGAAACAGGGTATCAGGACTCCAACACAGAGCCTGCATTAACTTTAACATCATGCCTCACAGCTCCACCCCACTGGACTCCCTGAAGCACTGCTCCTCTCCAGGGGGCTGGAGGGTTTCTCTAGGGGAAGGGAGGGGAGGACAGAACAGGGAAGTTCTGAGCCCTGGGATCTGGGCCACACACCAAGCAGGCTCCCAGCATGCCCCACCTGTGACGGTGCGGGTACAGCCCTTCGGTCAGGTGCCAGCCAAGAGAGAGGACCACTCGCCTCACAGACCTGGATGGCTCCTGCGGGAGCCAAGTATTAACTCCACCGTTGCACTAAAAGTTACACTTTGCTAAGTGACAGAAAAATGGAGAAACCTGTATTGGACTAGAGAATCAGGCAAGGCTTTCCAAAGAAAAGTGAGGAAGCTGACAGGAGCGGGAGGTTTGCCATCTGCTCCAAAGAGCCCTGAACACCGAAGGATGACATACTTACTGCACTAGGAGTATGCAGCACCAGTAAATTGTGACTAGCACCATGTAGCACTAAAACTGTGGTGGTAAAAATGTGAAGGAGCTGGACAGAGCGGCACAGGCCTGGGATCCCAGCTGCTGGGGTCGCTCAACCAGAGGATTACAAGTTCCAGGCCTGCCTGGGCAACTTGGCAAAACTGTTTCCAGATAAAACAAAAAAGGCTAGGCTGCAGCTCAGGGGTCAAGCGTTTGCCTGGCATGAGTAAGCTGGGTTCAATCCCCAGTCCTCGGATAGCGAGTGGGGGACTACAAGTTCAAGCACAATGGAAAGGAAAACTCATTGGTATTTGCTGATCTACTATGAGGAGAAATGATAAACCAAAGAGCAGACTCCAGTGGGCAGATGCAGCCGATAGAGAGAGCAGAAGGCAAAGGCAGCGCCTGGGGAAGATGGGATGTTTCGTCTTGGTGGAAGGATTCGAAGTGTTGGAAGAGAATGCAGAAGCATCTTCCCAAGGGCCAAGGGCAAACCCAGGGAGACCAGAGGAGAGTCAGGCTAGAAGCACAGGGTCTGAAGTCCCCAGGACACACACTCGGGGACTCTGTCCACCTTGATCGCGACAGGGCAATGCGGCTTCTCTGCAGCACTGACAGCTCTGCCCTCAGAGTGTCAGAGCTCCACACACACCTCGGGCAGGGCCTGTGGCAATGTGCTTTTGCCAAGTGAAGCATTCATGCTGTACCTTGTTCCTATGGCTTCTTATTGTGTTACTAAAATTCAAGCCAATTTGGCTAAATTGATGATGTCAAGACTTAGGGTAATCAGACACAGTATGCCCTGAGATATGCCAAGCAACACAGGAGACAGGCTCCGAAACATGAGAACCTACTGCTCCCTGAACTCTGTACGTGGGCTGTGACATTCAATTCTCTTCCTCTGCTTCTTTTATAATGTGTCCTCTTTTCTTCCTATTCCTAATCGGGTCCTTGGTGCACAATTCTGTGAATCTTCCCGTCTTTGGCTTCCCTGGCCTTTCAGCAGCACATTAGTGGACCACTGGGCTGCGTAATAGAGACACATTCTTCCTGGACGTGGCCTCCCCAGCCTCACTCTCACCTGCTGCAAGAGTTCCTGCTCGGGCTGCCACTGTGCAGAACGGAGTGGGGCTCAGTCCTCAGTGAATTTCTGCCGGGACCTTGTCATCTGGACCAGCAGCTTCAGAGTACAGACCTGGGTTTGGAAGCAACAGCATCACCCAGGCGCTAACTAGCCGGTGAACCTGGGGACCTCCCAGACTTCAGGAATGAGAAACAGGTGGGGCCCACTGGCTCCTGCCCTTCCAGGCTTCGGATTCACTCTGAAGAAAGCAAACCTCTGCTCTAGATGAGTGTTTCAACTATGTAGGACATAATTCATTTGTTGCAACTCATGAAATCAATTTAATTGCAATTAGCATTTTATAAATGAAATGCGATAGAAAAATAATAAAATCCACCATATTGTGAAGGTGGTATTTTACAAACCTTTTGTTGCAGTCCTGCATAAAGGTCCCTGTGCACACCGACTGTTACACAGAAGAGCTGCTTCCATGGCTCACGGTCTCAAAACATTTGCTCCACACAATGACCACAGCACCCAGACCACTCGCTAAGTTCCTACATTGGCCTTTCTTAGCCATTCCAATACTGCCTCATCCAATGCACTTATTTTCATAAGACTTTTTTGTATTTTATTTACGTTTTAAATTATTATTATTAATTATTATTGTAGCACTGTGTATTCAAACTAGGGCCTTCACCTTGAACGACGTACCCAACCCTTTTTATTTTTAATTTTGAAACAGTCTCACTAAGTTGCCCAGGAAAGTCTGGAACTTGCAGTCCTCCTGCCTTAGCCCCCCTTAGCGTAGTTATTTTCTATTTTACTTTAGCTACAGCACTCGTCACTGTTTAAACTCTCTTCTTTCTACAGTCTTTCTCCCCAAGGAGGCTATCCGTCTGCCTTCCTTGCCATTCCCAAGGCCAGAGGTCACGTCCAGCCCCGTAACGCCCGCTGTGCTGTACAGCAACCATACAGCCTTTCCCGGCTCCAAGCCACGCCCATCTCATGCCTATGGCCCGAGCCAGCTCCTCTGAGAATTGCATACCAGCCGCCCACTCCAGGACTGAGGGTCCAGGGGAGTTGTACAATTGCATTTATTCACCACAAATAAATGATTCACCTTCAGAAGGTGCAAATCTGACAGAACAGTGTCCTAAGTGCCTTTCGTTTTGGTGAGGACCAGCACATTAATTTAGGACGGGTTAAGGAACAGAGAAGAACCCATGAGGTCCTTTCCAGAGGACACAGAAAGCAGGCTTGCAGCAGCCTGCCTGCATCTGGACCGTGAACTTGAACTTCTGAGTTCTCCAGGCTCCACACTGTACGGGGATAGGAAGGGAACCCCAGGGGAGGTGTCTACACAGCCGAACAGGCTTGGGGAAGCTGGACCTGTAGACAGTACAGGCAGAAGTTCCCAGGAGGCCTCTGGCTCACATTGTAGACAGTGTTGTCCTTTTTTTTGTTTTTTTTTTGTTTTTTTCTGGTATTGGGAATCGAACTCACGACCTCGCACTTGCTAGGCAGGCGCCGTGTTGCTGAGCTAAATCCCCAGCCCCTGATAGTGCTGTCTTAATCCTGCTGCTGCAAAGGCGACTCTATGTCCACCAGCTGATGTGCCCTCGACCTCACGGCTTCGAAGTGTCTTTCATGAGGCAGCTCGTGCCACTCCACGCCCATGCCTGTCTGTGCCGCAGGTACAGCGGTGTAGGTGACGGCGGGATGGGCTCTACTCCCCCATCCCTGGCTGTGAGTCTCAGTCCTCCACTCATAAGCTGTGTGACTCAGCCACGCTCCTTAATCCCTCTGAGCCTCAGCATCCCGATTATACAGTCAGAGCCGCACTGAGGTGACTGAACTGTTAACACACTCACAGGCCTCAGAATGGTGCTGGCAGGGGCACAAGCCTCACTCCTACCCTGAGCTCTTCGGACACCTCTGGCCTTCCCGGTCCCAGGGAGAGGGCTGGAGAACAGCCTGTGTGAGCTCACTGATGAGCAAGCGGGAGCCCGAAGAGGGTAAACAAAGCCTCCAAACACAGGCCCGAGTAGTAGAGCGGGAGACCCTGAGCCCTCGATGCAACCTACACTGGGCTTCCTAGTAACCCGGCAAACCCCGGCCTCCCAGACCTGGAAACCGCGTCACCCATGGCCACCCACATTCCGCACGGCACTAGGGCCACGCCGGCACCCCAGTCACACACAGCACTGGTGACTACCATGTGTGCCTCCCCACAGAGGCCAAGGACCACAGCCCGGCAGCCAGATCAGCAGAGACCCTGAGATGAAGGGCGCTGGTTTAATTTGTGACAGGTCCATTAATACAGTTTCTAAATGCAGACGATATTCAACCAAGATTTGTTCAAAAAACAAAGAGAAATCATGAAAAAGGGCCCTGGAAGGCTGCACAGGACAAACCAAGTTTTTCAAAGCCAAGCTGAGCACTATAGTTGTGTGTATTCGTGCATTTTATTTCTGTATTATATTTTTAAATGTGAAGTGACCTTAGTAATAATCATTAGCGACAAGGGAGCGCAAACACCTGTGCAAGTACCCTGTGTGGCCGGCAAAGGCTCGCTGTGGACCACAGTCCCCACCATGCTGGGAGCAGGGGCCGCGAGGAGGGCGCATGTGGCACCAGGGCACACGCAGAAGTCAGCTCTTCCAGCTTCTACACCAAAACCCTGCTCCGTGTCACAGAAAGGGAATTTGCTTTCAGGAGACATCTATATTCCCCACTTCCAAAATCCATTCATGGAAATGCAGCTCAGCAGTTTTCGGCACATTCCTGAACTGTGTGCCCATCACCCCGAACAATTCCACAGCAATGGCAATCAGACCTCACCCTCTACACTGTCCATGCATAAAGACATGCCAATTCTTTGAAATAAAGTCTCCACTAAATACATGTAAAGACGCATAATGGATTCAGCTAGTTTCAAAGGAAACCATGAATTCCCACGGATGGATGTGAGGCGTGGCCATGCTGCCTTGTCAACATCGCCTAAGTGAGGGAAGGGACCACGCTGACACCATGCCTCGCTCGACTGTCACGGTCAGACTCCAGCCCCAGGATGACGTGGAGTCAGAGCAGAGGGCTACAGTAAAGCAGGGTGTATGCAGCTTCCTTGAAGACTCGCTCTGCCAGTGGTACAGAGAAAAGCTTGGAACAGGCCCTCGGAGTTTTGAAGACAGATTTTCCTTCCTAGCACAGGTCTGTGCATACTGAGGGGCCCACGGTCCACGTCTGCCCACGAGAGCAGCCCTCAGAGCCTAACAGTGCACTGTGCTGCCCGGCGATGTGCTGTACTCACTGTCGGGCCACGTGGGCTCCACTTCCTCTTCCTCAGCTTCAGCTGGGGCTGGGTACGGGGGAGGCAGCTTCATCGGCGGCGGGGCTGCTCCTTGCCTCTGGAGATGCAGAATTGGGGAGAAGTGTTAGCTGCACCTGGGTGATTCTCCTCTCCACATGCGTGAAAAGATCACCTGGAGAGATTTTCACTGTAGCCAACTTCGTTCTTAACTTGAAGATTACAAATAGAAATTATGCTCTTAGGCTTTCTGTGTTTTATAAAAGAGCTCAGATGTAAACACACTGAAGCAGACACAAGAATTCAGAGGCACAACTTTGAAGGCTGCTGACCTTCCCAGAATGCATTCCCTTCCCTGGGGAGAGGGAATTGCCAGGGACCTGCATTTTCTTTAAGCTGTGAAGCACAACCTTGTTAGTAACAAACTTATTTATAAGAAAGACATTTCTTTAGAAAAAACTAAAAGTAAAAACTGTCTGATACACTAGTTTTGCAATTATTTAAATTCTTTCTTCCATTAAAGTTACAGATTTTATCCTTTAAAAATTTTGAAATAAAATATCAAGATTTTCTAATTAGAAAGGCATATTCTGTAGATGGTCAATTCATATTTTAATGTTTAAAAAAGAAACTATGTAATTTTTTCTGTATAAATGTTTTTCATTTGCATGTCAAATGATAAAGCACAATAATACTTGATCTATAGAATTAAAGTAGAATACAGCTCTATGATCTGATTACCTTCACAGAATGGAGACATTTTCTTACATGTGGAGAAAAAAAAAACATGCCCGACTTCACAAGAGCGGCACGCTGCTGCAGAGCCCAGAAGTGACTGCTGAAGCCTCACAGCGCCTGCACCGCTGAGGTAAGGCTTGTTTTGCTGCTGCTTCAAGTGCATTCAATTATGCCTCAAAGGACAAGCCCACTAATGGGTATCGCCCAGGAAGCGGGTCCACTCCAGGGAGCAGGCATGGGAGAAATTCCTCCAGAACGGAAGAAAGACAGTGGTTGGGACTCATCCAAGAACACATGTATTTATTCAAGATACTGTCTAATCAAAGCAGTAGCTCTATGTATTTGTAGAAAATCCCAAAATCATAAGACACAGAGTGATGAAGAAAAGATACCAAAGAAGAAGTGCTTATTAAACAGCAACACAAGAATGTGATCATGGTGACTCTTCAAGGCTTTCAAACTGAGAAACATGTAAATCAAATGAAGAGAAAAAGCAAACCATTTATTTCCTGGAGCCCTTTTTTCTCAGAATCAGGTTTGTCTGACATCACAGACTTCTGCGAGCATGGACAGAGCTGAAAATCACACCCAGAGACTGGAATTCCTGTGAGCAGCGCTTGGGAGGTCCACCCTAGGGAAGCCGCTTGCGGTTGCATCTGGCTTCCTAGAGGCCCTACGTGTCCCCTTGAAAGAGCAGTATGATGCCCTGCTGGGCCCAGAAAGAGCATGGCTGGGCCCTGGCTGCCTGGGACAGCAAGGGGCACACAGTCAGGCAGGTGTTGCCACCCCACAGGGCAAAGGACGCGCCTCACCCCAGCACCTCCCCTCTAAGGACGGCCTGGTCCCGGGAGCGTCTGGCAGAGTGGCCTGAGCGACTGTGCTACCGCTTGTCCCTGTGCCACCTGGACCCCCGACAGGGAAACCTCAGGCAGACGGCAGTGATACAGACGGTTCTGGTGCAGCAGCACCCAGGTTCACCTCGGAGATGCAAACCTCTTTAGTTCTGTAGAGACCCAGCTGCAGGGGTCAGGTCCCCCGCCCCGCCACCGTCAGCCAGCTTGGTATTGGCCACGGACGGCCAGGGCCCTTCCTCCGACTCACAAACACTGCATGGCACTGCCCTCTTTCGTGAGTTCCGCAAACACCTGGGTTTGCACGAGGCATATAACTAGGAGCTGAACTTTTACTTCTTCCTAAATTATACTCTGGCGGTTTGGGAGCGGGCTCCCCTTCCAGAACCAACTGCACTGTGGACCTTAGCGGTGCAGCTGAGGAGCTGTGTCAGCCCATGCACGTGATTTCTTGGCTCCCAGAGTAAAGTAAACTTCAACAGATAACAGAACCTTGCCTTTTTAAAAAAAAAACCTATTTCTTTGCTTTTTATTTCCAATTCTGTTTTTGTTTCTGATACTGGGTCGCGTGTGGCCCTGGGGCACACTCGGGCTGTGACCTAGGCTCTGGTTGTGCATTCATAACAGCAGGAAGTGGGGATGGATGGAGGTTGGTTTTCTGTCCTGGCCACTTGGGGGTGCTTGCTAGGAGGCTGCAATCTACTTTACGCGCGTTCCCTGGGGATCTGATCTCTACCGTTTGACACAACACAGAATGTGTGTGCCAGGCGCTCTCGCTGGCTTGCTTGTGTTTTTGTACTTGAACATGTGTTGGGTCCCTAGGAAAGAAAACCTTGCCAGATATGGGGGCACATGCCTGTAATCCCAGATGCTTGGGAGGCTGAGCTGGGAGGATCCCAAGTCCAAGGTCAGGGCAATTTAGTCTCAAAATTTAAAAAGGGTGCTAGGGATGTGGCTCAGTATATAGCATTTGTCAAAATGTGCAAAGCCCTGAGTTCACTGCCCAGTGCAAAGCGGGGGGGGGGGGGAATTAAAAACAAAGAACAGTATAAAACCGTTACTTCCAGCGATAATAACTTCTGAAGAGCTAGACTAGTCACCACCTGAGCCTCCTGACGTGGAAGGGCAGTGCCCTGGAATCAGCACACTAACTGCACTTCTGTTCACTGCGTTACCCTTGCTCTCACCACGGGAAAGTGCTTTGCCTTTAGGAACGGAGTGTACTGCTGAGCAGGGCAGGTGTGGTTCAGAGCTGTGAGGACCCACATGCTGTGTGGGGCGGGGACGCGGATGCCCTGGGATTCCTCCCCGTTGGCACCTCAGGAGTGAGCTGCTCCTCAGTGTAACTAGGATCCCACTGGACAGACTTCACCTTGGACTGCCTGGACCCCTGGGGTCCTCACTGCACACAGGGGGAACACCTGGGACTAACGCAGTGGGCCGCTCACTGGCTCCCGGGATCTTAGAGGGAGTTTCCTGACTTCCTAAGCTGCCATTTATAGTCCCTCCTCGCAAGGCATCATCTTTGGGCCCCAGAGACAGACACCTGCCCCTTTCCTCCCATGTCCAGCCTACCACAGGCTCTGGGGAGGATTTGGGTCTTGGGACAGGACAGCAAGGTGGATGTGTCCCTACCCTCACAGAGCCAACAGTCTGGGGCCTCTCTAGTGCCGTATCACATGGGTCTTTTGCCTTGTCCCCAAACCACCTTTAAGGCAGCCGCTGGATTCTCTCTCCTTGGCCCTGCCATCCTACAATGCCGGGCTGGAGAGGACAGAGATTTCTGTTTGTCTCTGAAGATTCGGTGCACTCCGCTGCGGCAGAACTGGTCCACAGGAACCTGCACTTGTGCACAGCTGGTAAGCTCAGAGGCCCTCCGCACAGCCCAGAAGATGAGTCCTCCTGCCTCTCTCAGCCCCTCTCCCTACGTCCTCCCCCCGGCCCCAGTGTTCGGGAGCCCTGGTCTGGTTCCTGCGACAACAGACTGTGTTACCTAGACTCTTCCATCACATTATCATGCAATGGCTCCTCCACATTTACGCTCCTAAACCCCATCTCTAAGGATAAAGCAGCCCCCCTGGAAGCTTGGGAAGGAGTCCGCTGGGGATTCCAGCAGCTGTCCTACCTAAGGCTCCTGCCAGCAGTGACCTGGTCTCCCTTAGCTGTGCTTATTTGCAGCCACCAAGGAGAAACCAGGGAATCTGCTACCCCAAATCCTGCAGTTAATGTGAAATTCCTGATCAAGCTGTGAACCCCAGGACAGAGGCCAACGAGGTGCAGATGAGCCTTCCCTCTGGTTAACAATCTAGTGCTGTATGCTCCTTTCAAGAACCTGCCTGGATCTGCGTCACTGTCATGATGACCCCTGTTCACCTCTCCAAGTTTTCCCCAGGGTCTGCTTCAATTATGGCTTTTTAACTTTTAAATCCACAGGGAATGAAGAGAAAAACAGTTAAGCTAAACAAACCAAAATCCTGATCACAGAAGACAGCAGAGATATTTACTGACCTTGGTCTCAGCTAGAAATGGAAGAGCAAAGGAAAAAAGTTGTCCCCTGGGATTCTGTTCAAGGAGAGACTTGCCCCGAGGTGCAGACCTGGGCTCACTTCATGTGAGTAGTTCAAAAAATCCTGAGCTAAAACACCAGGCAGATACAAAAAAGCAAGCCAGTGTGCTTCTCGCAGTCTCAGAAGTAGTACAGGTTAAGTGATTACTACACACTACAAGTGCCAACTCCCGAAGAACACAAAGCACGTAAGAAATTAATCTGAAAACATGTAGAACAAAAATAAAAAATGATTTGAAGAAAGTCTAATTTTACCATCAAGGGCCTGGGATATAGCTCAGTGGAACAAGTGCCTGCCTGGCCAGTGTAAGGTCCTGAGTTTGATTCCCGGTACCAAAAAAAAATTAATTTTACCATCAAAATGAACACTCACTAAGTCATGCTAAGAAAAACAAGTATAGTATGTTCAGTACTGTATCTGAATAACTCAATTAATTTGACATAAAAAAAGTTTAAAAGCCTGTACCCAATAAATAGATAATAGCTACTCTTTTTAACCACAAATGAAGCATTTACAAAAATCAGCTATGTACTAGTCAGTAAAAAAGTCAACGGGATGTCAAAGAATTAATATTACACAAATTCTGATTATAATGGAAATAAATTACAAATAAAAAACTCTTTTAAAACATTCAAATGAACATTTAAAAACATGTTTCTAAATAAAACTACAGCAAAAGAGAATTCATGCTGAAGTCTAAAAGACATTACTGAATAATAGATATTCAACTAAAAATATCACCATTTTCATTTATTTTTTGACAAGGTCTCACTATACAGTTTAGGCTGGCCTTAAACTCGTAGTGACCTCTTGCCTCCACCCCCACCCTATTCATTATGCCTGGCTTGAACATAAAATATTGAGATGCGTGCAACACAGACTTAGAAGAAAATTTATGGTCTTAGGTGCTTCTTTTAGAAAAGAAGGAAAAGGAAATATTAATCAGCTTTGCAAGTAAGTAAAGATTTCTTGGGGATGGAAAAATAAACCCAAAGAAAGAAATAAGACAGGGGCTGGGGATTTAGCTCAGCGGCAAAGCGCCTGCCTGGCAAGCGCAAGGTCGTGAGTTCGGTTCCCGGTACCAGAGAAAAACCAAAAAAAAAAAAAAAAAGAAAGAAATAAGACAATATAAAGATGAGAATGAAATTAAGTAGAAAAATAATACAAGGCAGAAGGCCAACACAGTTTACAGGTTAATTTTTCAAAAAGAAGAATTAAATGAAAAATTGCTTTTAAGATTAATCAAGAAAAATGTAGTCAGGTGTGGTGGTGCATGCCTGTAATCCCAATACTTGGGAGGCTGGGGCAGGAGGACTGTTGTGATTTTGAAGCCAGCCTGGACTACGAAGTGAGCTCAGGGCCAGCCTGAACTGCATAGCGAGACCCTGTCTCAAAAAGACAGAAAGAGGAATGAATGAATGAATGAATGAATGAAAGAAAGAAAGAAAGAAAGAAAGAAAGAAAGAAAGGTAGGAAGGAAGGAAGGAAGGAAGGTAGGAAGGAAGGTAGGAAGGAAGGAAGGAAGGAAGGAAGATGTAAGCAATTAACTACATTCAGAAATAAAAGCACTAGATGAAGAAGAGACAGTAAGGAAAGAGAAGACAGAATGACTTCATGCCCACAAATGTGAACAAGTAAGGCGCTACCTGGTATTCCTAGAAACAAGACCACGGCCAAAGTTAACTCTAGGAAAAACAGAAACTCTGAATAGTTCTGTAATTCCTAAAGAACCAAATCAGCACTGTACTTTTTCCCACATGGAAGACAGACCTATGTGCCTACTGGACAAGCAATGAAGGAATTAGTTATAACCACTTTATACACACACTGTAGGAAGATGAAAGACAAATACTTCTACTACTGTGCATTTTAATAGTTAGCGCAACCAAGACTCAAACTAATCACATGTGTGACCATGGATGCAAAACACATGAAAGAAATTTAAAAAAAAAAAAGAAAAAAAGAAATTATACTAGTAAAGGGCAAAAATAGATCATGGTCAGATTAAGTTTAACCCATGAATTCAATGTTGGCTCAACATTCTAAAATTTGTTAATGCAATTTACCATATTAAAGGATTCATTGAGAAAAAAATTGCATACACAAAAACACAATTACCTCAGTGAATAATAAACTGTATAAAATTCAATGACAAACTATTTATAGGAGGAATTCTTAGTAAAACAAAAGTGAAAGAGAAAGACTCCTTAACCTGAGGGATTACCTACACATCCCTTTAGCATACAGCATACTCCACAGTGACACAATATAAATAATTCCTTAACTATCAAAAAGGAAGAAACAAGAATGTTTCTATCATTTTCATTACTTCCATTTAAATATGTAACTGAAAATCTTAGCAGATATCATAAAATAAGAAATATTGGAAAGACAGAAATAAAGCAATCTTTTTCAAAATACCTATTATCTGTACAGAAAATCTCAAAATGAAAATCTATAGACATAGCATTAGAATGTGAGATTCACATTCTTATTAAACATACTTTATATATATTTATGGAGTACATAAAGAGACTAGAGGCCATATATGAAATATGCAAAAAGTTCATCTTTAGATGGTGAGCTTTGCAAGGGATTTTTATTTTTTTCTTTATAATATCAGCATTTTTGTGCTGCCAGCTTTTAGCACTAGTCAGTTTTGTTATGAAAGAATAACAGAATGATGTTATAAGATACCAGATACATATACGAAGATTAGTTTTACGACTGCATACTAGCAACAAACAGAAAATACAACATCAGAAAGAGCCAACTTCAGGGGCTGGGGATTTAGCTCAGTGACACAGCGCCTGCCTGGCAAGCGCAAGGTTGTGAGTTCGATTCCCAGTACCGAAGAAAAACCAAAAAGAAAGAAAGAAAGAAAGAAAGAAAGAAAGAAAGAAAGAAAGAGCCAACTTTTAAAAAAAATAATCTATAGATTCAACACAATTCCAACCGATGGGGCTGGGGATTTAGCTCAGTGGCACAGCGCCTGCCTGGCAAGCACAAGGTTGTGAGTTCGATTCCCAATACCGGAAAAAAAACAAAAAAATAAAATTTAAAAAAAAAAGCCAGCTGAAAGGTGATTCTAAATTTATACAGGAAAGGCCACACATAGACAAAGCTTTAGAAGAAGGTATGAAAGAAACTGCTTTCCCAGAAGACAAGATTCACTATAAAGTGCAACCATGTGGGTATGGAGCATGTACATGGACAGACACACTGACCAAACAAAGACATAGACCCACCCCAGCTGATAAACTGAGGCAGGAGAGGGATGCACTTCAAGATGATGGCTAAAGGGGGCCCTACTACAAAAGGGTTAGATACTATTTATCTTTATGGGAAAAAATGAGATTTCATTCTTATCTGACACAAGATCCTAAAATAACAGTTAAGCCAAAAGAGGGATCCCAAGGAGGTGGCCAATTCTGACTGGAAGAGGAGTTTCCTGGGGGAGGGGAATGAGGACTCGCAGGGGGCAGCAGCATGGGAGGGGACCTCCTAGCCCGGGAGACGGCGAGGCTGGTCTCAGCTGCGCCAGATGTGGCGGGGGCCCTGCTCAGCAGGACTCGGACCTGCGTGGCATGGCAACGGTTGGCTCGTCCCCTTTTTATACCTGTGCGTCACCAGGTTTCTGGCCATAGTCCTGGTGAGAACCAGGGCACCGAGAGGACAGATGCACACAGACGTCTACACAGACACCCTTCAAGCCCGTCTCCAGTTACAGCTCAGACACGCGAACAGAAGCAGACATCTTTAGAAGCCGGGAGGCACCATTTACCTTTTCCTTCTTTTCTTTGGTGTCTTGGTCCGGGGTGTTGGCCACTTTGCTGCCCTTGTTATGAGGACTAGGAATGACCTACACCACAAAGAAGGGGGGGACCAAGCATAAGTGCAGAGGCCTCAGTCACTGCGTTTCTCACTGGTGTGCGTGTGTATGTGCGTGTATGTGCACTCAGGTGTGCACCTGTGCTGGGACCTAACTCAGGGCCTCACCCTTGATAGGCAAGTGCTCACCGAGCCACACGCCCACCTTTGTCCTGTACTTTTCCCTCAACTTTGTGACTTTGTCTAGAGATAAGAAGGTCACACTCAAGGCAAGGGTTAATATTTCAGAAATCTGACAAGACATAATCCATAACATTTTGTAAAATTACACATTTGCTGTGTGGGTCCAGAAAATGAAGATCAAGAAGACTATGGTTACACGGCCATCACCCAGACATCTCACTCTGCAGTTCCAATGGTGACATTAGTTAATTTCCTAGAGTAGGAAATAGCATTGATTGGGCAGACTCACCTCATCCCTGTGTTTCAGGAAGAGTTTGTCATGCAGCGTGCTGCATGTGCTCAGGAGATCGCATCGTCACAAACTCACCTCCACCACTGAGAAGCT
Organism: Chinchilla lanigera; assembly: GCF_000276665.1. NCBI lineage: Eukaryota > Metazoa > Chordata > Mammalia > Rodentia > Chinchillidae > Chinchilla > Chinchilla lanigera. The sequence continues at coordinate 27,544,281 of NW_004955423.1, forward strand.
CAGTACGGCAGGAGCTTAGTTCAGTATTTTCTATCCTTCCGTGGTGCTCAGAAGGGGCCTGATGTATAGTTTGCTCAATAAATGTTTATAAATTTATGAAGTTAAATTTTATAAAGATAATTTTAATCTTTAATGATGCCAACAGTACAGATTACTTTTGGGCTCATTTCTTTCTGTAAAACTAGGAAACATCTAAGGGAAGTATACTATTTTTAGTCATTTTTCAAGCCTCTTCAAATGGCTAACACAAAGTCTTGGCATAAAATCTGGTGACAGACGTGACAACTGAAAGAAAAAGCTAATCTCCTCTTCCAGAAAACTAAAGGAACCACCTGCCCAGAGAAAGAGACACCAAACAAAACAGATTTCTGCTTCCTCTACAGGCAAGTTGAGATGAAATTGTCTCCACTTTTACTATGTTAAAGAATTAACTCAGAACAAATGGGGAAGTCTCAGGAATGTGTCACTCCAGTAAGAGGTGCTCTTAGGTCCTCAGGGCCCCCAACCTGAAGGCCGTCATGTACTGGGTGTTTATGCCTCTACTCTGTGCACACAAAAACCGAGGCAAGTGTTGGGATCCTGGCCAGCATTCCTATCTGAGGAATTTTAAAACAAAGCCACACTGGGCCTACTTTTCCTGTGGAGGGACCAGCTGAGGCTGGGCTGAGACAGAATGCCTGAAATGTTTTGGGGAGCTTCCCTTAAGGTGGCAGCGGAAGGTGGGAGTGGCGATGGCCCACGGACACAGGGTTGGGTTCCTGCATCCGCCAGCTGCGTCTGCGCTTCCACAGACCCGCAGCGCGTCACCGTTGCCCGCCAAGCAGATATTGCCAAGGATACACACGAACAGCCAGATGGAAGAGGTGTGCGAGAAAGGAAATGGAAATTTCATGCCTTCTTCAGGTGTGCCTCCTCCTAGGTGTCTCCATGTGTTCAGCTATCAAGAAGCTCTCTGAATCCAGTTTCTTTAAGGTTTTTATGGAGACTTCAAAGCATAAACATGATTGGTGACATCACTGATCATTGATCGAAATAATCTCCAAAGATTCAGGTGAGAGAGTCCTGAAAATTCCAACCCTCTAATCACATGACTGGTTCCCGCTGGCAGCCAGCTCCTAACCTGCATCTATAGAAGCCCACCAGGAGTGACCTCATCAGAACATAAGATTTTTCAACAAGAAATTCTAAGAGATTTAGGAGCTCTCTACCAGAAACCAGAGACAAAATCAACCAGGCACAGCAGGAAGAAGGTGGTCACTGGGGTACGCTTCTGAAGGGTGTGTCCTGTCCCCAGCACCCCCTCGGGCTCTGCTCCTGCCTGCTCTACTTCCTGGCCACCATGAGGTGAGCAGCATACTCCACCAGGCGCTTCTGTCATGATTTCCCGCCTTGGAGCCAGCTGCCTATGGACTGAAAGCTCAGAGCTAAACTTGTGTATGTCGTGTTACTTCAAATGAAAATAGATGGGAAACTATTTGGAGACCAAAGCTTGACCCACAGGAACAGCGGATATTATTAAACTTTTCGAAAATGAAGAATAGAACTTACTCTTGGTGTGGACGAGAGGCTCTGAACAACGAACACCACAGGGTTCCCCGCATTCTTGATGGCCTCGACGGCCTCTTGGTGGGTGGCATTCTGCAGATCCACGCCGGACACCTGACACATAGGAGAAAGTCATTTGAGGAGGCCCCAGAGGCTGTGGACGCTGACTCAAAGGTCACAGGGCCTCACGAGGAGCCCACAGCCAGAAAAGACTGAGGCTGCTGTGCGACACTGTGCTGCCTCAGGAGAACCCATACACGTAGGGAAAAGCGATGGTGCTCCATCAGGAAAAGTCGCAGGACAAAACATCATCAGCAACAGCTCAGGTGAAGTTATGTGCAGCACTGGCAGTTTATACCGCAAACTCCACTGTGAGACAACTGCGAAATGACGTGTTGTGTGTGACACAGCCCGTGTTGTCACCTCCGCCATTAGCACTACACATGGTCCCAAGTGGGGTGGGGCAGGGCACTCCCTTGGGATTCTACTGTCTACAAAATTGAGGGGGATATCTTAAACAGACTGACTTATCGTAACTTAGAGGTTGACCATTTCTCATATTGTGTTAAAAAACAAGTACCAATACAGTAGGCTCTCTCACTGAAAGTGTTCTATACCTTTGATTACCCATGTAAGGCTCCTTATCATAGAAATGTGGAGAACCTAACTGCTAGCATCTCCATGTTACTCTAACGCTACTCTGTGTGTACTAAACAAGCCTAAACTACAGGCCACTGGACTACTGAACTACAAGGCCTACTGAACAAAGGCCACTCCGTGTGCAGCCAAGCCTAGGTTAACATCGGGATGTGGGGCAGTTGGGACAGTAACACTCTGGGCCCCTGCCTTCCTTTCCAGGGACAGAGAGCAGGGACAGAGGGTTTTCCCGACAGATTTCCACAGGGATGAGTGGAACTACTGAAGTTAGAAAAAAACGGATTCTATCACAGTACAACAATAAGCTTAGATTTTCCTCAACTTTAGAATTATAACTCAAAAGCTCATCCCTTCACACAAAGATCCATTTGTAAGAAATTAAATTCTAACTTCCTGGATTAAAAAATTCTTCTTATGGATCTAAACCATTCAGAACTGATTACTAGGTTTTACTTAAAACCAAGAAAATCCCTTCATAATAATTTTCAGAGGAAAAAAGTAAACAAAAGATTAAGTGTGAGCTTTCAAGTGAACTGTGAGTTTGAAAAGCTAAGTGCTTAAACCTAAGGGAAAACTTAGGGTTTTGTCACTGCACATAAAACTAGTGACAGGTAAGTGTGAGGATGTTGTTTATTAAATCAACAATAGAAACAAATGCAGGACAACAAAATTCAAAGAGATAAAGCAGCAAATATTCCACTGAAAACACACAGAAGATGCATGGAGTCACCGCGGGGACACAGACGGGGGAAGGACCAGGGCCGTCCCTTCTGAGGCAGCCACTAGGGAAATGCAAGTCAGGCGCACCTGGACACAGTGCAAGGCCCGACAGAGTGACCCAACGGCGACAGTGACACCGGCGAGTGGCTGAGGACGCAGGGGGGGCTGTCCCACTTGTCCACACTTCGGGGAGCCCAGGCTGAGGGGTCCTCTCAGAACCAGCACCAGGCTGACCATGAAACCGGGCAGTGATGCTGCTGCACACGCATCCCAGAGCGACGAAGAACAATTCTCACTCAGGAATCCACATCCCCTAAGTGCTTGTGGCAGCTGTGTTTGTCACCGAGAGTAACAAGAAATGCCTGGTGCCTTCCCAGGGTGAACAGCTGACACAGCTGAGTCCAAGCCACGGACGCAGTCACTGCAGTCTCAATGCTGTTGTCCCCCAAAAAGTGGGGGTGGACTCCTAACCCCAAAGTGAAGGTCTCACAGGTGATGAGGGCACAGCCTCTCTGCCCCAGGGGTGGGACGCATGCCCAGGGCCTCTGTGACCTGCAGCAGGGCCCGCAGACCCCAGCAACAGAGCCCAGCACTGGGCGGGAATCTCCGGTGGACTCTAGGCTAAAGAGCCTGAGGTTGTCTCTGGCTCTCCTGCTTTGCCTCCCATCTGCTAGAAAATCCGGAGGCTTGCCCTCAACAGACCCGCAGGCTGCTAACCCTCTCCCCCGCTCCTGTCCCCCACTAAGTCAGGGCCACCATCTTCTGTGAGGGTTCCCCAACTTGGAAACCGGATCCTCCTCTACACAGTGGGTGCAGCTCAGAACCCTCAGCCATTTCCACCGGCCAGGCAGGCGACTGCCCAGACCTTGCAGTTCTCCGGGTATAGCTCCCCCTCATCAAGGACACCCTGCTGGGGCCCTGCCTCCTTCCTTCACGCAACCCTGTGCTTCCTGCCATTCTTCCCACGGGGGGAGCTGCACCTGAGTCCTCCCTGGCTGGAACCTCCCTCCACCCATCCCTAGGGCTGCATCCTCTCGTTCCCCCATGTTCCGGCGCTGATTTGCGCTGATCTGCATTTCTGCCATGGGTGTCCTCATGCCACTGGCGTTGTCCTCATCTCATGACCACCCAAGAGGCCTGTGGACTCCGGGGTCACAGCTGGCTACCAGCTGTCTCTTTTCAGCCAGATGCCTTGCACCGTTAGACCAATTTGTGGATGACCGCACAGGCTTTTTAACATGGGCCATCCAAGGAACGAACAATGCTGTGCAAAGGAAGATTCTGAGGTTTGCTTCTGCTCCTCTGCGTTGCACTTTTTCCTCACTGGGCCCCTTTAACGTCTAGGGAGCCACTGCAGAGAGGCTTCATGTGACATATGTTGTTTTTCATTTTTTAAAAGCAGCAAACACTGTGTCTGCACCTCCCAGCATCCATCTCTTCCTGTGCTGTGTCTGCCTCCCAATCACCACGGTTCAGTATTTCACACACCGTTTTGTTTTACTCTCTCCCTTCCACGATATCACGTAACACAGAGGTTAGGAGGTTTGGTCATTTTTCTCACTGCCATACTGCCAGTGTGTTTAAAGCATCCTTCAACCGAAAAGCCACACTCTGAAGCTTTGCGAGCATCGGCCAGACGCTGGAGAGGAAAGCCCCTCACCACGGGCTGGGCGCGCAGCACACGGGTGCTTTTGGGCATGGTGTGAGGCGGAGATGAAGTGCTAAATGAATTCTAGGTTCAGATTGTGGTCCCAACTCCAAGACTCTTCATCTCCTATGTGCATGTGTTCCCAAACCTGGAAACTCCAAAGCCTGAAGCATTTCTGGTGCCCAGGAATCTTGACCTCTGTAGCCAGGTTTGCCCCGCCCCCAGCGGCTTCATGTGGTCCTTGGCTCAGCTTGGTCCCGCAATGATGTTTCCAGCTTGGAAGCCTCACTTCCATTTTACGTGGAAGTTAAGAAGAAAGGGGACCTAGTGTTTGTCCTAAACAAATACAGACTAAGAGTCCGAGTGCAGATTCCAACTCAACCTCCAGAGCCCTTCCGGGCCTCGGGCCAAGGCACTGGGCGACGACCACTGTCCATGTCACAAGTGGGAACGAGTGGGTCTGGTGCAGGCTCCAGCACAGTGTCAATCACACCAGGCCCAGAGGTGAGTCCCGCTCAGGCCCCAGGGCACCTCTCAGCTGCACTATGCCTGCCTGGCACTGAGCTCCCCACAAACCCACCCTGGGGCTCCTGGCTTTCCTCCTTTCTCCAGGGAGCAGCGTCCCAGGACTCCGCTTTCACTGGTGAGCGCTGGACCTGCCCCAGGCTACACAAAGCATTTTGTATTTGTCTTCCATACCCTCGAGGCTGTATTTTATCATTTCATTTGCTCCCTCCCTACACTGCAGAGACTCACAAATTGTGCACACAGCATACAAACTAAGGCACAGAAAAAAGACACCCATTGTATACACACATCAATGTGTGAACACACGTTTTCTGACCAAATGATTTATTTTACTGTCTTAAAAATATTTCTGGCATGCCAGGTGTGATAGCCCCCACCTGTAACCTCAGTACTCAGGAAGCTGAGACAGGAGAACCCCATGCATGAGTCAGAAACCAGCTGGGCTACATAGCAAGCTGAAGGCCAGGCTGGACCACAGAGTGAGACCCTATCTCAAAAAATAAAAGAGAGTTTCAACACAAACAGCATTTCAACATCACTACCTCGAGGATTTTGTCTCCGGTTTTTAGTGCACTGGTCCTCCCCGCTGGGCTGTCCTCCAGGACCTGCTTGATGAATATGCCCCTCAGCTCCTCACCATTCTTCAAGCGCTTGATGACCGTCTGTCCACCAACGATGCTGATGCCCAGAGACACGCTGGGTTCTCTGAAAATCTCCACGCTGTGAGACAGAAACGCAACTCGCTCGAGAACAGCTGGATTTAGTCTGCAGTACTATCACAGCAGGTACGTTCCATCTGTGCCCTATCTTTGTGAGTCGTTTTATAAAAATCCAGTTTTTAAACACACTTTTTATAAATGTCCTGTAACTTATACCTGGTTCCAAAATTAGAAGATTCTATCAACAGCTGATGCCATGTGAAAGTTTAAAATCTGGAATAGACAATAAATACAACTTGGGATTCAGAAAGGGTCACTGGGCCTGAGTTCCTGATGGAGCCACAGTCTGTGTTCTGTATTAGGTCCATCTCATTTACATACACAACATCAAAAAGGAGAAGGTTGATGAAATAAAAAATGGGTAACAAAAATCAAGAAAGCCACATATATTATTTTAATAGAGTTCTGGCTTTCAGAATAAAATAAACTGGCCACACGTGTGCCCAGCTCAAGCTTGTCCAGCCAGATGCTCAGCCCTGGGTTCTCAGCCAGTTCTCCACACCCAAGGCTGGAGGGTGGCCTCTTCTCCCTACCACTTTAAAAAGAAAGAATGGGGGAAGATTTGCCCCACAAGTATTATGTGATTTGCTGAAACCAAAGCAATCTGGCCAGTCATGAACCCACACGAGGACGGGATTCAGAAAACAGCAACTCAGAGCTTTGAAGACAAAACTCAGAATTCAGCCGCAGGAAGAGCTACAGTGGGCTGAGCAGGAGCGGGGGTTAATAATGCGTAGAATGGAAAAGGGTTAAAGGGAGACTGCTGTCCCCAACACAAGCCCTGGCGAGGACTCCAAGCACCCCAAGGTTCAGTCTGGAGGCTGTGAATCAGGGTGTCTGGGGACGGCAGAGGGGACCGGGCATCGGTTCCCCGCACCCTGTGGCCCCACACAGCCTGTGCTGACAGCGTGCACTTAGCCCATCATGCCTGACCGGCGCGGGCCCTGCAACGGCTCCCTCCAGGTGCGTATGGAGCCCGTGCTGACATCAGTTACTGGAGTCCATTTCATTGGCTCCAAGTCGTGGGACTGACAGAGTGAGTCAAAAATGGAGACTGCCGGCGTGCAGGAGAATGATGGTCACTCTGCAATTAGCGTAAGGAAGAGCATAGCACCACGTGAAATGCAGTCCACACAAGCTCAGTACTGTGTGGTTTCTCTTACAAAGCACAAAGTAAAATAGGTAACAGGAAGCTAGATAACAGGAGAGGGGCCCAGAGATGAGGCCACAGGAAGGATGAAGATGCGTCACCTGCCCACTCCCTGCGAGGGATGCACCCATTATGGAAGGCAAACACGTGCCAGCAAAAATAAAACCTCAAGAAGCGGTAAAAAGCCGAGTGTGAAAGAACAATGCCCTGTCAGATGAAGAGAAGACCAGGGCCTACTGCGTCTTGAAGGCCAGCAACGTCACCACGTACATTCTCGGGGGACCCCAGTGGCTGAAGCTTGGCGTCTCTTCTCCTTCACCTTCTTCTCTCTCAGGCAACTCTCTGAGGGGAGACAGGAAGAGTGCACAGCTGAGGAGATATGCTCTTGTTCTCCTTTTTTTTTCTTTTTGAGACAGGGTTTCACTATGTAGTTCAGGCTGGCTTTGAACTCACTTTGCAGCCCAGGCTGGCCTCAAACTCACAGCAATCCTCCTGCCTCAGCCTCCCAAATGCTGGGACTACAGGTGTGCACGACCACGCCTGGCTGCTCTGATTCCTACAGGAGCTGGGAGAAAGTTCTTAAACTGCACAACCTACAGGCACTAATCAGCTCTGAGCTTCTGCAACATTGGCACCGATAAATATGCAAAGCAAACACAGACTGCGCTGGGGTTCGATGCGGCAAGTCCCCACCAACACAGACAGCCACACAATGACTTACGGTCTGTAAGTCACACAATGGCTATAAAAGCATACTGGTGTTTTCACCTAGAAGGGATTTTTCTAATAAGTGTTCGATTTGCACAGTTTCACCTTAATTTCTCTATCAGTATGGGAAATATGTTTCTTAGAACTCGGTGCTGACCAGCTAAGAGAACGGTCCTCCTGGTGGAACAGGCAGCTCCACACCCCTCTCCAGGCCTCGCTGGCCCTGCCCCACGGCACCCCAGCACTGGCTTGGTCAGCCTTCCTGCACTGCATGCCCTTCGCTGGGGTCTCACAAGCAAACACAATTCTCTGGGCCCCACGCTGTTCCTCTGTGGGAATGTAACAGTGCACGGTAAGTGCGCACTTCGAGGCTACACAGAACACGTGCAGGGTGAGCCCTTGCCTGGCTGCGGTGGGCCCCTCTCTAGGAAACTCGCGCCCACCAGCCTCTTTCACGACCACGGTTCTCTCAGTGGAGTCTGCTCGTCCCTTACAGCTTCTGACTTCTGTTCCACTCCCAGCCACCACGGACGGCCACTGTCTCAGCCCCTGGGGCCTCCCTGCAGCTGGCAGCCGTGCTCCGCTCCGTGGGCATCAGCCCTGCAGCGCTCCTGCCCTGGCTTCAGGCTCAGCCTCGGCGCAGTGTGTCCGCTGGCTCTGCTCCTCCTCCTCTGCTCACACCTTGCGCAGACTCCGGCCCGGCCCTCTCTGTTCCACCACGCTCAGCCAGCATCTCACTTGCACCAGTCCCTGCCAGAGCCTCAGAAGAACCCTGGGTGCTACGTCCCTGGGCTCTGCCTGGCTCTGTGGTCCTGTGGTCGCCTCAACCCTCACGGTGACCCCAGATGCCTGGTCAGCTTCCCCTCGGCCTGCTCCACTTGGACAGTCCATGTGGCAGGACAGGCATCCCAGTACCCACCTGGCCTCCTGTGGAGACAGAGCACCCTCCTACCTCTTCCCACAGAACGCATAATTTCAGTCTCCCCTCGGGTCCCACGTCCTGCCCTCCCCGAGGTCCCAGGACCTGCCTGCACGGTCAGCATGACCTGAGCTGACCTCCCACCCTCCCAGCAGCCACTCTACGTTACCCACTTGAGCACAAAATGTTGCACGTGGTGCCTAATTTTCAACACTGTGTGAAATTCTCCCAGGAATCACAGAATATAGTAGAGTCAGTGCTAATGTTTGTCCAAGTGCTCTACCAAATTCATGCATCTTCCAGAGGCAGGAAGGCAAAGCATGTACCCCACTCCACAGTGTGAGGACTGTAGAAATGGTGGCCTACCGGGCATGGGTGGGGTGTCTAGAGGACCACACTCCAGGGTGCTTCGTGGCCCCTCGAGACCTGGGGAGCTGGTATGGAGGCAGATCTGGGGCCCTCTGCTGAGCCCCGGTGGGAAGGTCCAGTGGCACACTCAGGCCTGGGTCATCCTCTGGAATGGTCATGCCTGAAGACAAACACAGACTGTAAGACACAGAACCCTGTTGTCAATCAGCAAACAACGAAGAGTGCTCTCTAGGGGTGGCTGGGAGCCCTGGCGGAACACAGCGTTAAAGTAAGCGTGTGATGTGGAGCGGCAGAGTGGGGAAGGCAGAGCGGCAGTCTCAGGGAAGGGGACAGGGCTGCTCCTAGAAGAAGGTCACCATCTTTTTTTTAAATTTTAAAAATAAAAGGAGGAAAACATTGACAGACAGACAACCTTTTACAAAACAGCAAAAGAACAGTACAGACAATACAGAGTTACAAACAAAAAGGTAGGAAATTAACAATGCTTCTTGTATTACATATTGATATCTTTAGAGTGGTTTCTCAAGGAAACAGAGACATGCAATATTGATCAATCAAGGACTCACTGACAGTTTCTTTCAGCAAAGAAATAGAAGACAGTTGAACTATGTTAACTATCCTGTATATACATACATACAAAATTTCTCCTTCTTTCCCTTCTTTTTTCCCACATCCAACTGCCCTTTACCCTTGAGCGTTTTCCTATCATTTCACAATGCCTATCATACCGCCTAGTTTAAATTAACTCTTTCAGGTTTTACACTAATGAAACAATGCAGTGCTTGCACATGTACGTCTGATTTATTTCACTTGTGAGTATGGTCTCTAGTTAGAAGGTCACCATCTTGGGCACGGCCTCACTGAGAAACACTCAGCAGTATCACCGAGCCAGAGAATCCTCTCTGGGACAGCTTGCTGCAGTTCTTCTTTCTGCAACCTCGCTGCCCACGTAGGCACCACATCGCTGGTTAGAAGAAATCGTCCTGTGGGACAACGGGTGAGCAACTGAGACCACACAGGTTTCTGAAGGCTCTGTCCAAGAATTTCAGAGTTCCGCTGCGTCTGTTACCCTGACTGCCACATCCACAATGAGGAAGAAAGCGAAGATGCTGGCGGCAGCCAGGTGTGGGAACTTAGGTCAGGGGATTTCGCCAGCTCTTAGCAGGCGAGTAAGGTAGGCAGACTCGTAATTTATCTAAATGCTTACATAAGTTTTATGCCAAACTCTGGTGAGTTTTTATTTCTCTACAGGAGGCTACAGCAGTAAGCCTGAGCAGCTGGGAGGGGCAGGAAGAGCCTGGACTTCACTGCCTTTCTGCTCCCAGGCCCAGCAGGACAGCGTAGAATCTTCCCGGTAATACGAAGGCAGAGGCACCTTCACTTCCTCCTTACCTCTGTCCAAGTAAACACCAGGGAGCCCCGCAGGTCACTACCACAGACCACTGCTGACACCACAGAGAGCACGCGCATGTGGATATGTACACACGTCTGTACACAGACCACACATTCACAAGGAATAAATACAGTACGTCTTTAATAGATCAAAATGAGTTTCTAAGTAAAAAATTATGAATATACTGTTTTCTTAAATAGAAAGCAAATCAGCACAAGTACATGTACCTACTTCCTAAGATGAATGTAAACTGCATGTACTGCAAACAGGTTCTAATAAAATAAAAATTTAAAAAAGCAGCTCTGAGCTAATGTGATTATTAGAGTAGATACTGGGTATTTTTATCATATCATCCACACCAAGAACCTGTGCACTTTCTATAACCCTGGAAAGTGACTGGGATTTCTAAATGTATACCTGCAGGGGTCTGAGAATGCCATTTATTATGCTGAGTGGCTGTAATAGCTCTGTTTATTCAAATAAGGCAAAGGGAAAACCTAAAAATCTATCTGCAAAGCACTGTGGAAGTGTTACATCTAGATGCCCCAAGAGCCTCATGTGCCCACAGGTGCAGCTTCGGGGAAGTGACAGACTTGGGGGTGATGCTCATCACTGCATTAGTCCACTGAGGAGCTTAGAGCTAAATGTGATGCTTGGTGAAGCCTCCTTGCAGGAGGTGGGTCACTGGGGGCGTGGCCTGAAAAGTGTATATACACATATATGTGTATGTATCCCTCCTCTTCCCTTGATCCCTCTCTGCTTCCTGTCTGCCATGCCAGGAACTGTTTCTCCTCTGCAATGCCCCTTTGCCATGCCACCCTGCCTTGGAGCCAGCCAACTCTTGACGGACACCTCTACAAACTGTGAGCTAAATAAACCTCCCCTCCTTACAGTTGTGGGTGCCAAGTATTGGTCTGAGCCATGAAAAAGTAACTAAGACAGCAAGACACTGGGAAAGCTTACAGAAACCCAAGGAATCCTGTGCTGTTTTCCATTTTCTTCTAGAAAACAGTGATCAGAGAAAACAGTGATCAGCACGGTGGACTTGAGTCTGCACAGCAGGGTGCAGGTGGAGTCCTAGGCAGGCTGTGGGGATGGGCCTGACACTCAGCTAGGGGTCTTGTTCTGGGTCTGCGGGGCAGCTCCCAGAAGCCATGTGCTGCAAGTCAAAACAGAACCGTTTTTCCTGCAATTTATTTCTTTAAAAATTGTGTTCTTGGAAGAAAAAAACTGTTAATATTACAAATTATGTGAGTAGAGTGTTAGCTGGAAGCTCAAGTATATGTAAGAAGATAAAAAACTACTGTGTAGGATTCATACTGATAAACAATATAGTTTTTACTGAAATGACAAGAAATGCATACTCTTATCAAGATTGTAGAAATATGTTGTTTGGTTTGTGTACTTCTTGTGGATTTTTAAAAATTTCTGGCAGAACTTAAGCTAGAAGATATGCCAAGAAAAAAAAGGCTCAGGTAGCTTCTGCCCTCTGCTTTGTTTCCCAGCAAACAATGTGAGGAGAGACCAAGCCCGAGTGTTAACTCTGTGGGGAAGACACCAAAGCCACAAAAAATACCTTTCAGTTTACCCAGCATTAGTGTAGGTATCATTCACTCACACTTCTGAAAATTCATTCAACAAATATGCACAGAGCACCCACTCCTGGCCAGGCGCTTTCCAGGCACTGGTGCCAGGGGGTGTCCAGGGCCACTGAGCTGCCATGCTGGGCTGATTCCAGGGGCAGCCACAGAGAAGGGCATGGGGCCAGGGGCCGGGCATCCAGGGCACCGCGGGTGCAGCAGTTGGTTCTGTGATCTGCGAAGGATGCAACTTTACAAGGACTTTTGTTGAGCCACACAGAAAGCTCACAGCTCTGTGCCACACAGGGCCCAGAGTCGCTGAGCTGTGGGGAGAAAAAGACAGAGACAAGAAGAGAAAACCTTGAGAAGTCCAGTCCTTATTTGACAGTGAGTCTTATTTGCTATTTTAAATGTAACAAGCCGGGTGTGGGGGCACACACTGTAACCCCAGCACATGAGAGGCTGAGGCAGGAGGATCACTGCAAGTTCGAGGCCGGCCTGGGCTACATAGCAAGTTCAAAGCTAGCCTGAACTACATAGTGAGACCTTGTCTCAAAAACAACAACAACAACAAAAATAATGTAATGGAGAACTAAGTATCTGAAAGCAAACTGCACCATGGCATCCCCACCTCATGTGGGGCAGGTTGAAGCCCTCATAGGGCAGCTTCTGGCTTCTTGACTAGAATGTGCTTCACCTGATGGTACAGCCTTTATCTGATGGAATGGCCTTTATTCTGGACTCCCCGGGCTCTGGACTCCCAGGGCTCTGGCTTCCAGCTCTGTCACCCCACTTTCAGGATGTGGTAGAAAACTATGGGGAATGTTTAATTAAAAAAATACTACAGTAAAAGACAGCACCATGAGCCTCTCAGAGTTCTCCCTGGCTCCGCACACACTTGTCCCACCCTCCCAGCCACTTCCTCCAGCAGCTCTGGCGTCCTCTCTCCTGAGGGTCTTTAGCTGTGCTGTCCTGGCTGTCTCCAGGTTCTGAATCCATTCAGAATGTTTCCCTCTCACGGTCATTTTGACCTTGGGGATGAGCTGTAAGGGATTAACAGCAATGTGTCTTTTACTGTAATAAACCTTTTGAAAATTTAAACATTGTGTACTTTCTTTGGCTACTGTATTGAATATCCCTCCCAATTTCCCAGAAGATGAAAACTCATCCAAGGTGACATCTATGTCATTTTCTCATTTACTAAAAAAGAGGAAAAGAAAAAAAACAAGGGCAGGCTGCGGAGCCCGTGACACATCCCTGCTGCGCTGGTCCATTAGCTACTGGCAGAGCGCAGCCTGAAGCCCACTGCACCCGCGCAGGCACACCGCGGCAGACCCACTGCACCCGCAGCACATCCGCCTTTGTCATGTGTGTGCGCTGACTCGGCCCCACAGCCTTCCTTAGTGCACGCCCCGGTAGGGCATGTAGCAGAACGTCAGAAATGATCTCTGTCCAAGACCTTCAGATGCTCTTTCCAAACGTCTTCTATAAACATCACCAAAACTCTTCCCACTTCCTCACCCTGAACACATCTTTTACTCAACTTGCTACCACTTCTGCTCGTGACCTGGTCCTGCAGCTTGGGAGCCAGGCTGGCGACAAGGCGGACAGCTGGGACGACGGTGTCTCAGGGAGCGCTGAGCGAGGTGCAGGCACCCTCCCGGCCCGCATGCTGCCCTCCTGTGCACCAGGCTGAGACAGGCCCAGCACCGCCAGGAGTGCCACCCTGCTGCTGAGAAGCAGGGGCAGGGCTGGACACAGGGTGCAGCAGGAATGACCGGAAGCAGAGCAGGGTGAGGGTCCTCTTGGAGGGGCCTCCTCCTCAGGGAGCCACGAGGAGCACCACGTCCCCTGGGGCCTCTGCGGTGCTGGTAACACCCGGACAGGGCACAGTGGTGGACTACCAGAAGCCAGTGCTGGCAGGGATGGGCTCCAAAGCGCTGTACTTGGCAAGGTGCAAGAGCTGAACGGCACCCAGAAAAGGAAAAAGAATCCACGCAGAGAGAGGCTGGGGCGAAGAACTCAGCAAAGGAGGAAAACCAGCAGTGAGTTCAAGGCCTGCAGACAGCCATGCTGAGTGACATGCCACTCGTCCTACTGGCCTACCCAGCCACCTGCCTTGGTAACAGGCATGTGCCCTGGCACTCAGGCCAGGGCATGGACAGAAGTGACAGCAACTCACCCTGGACTCACTCCAGGAGACCGTTCTGTGATTTTAAACTAATTGTGCTTTGGGTAAATCTAAGATGTCTACTACTAACGGAGCAGATGGCCAGCTCAGATCGGCAAGGGCCCTCCAGGAGCACACAGGGAAGTCCCCTCTGGGCAGTGACAGTGCTGCAGAGGTCGGGCTGGTGGGCCTGTGGAAAGGCCTTGTGCAGAGGAGGCTGGGATGGGACTGGGTCTGCGTTTGCAGACAGCGCTCCCAGCAGGAAAATGTGAATCAGAGCAGAGAGTACGCAACGCGTGGCCGCTGCACTCTGTCCAATGCTGTGGCAACTGCTCTTCACCGTGTGGTGTGGTCAGCACTGATGCAGACCCTCCCGCCTGCCCTGGTGCTGGCTCCGCAGGCTCTGCAGGCTCTCAGAATGCCCTCTTGTGTGGTGACGAGGGCTTTTCTAGTGAGCACAGGTCTGAGACATGCACATCTGGCATGGTTCCCAAAGTCACCATCTCAAGGATAAATACTCAGGGCCTTGCAAAGCGACCAACTAAGGCAATCTAGGGTTGAATGGTGACCCCTAAAAAGACACACCATGTCCCAGAACCCACAAATGTGACCCCGCTGAGGAAAGGGTCTGTGGGGTGCAGCTGAGGACAGACCATCCTGGATTTCCCACGTGAGCCTCACAGCCACAGGTGTCACTTGAGACAGAGGGAGACAATGCAGGGAGAGGAGGAGGCGGCCCTCAAGGACATAAGCAGCGCTGCAGTGGGGAGGGTAGCCCCAGCTGGGGACATGGGCCAAGTTGGGGAGGAAGCACAGCTTTTCCCGGAGCCCGGGCTGGGCCGGTCAGGCTCATGACAGCAGCGGGCTATGCCATGTGATGCTGTCAGTGATTTATCATGGCATCCCAGGAAACATTCGGAATGCAGAGGGGCCAGGTGGGGTTGGAGAAGATCCACAAAGGGCTCAGGGAGGGACGGTCGCCCTGCGCACACAGCGGATAGTGTCGCTTCCTGATCCTCCAACCCCACTCCCACCCTGCCCGCTCTGTGCACCTGATCACTCGCTCTGCCCCCTCCTGAGAGCACAAGCAGGTGTGGGGTCAGCTGCTCCTCCAGAGACAGCGCTCGTCTGTACCACTTCGGGTGGGCTGGGCAGGATGTCACTGGAGTCCGGGGTGATGGCTGGGAAGCTGCGACACCCGGCCAGGCTCCAGTGAGGACCTTGCCCACACACGGTTACACTAATCACACAGGTATAGTCCCCTCGTGCATTTGTGTTGTAGATCATCTCGAGGGCTTAGTGTTCAGAAAGAACTAAAGCAATGTGGTGAATTTAAAAAGCCCCATACCTGCAGAGTTTGAGGGCAGAGTCCCATTTTCCTCTCGCTTTTGAGCTTGGAAAGTGGGACAGATTCATCCAATTCCACAGAACAGAAAGTGCCAGCCACAGGGAGCCAACGATGGTGGTGCTCTCGGGTACACTCAGTATCATCCACTGGCAGCCTGGGTCCACACAGACTCCCCCACTGCTCTCCACAGCGCTGTCCTGGACAGCGCCGCATCCCCGGGAGCTACCCCCACACAGCGCACCCCCACACAGCTACCCCTCGTCACCCGGGAGCCAAGGTGGGCAGGCGGGCAGTAGGCCAGAAGCCAGCACAGCCCCAAATGCAGCTCTGTGAACATGCAACAGAGCTCCCCTTTCTCACCCGGGGCGTGAACAGCGCACTACAGGCAGCATGTCTGTGCTGAATGGAGAAAAACTTTTTAGAGTCAGCTTTTCAACAATACATGAGAGCTGCTAAGGGAGGGAAACAAAGCTGGCACAATACTTTTAGAATTCTTTGATGGAAACTAAGTTATTAATGTACTAAAATCGACTGTAATATATGGCTGTAAAGTGTCTCATGAATGTTTAAAATATGTCTCTCTTTATGAATACTTAACAGCCCCGTGACTGAGCTAACAGCACCACTTAAGAGCAGCGGAGACGTTAAAGTGTATTAGTGGAGACGCATTTCAGCATCAGTACCGGTTTCAGTTTTAATCGACACGGCTAATAAAAAGCGACAGGAGGCAGAGGAATGGAAACGCCCTTCAGAGTGGAACCTGAAAATCTCAGCTGAAACTTGAGCCAGAGTCCATCTTTCAGGTACTGTGCAGCAGAATCAGACAAAAAGCCTAAAAAAATCTACTAGATACGATAAAGCACAGAAAGATTGCAAACAACCAATCTGTTCATAAAAACAAAACCACGCACCCAAGTCCAGACTGCTTTCTGTTAATGAACCGAGATGCTCGGGGCCATCGGATCTGCCATGCGGGCTGCCTGGCCTGATGGAGGGCTCGGGCGGGAAAGGGTCGATGCCAAACCGCTCTTCCATCTAGAGGAAGGAAACAGACACATTAGCGCTTCACCAAACAACTGGAACGCTGCAACACTGCTCAGCCATGTAAGGGAGAGAGACCAGGCCTCCCAACACCTCTCCCCGACAAGTGGTGACAAACACTGCGGCTTCAAATCTGCAAAAGGCCCAGGCCATACAGCCTCTTCTTCAAACACTAGGTTTGTAATCAAAGTGGTTTCTAAACATTACTAAGTGGGTATAAATAACCATGTACTGAGACGGTGGAACGCAAGGCCCGTTCGACCTCCCAGGTCCCAAGGCTCGGCGCCTGCAGCCTAAGCGCTCCAGTCCCGCGCTGCGCCTTGGTGCATTTTCCCACTTCTCTGCTGGAAGCCTTTGCTCAACCTGCCAAGTACCCGGTGACCTGCAGAACGCAGGAGCATCGCCACGCACAGCGCATGCGTTTCCTCTTTCCACACTTGTCCCTGCGGCTGCTTAGTTACAGTCTGCAGGAATGCTAAACAGCTGGTGTCCTCACATTGAAACCCGAACCCTGACAGCCTACAGCACGCTCCTGACGAGACACAGGACACACAGCGGGGGCGAGCTCACTTGGACTTTTGTGCTCTTTGTTAAAAGCCAAGAGGAGAGATTCCTGCGGGGACGTGTGCTCCCCCCATGGCAATGGCAGGGAAGCAGCACCCTCTCTTTAAGGACAGGGACGGCGCAGCCTTCCAGTGACACCTCTGCACCTCCCACTCCGTCCCGCCTCAGTGGCTCATCCCCTGCCACCCTACTCGCAAGCCGCCAAGGAAGGCCCTGGCCACGCACTTGTGAGCAGATGTGCAGCTCTCTCTTGCTGCCTGCCCTGCCAGGCAGGAAGGGGCTTTCCATCCTGTGTTCCCAGGGTTTGCGGGGAGGCATTAGGATGAAGTCAGCGCCTCAGGGCACAGGCTCCTGGCTCTCCCCAACCCTGGGAGGACACAGCCAGAGAGCACCGTGTGGATGGAAGTCAGGCCCTAGGACAGGAGTCAGGCCCTGTGGACAGGACTCAGGCCCTGTAGACAGGAGTCAGGCCCTGTGGACGGGAGTCAGGCCTTGTGGACAGGAGTCAGGCCCTATAGATGAGACTCAGGCCCTGTGAATGGGAGTCAGGCCCTGTGGACAGATGTCAGGCCCCGCAGATGGGAGTGAGGCCCTGTGGAAGGGAGTCAGGCCCTGTGGACAGGACTCAGGCCCTGTGGATGGGAGTCAGGCCCTTGAAAGAGAATCATGTCTTCCTAAATGCCAGGCCCACCAGCACCTCATCTGCACTCTGGCCTCCAGACCCTTGAGAAATAAACTTCCATTATGGTAGTTTATTACATAGCTGCCCACACAGACGAAGATAGAGAACATCCAATTGTATATTTTGTTATATTTTTTAAAAATGTTAAGCACATAAGAAATTTTATACCCACTGTAGACAATATTTTAATTCATTTAGGGTAAATAACACTATTCTTTATTATTAGGAATCTTTGTTTTTTTTAAAAAAATAAGTTTCAC
Organism: Chinchilla lanigera; assembly: GCF_000276665.1. Taxonomy (NCBI): domain Eukaryota; kingdom Metazoa; phylum Chordata; class Mammalia; order Rodentia; family Chinchillidae; genus Chinchilla; species Chinchilla lanigera. Next base: position 27,562,282 of record NW_004955423.1, read on the forward strand.
CTTTTACAATAGCTCACTTTTTTGTAATGCTATAATGGTCCGAATTCAATGGTAGAGGTTCTCCTTTGCACTGGTGTACCCAAATAAAGCAGGATTTTCCCCAACAAATTGTGATTATAGGTAAGGACACATCAGACACCTAAGAAACTCCAAAGAACAGAGAATTCAGCCCAAAAGTTGAGGCAAAGGAAGATTTAACTAGTTAGTTGTTTAGAATAAAATAACAAGAACACAGGGAGTAAGAAGGAGATGGTAGGCACCGAGCACAGAAGAGAAGAAACCTTATAGGAACTTTGCTCCACTCAGACTTTTCTTTAAAGAGTCGGTGGCAATCATGTTAATAGTAACTGATGAACAAGAGATTTAGTACCCGAATCAGGATTTCAATACAGTGGATTTGAGAAGCTAGGTATTTAGAGAAATTTTTTTTTTTCTAACAGAGAATAAAATAAGAACATACACTCACTTTCAGACAAATAATCCTGAGGCCAAAAGAAAAAAAAATCTCTAAAACAATGGACAAACACCTTGGTGTGGTAGTGCATGTCTATAATCCCAGCTCCTGATAGGCTCAGGCAGGAGAATCACCGTGAGTTGGAGGCCAGTCTGGGCTACATAGTGAGTTCAAAACCAGACTAAACGGTATAGTGAGGCCCTGTCTCAAAAAATAAACAAACAAACAAAACCCCAAACAAGAGACAAATGTATTTCTCCAAAGAAAATGTAAAGATGGTCAATGAGCACATGAAAGTTACCCCTCAAAACCCCAGTCATCTGGGAACTGCAGCTAGAAAACACAGTGAGACAGGACTTCACCCCGTACACGCACACACATGCACACACACATGCACACGCTCACCCGGGCAAACAAGTGTGAGCAAGGATGAGGGAAACAGAAAACTTGAGCACTGGCAGGAATGTAAAATAGTGTGACTACTTTGAAAAATCACTGTTTTGTTTTTTTTTGTTTTTTGTTTTCAGAAAAACAGACATTCCACAGGACCCACCAATTGCAGCTCTGCGTAAAGGTGGACTCCAAGATGAAATTATTCTCCTCAGATCCAGCCGAGGCCAGAGCTGGACAGGGAAGAGAGCCCTGGGAGACCTCTCCTTACTCTGTACCCACCCCTGCTTGGCCACTGGGCCAGCAGGCACTCAGCGGCTGGTGGCATGCAGGCTGCCTCCACGGCTCAGCGTAGCTGCTGTGAGCTGCAGCACCATGCGCCTGTGCGAGGCATGCACGCATCGACAGGGTCCTTAATTCTCTCGGGGACACACAGGCAGGGTGCAGCTGGGTCACAGGGCCCCTCTCCCTGGGTTTCGAGGAATGTGTCTGCTGATGCCACAGGAGCTGTGCCGGTTCACGTCCTGTCCACCCTGGGGAGGCTGGTCTTCCCAACAGAACTGCTTCAGAACCCTTCCCGACAGCCTTCAGCATTTTAAATTTTACAGTTAAATGTTTAAATGTTCAAAGGAAATATTAGGGCTGTGCATTTGACCATTTCATCTCTAGCCTTGAACAGTTACACATTAAAATGGACTGATTTTTCAGGTTGCCTTTTATTTGAGGAAACAGAAATTTTCTTTTCATAGAAGAAAACAGCCCCACGGCTCGGGCCCAGCTGAGCTGGTAACAGGAAGGAAAGAGGTGGCCGCTTAAGCAGCTGTGAAGGGTGCCTGACCAAGCGATGCAGAGAGGGTCACTGCGTGGGATGGACACAGCAGGGAAGGGGTTTGCACCACCACAGAACCTGAGGCAAGGAAGAGGCTCAGCGCCAGTGTGGACCCAAGGTCGCAGCACTGCAGACCAGCTTGCCAGAAGGGAAGCAGAGATTCCGGCCTCCTGAGTCAAAAGAAAGTGATTCTAGGAGTAGACACACACCCAGAATGCACTGAAAAAACCTGCGTCAAGTTAGATTGCTGCATGTGAGAAGAGGCAAAAACTCAAGGTTTTATAGGGTTCTAAATATGACTGATTAAATGCTTTAAGTAAACATTATCAATATACATTTGATTATTTCGATAGCCTTACACACGCACACGTTTAAAAGGATCAACATATGAGATTGCTTTGGATTTGAATGAATAGAAATCTTATTTTTGAAGGAAAGACAGTCACAGACAGCAGGTATCTGAACATCCAAGGCCTCTGGCTCCAGTCTGCTCCTAAGTGAATGCTGTGCTCAGGCTGTGCTGGACCTCGGAGGGGCTGGCCTGACACCCACATCACAAGGCATCCGGCACAGGAACCCAGGAGCTTCACTCACAGGTGGGCAGAGGGTGCAGGCGGCACGGTCACATGGCTCAGGCGTGTCTTTCAACGCTTTCTTCCCTCCTACCTGAGACTTAATTCAGGGTGCAAATATACACAGGCAAACCAAACAGTAAAAGATGTCTCCAACGAGAGATTCCAACTGTTGACCGCTTAGCCTTCGAGCACCCACAGGCGAGGAGTGGAGATGCTGAGACTGGCGCTGCCCGCCTTTGCCACGCGGCCGTGGCCTGTTTTCCACGCTGCTGCCCTCCTTCTCAGTGGCCTCTTTGTTTAAAAAGTCCATCCATGCAGTAGAAATTAGTGCCGATGTGTGTTCCAAATGCTAGTTATTATCCCTTGCTTAATATACAGCAAACCGCATTTGCAGGCCTAGAAGGCCAGCGATGTTTCCTCCTGGCCAGGCAGTCCTGGGCTCTACTTCCAGGACCCTGACACACTGTGCTGTCTGGATGCCCCGTGCAGCGGGCGGTTATCCACGTTAGCTGCCCAGTGGTCTGTCCCATCTGCTGGGGTCTCTCTCAAGGAGACGTGCAGCCCTTGCGAAGCCTCCCCTCCCTGGCCACAGGTGCTGCAGTGGTCCTCATCGCGAGGCCCCATTGTGCATGGTTCTAACTCTTCGGGGAGGGAAGGGAGCTGCCGGTCCACCTGCAGGGAATACCTGCAGCTATGGGCTTGCCGGGTCTCTGCAGCCACGCTGGTTATTCGAGAACGACGGGGAGGGATTGTGGGCCCTTCTGAGCATCTGGCATGAGTCATGCCCGGCCTATCAAAGCAGCTCCTCCGCTTTCTAGTAGGAGTCTGTTTACTCACTAGGCTCTTGGGTTTGGGCATCAGATGTTGATCATGAAAGCAGTTCAGAGAGAAAAAGAGGGCCTGTAGCCATAGTGAAGACGATGGATGTGGTCTTTGCTTTTATCTTTCAGATTGCTTCCTTTCATGATGTGCCAGTCTGGTGGGCAGTGGGCAGCACTCCGCGCAGGCGCCAGGAGGACAGGAGCAGCCGCCACAGGCGGCTCCTGAGTTCCCAACGAAGACCTCTGCTGTACACATACACACACCCAAAAGATCTGCGGTTATTCCCTAATTATATTTAACAAATTCATAAATCAAGTACCATTTCTAAATATGGTGTTTTTTTTAATAAGAATAGCTTATGTGTTTGGTGTAGCAAGTTTTTCCTGGTTAGCTCTTGATTTTGTTGGGTTTTTCAGTTGGTGAGAAGAGAAAGCTCATTACTTGAAGAAAAACTGCAAAAAATTTTGTGACTAACGTACCTAATTTTAAATATATTTTTGGTACATATGAGGTATGACTGGGAAGTTTTAGATATTCTTGAATCTCAGAAACTTATAATGCTGCTATAATTATTATTATGTTAATTCATTTGTAATAATTCCACCTAGGAGACCAAAGCGAAATTTGGTATAGGTGCTACTTACTGATATCAATACATATGAATTGCCTGATTTTCAAGGGTTTCATAAATGATTATTATACTTTTAACTGATACTGAAGGCTTTTCAAGTTTATGCTGAGGCTTTTACATGTGATGTCTAAAAAGCCTTTCAATCGCCAAATTGGTCAGTACAGTAGTTTCCGTTTCAGTGGCACAGCAACAAGTTATTATTTTATAATTTCAGTTATCCTCTATTTTACTGAAACTGGATTAATTTATTTAACATTTCAAGATTTCTAATCTTTAAATCTTGGCGTGACCAGTATGAGCATTTCTATCCTAACGTGTTTTCTCCTCATTTGAAATGTGATTTTCTATACATTCCCTTTGATTTACAGTGTGATGTCAAATTAAGTTTTCTCAGGATCTTATTAGGTTAAACAATATGAAATTGCAAAATTTGACCATTTTAACTGGTAGAAACTATAGTTTCATAAGAGTTACCCTAATAGATATCTCCCTTGTTGCTAATTTCAACAGAGAATTTTAAACTCTATTTTTAATAACTTTTTAAAGTACAGTTCTGCCATTTAACTTCCTATTATAGTCTTCTCGTATGGAATTATATGTAAAAATGCTCATGTTAAACATTAATGATCTGTGAATATATAGCTGACTGACTTTATAGTTTGCTCCACAGAAAAAAATCATCCGTGAATTCTAGAACATCGGCATGGTGTTAAGTCAAGCAGCACCATGATGCTAACACTGCACATTCATACTATGTACTCTTTGTCTGGCCCATCACCAGTCAATCCTGCAGTTAGAGAGAGAATCTGACCTTGAAGAAGGCGTGGGAAGTTGGTCAGTGTATAGGAAGGACATGGCCCAGTGAGCTCCTCACGACTGAGGCCTCGGAGCCGAGCCGAGTCACACAGTACCCGCCGTCATCCTCGGCGGTGCCGCTGAAAAGCTGTAAGCTGTTTCCCGCCTTCTCAGCATGGCTCTTCCGAAGTACAGAACTGTCTCCAGGATGAATGCCTTGGTGAGGAAGACTTTCTCCAGCAGTTCCCAGGGGGAGCTCTAGCATGCCAGTTTTAACTATGCTCTCAACTGACGCAGCCTGAATTAATTACCTAACGTTAACCTAACAGCACTGGAACTCAGACTTGGAAAGCATCATCCTGCAAATGTGTAGTTACGGAATCAGCATTTTAGAGCTCAGACGTATCTTAGAAGTCATCTTTCAGGAGCCACACTCCAAAGACAGGGCAGAGAGGGGGGAGCCCTGCCCAAACCTGCCCAAGGCGGGTTCCCATCCTGATAAAGTGTGGAAAGCGAACCACTCCTGGTGCTCCTTGAGGTGGGTTGACTCTCCAGTTTTCTATCCTGCTTAATGAAAGAATCTCTGGAACCTTAAGGGTTAAATCCCTGTGGACCTATACACTAGAAACATGTTTTATTTCCACACTGTGGTTTAAATACTTGAATATCAGAATATATGACTAAAGTTAGAGAAAATATTTCTTCCAACTTTTAAAGGGAATGATTCTAAAACACAATGTCCAAGGTATACACAAAGTTATATTGTAACAATTATGAGTGCCTGTATTTTTTAAAGGTTGTATTTTCTGTATCTTGCAAAGGAAATGTAAGAAAAATCAAAGAAAAAAATGCCCACCTGCCACTTCCTAAACAGAAGGAAAACAGAAAGCATCTCAAATGTAAGACAGTTTTCCAGTAGTCACTGTTTTCATATCATATGGAACACAGATATAACTGCTGTTTTTTCATTAATTTGTCTTGATTGGCCCTGACAAATACATTCTGTGAGAAGTATACAGCTGTGCTCCCCAGAGAGAATTTAAAGGGAAACTGGCAATGTTAAAAGAACTCACCCTTGAAATGAGATGTGAGGGGCAGAGTATCCCTAAGGAAGCAAAACAAAGGCTTTGACGCCAGCCAGGCAGATGCAGCTCACTAACCCCCCACAACGCTGTGTAACAAATACTCCCACTGACAGCTGCACACTCTGTGGGGACCTTGTGAGCAAGGACTAATGAGAAGACCTTTAAATTGTGCTTTTACTTTGTTTCTGAAAGTTAGCAGAAGGTGCTGGGCATGGTGGCACCTGCTGTGTAATCCCAGCACTTGGGAGGCTGAGGCAGGAGGATTGCTGTGAGTTCGAGGCCAGCTTGGGCTACAAAGTGAGCTCAAGGCCAGCCTGAAGTGCAGAGCAAGACCCTGTCTCAAAAAAAAAAAAAAGTTAGCAGAAGGTTAAGGAGGAACAGCAGGACGATGTGGATGCCATGTGACAATGCCTTACCATGTACTGCGGCATGTCGGGGGAGTATACGCTCCGCAAGGACCTGGCATCTGGGAACTCAGTGCTATGGGAGCAGTCGTCAGGCAACCACTGTGTGCCCAAGTGCAGCTCCTGGTAGGTGGGCACAGGCACGGCCTCCTGGACGGGTGAGGTGGGGTGCAGCTCCAAGGCCTGAAGGTGGTGCTGGTACAGTGCATACTCCTCATCCACCAGCAGCTCCCTCTCCTCGCCCATGTCCTGTGGCACCGGGCTCAGAAACTCCTGCATCTCCCAGGCCTCCGGGCTATTGTCGATCTCGTTTAGCTGGGACCGGAAAGTCTTCCCCAAATCTAGAAATGGTTCGTCCACAAGCTCTTCTTTGAAGTATGGTTCGTCTCGAAATCCCTGTGAATAGAATTTGCAGCCGTATTAAACTGTAGCTGCCTTGGACCGCACTAAAGTGCTGGCGACCACTGCCATGGAGATCATTACGCACAAGCCGTGGCCCTCGTGGAGGCCCTCATGGAGGCAAGCATTGCCTGCCCCAGGCAAGGTGATCGGCTGTGTTCAAGGTTCATTATCCATTAACCATGCGAAAGGAATTTGCTAAATATTTAACCCATGCACCTAATATAAAAAGCAGTGGATAAGCACAGATTCATTTCACATCAGCACTTAAGAAAGCAGAGACTTACAAGGTCAGGCTGTCAGCCGTAAGTAACTTGAAAGGGATTACAGTTATATTTCAGTGTGCAAAAAACATGCTCTAGAAGACAACGGTATGGACAGCATGTCTCAACTATCTTGAGTAGGATTCTTTTACAATACATAACAGAAATATGTTTTCACCTTGTTGGTAACATGATAAAAAAGAAATGAATATGTAAAACTCTAATTGATTTCTATTCACCCATCAGAATGGTGAGTCTGTACCACTGACACTGAACAGCCACACAGGTGCGGAGACAGACACCCGACGACGTGAGGACCTGGGAACCTCTCCCTCACTCCAGCGCCTCGCTGGGCTGGGTGAGGCCCAGGTCCTCCCAGGAGATAATGATGTCTCCTATATTATGTCTGTCCATGAAGCATTCCTGAGTATACATTCCCAGGATAAATCTATTCTCTACCCTAGTTTTACCTCACAGCTAAACGTTGTGGTAAGGTGATGGAGACTACTATGAAGCAGCCCTGAGCAGGACTTAAATTAACCAATTAGCTTTTCATGTTTACTCGTGAGTCTGTCCAAAGCCCAGGCCGCCTGTCTGGAAGTGGGTGATGGACTCATAGTAAGTGAACCTCTGTGAGTCACTTTCCCTACTAAAACCTGTCATGGTGGATGAAGCTGGAAAGCCTCAAAGGATAAGACAAGATCACAGCCCAGGACACCTGGATCCAACCTCAACTAGATAAAGACTGTAGCCTCAGGCATCTCACTCCTGGGTGGATTAACTTATACCTTACTTGGAGAAATCCTTGAATGGTTCCACCCTTCTTGAGTACTCCCCTCCCTTCTTCTGATAAACAAATAAACACAGGTGACCCAGAGAAGGTCTTGGTCTTAGCTCTAAGAGATGCTCAAATTCTATGAGAGGGCTTTGTTCCTCCTGGAGCCCTGAAATCATTCCATTTGCCTCTTTTTACTTAGCCTTCACCGTACACTTGTTTGGGAGATAGTGGAACTGACCAGCCTGCAATAACTAAGGGATATTATTAACCCAATAGTAAGGATTTTCAATTAATACAGTGTATCAAATACTTCAATCTGCTTATTTCTTCAAAGAAATGTAGTCAGAGGAGATAGGTGAATATATTACATGGTTATAAAAATTAACAAGAGCCAGGCATGTTGGCACATGGTTATGAAAGTTAACAAGAGCCAGGTATGTTGGCACATGCCTATAAATCCCAGCACTCAGGAGGCTGAGGTAGGAGGATCGCTAAGAGTTCAAGGCCAGCCTGGGCTACAAAGTGAGCTCAAGGCCAGTGTGAACTGCATAGTGAGACCCTGTCTCAAAAAGACAAAAAAAAAAAAAAAAAAGCTAAAAACTTCTGCACTTAAAAAAAAATGTAACAGAGATTCCAGGAATGCAGATCAGTGTGAGATGCTGCCGAGACCACTGGTAATCATTAAGGAACACAAAACCATCCCTAATTGTACAGGATAAAAAGCACAGTTCATTTAAGAATAAAAAAGATAAAGCTCCAAAATATACTTCCTATAATGACAGCATAAAGTAGGGTACACCAGGTAACTCTTCTTTAGAAAGTACTGAATATGAAATTTTATTGTGTACCTCCACTTTCTATAGAATTTTACATGTAGCCTATTTTCAGCAATATGTTCAACTCCTCAGAATTCAGGACTGTCTGAGTGACAGAGTCAGCTGTGTGTGTGCCTTGGAAAAGGCCTCCTCTCAGCCTGTGCTGTGTGGAGATTCAATGTGACAGGGCAAAGGCTTCCCTATAAAAAAATAAAGGGAAGCAAGAAAGGTTATTTAATTTGTATCTGCTTAGCCAAGGGAGGGGCACTGAGCTTTTGTCTTCTTCACAGAAACTTCAGCTCACAACAACTCACTCACGTGGGCAATAAATTCACGAAATACCTGGGGGGCCTCCAGTAGGAGAGGCGGCTCTGTCTCTCGAATCGCTCCTGGAAGTTCAGCCTTGTCTTCATTGCTGCTCCACTGAAAAACATAATGACTTTCTTCTTTCTCATCTTCCTGCAAATAGAAACCACTTTTACAGTCCAGGAGCCCCGTTAGTTTCAAGCTCTCTGGGGTTAATTCTCAGCTCATGCAAGGACACAAAATGCACGCAGACTTGCTCACTAAGCGAGGTGCTCGCAGCTAAGGGACAGCGCGCTGGGTCCGAGCTCCCCGCTTTCTCCAAGTGTCGACAGAGGAGTCACTACCCAGGCGCAGCCCCACTGATGAAACTGTCTGTCTACCAGGCATGGCTGTGCTCTTCAAACACACTCGACATACTGATCAGCATGGCGACAAGCGTTCTAAGAGTAACCGCTCCTATTAACACTATTTACTGGTAAGTAAAGGGGCTCAGTAATCTGTTTTCTGTTTGTTGCTTTTTGGAAGTCAGAAAGCTTGTACTGGAGAAGAAGAACTTTTATAAGTAGAAGAAAAGGCTCTGGTTTCTCCAGGAGGAGACTCTGAAAAGCAGAATTTCCTCTTTGTCTGAGACCGGTCTTGCTACATAGTGCAAACTGGCCTTGAACTAACTCATTATGTTGCCCAGGCTGGCCTTGAACTCACAGCAATCCTCCTGCCTCAGCCTCCGAGTGCTGAGATGAGACTGTGCGCCACCACAGCCGGCTCAGGGCACAGTGACCTGCCTGGCATCAGGTAACTGGCTGGTTCCGCGTCCAGAACGTGAGCTCCAGCTGTCTGATCCAGGCCTGTGTGCTGTGACCATGTGCTGGGACCCCATCTTTCAGAGGGCAAGGCAAGCTTGGAGCTCAGTAACCCACCCAGGACACACAGCCTTGTGAACTACAGGCTCAAGGAAAATCACAGCTGCATGGTCGCAGTTCCCCACCAGGTCTGCCCTGGTCCTGAGGAGTTGGTCAGCTGGACACGGGTAGTAGGGAGGTATGTATGTACTACATACCTTGAAAAAACGGCTTTGTTCTGACAACTGCGGTATCCTCATGGGCTCTCTGCCCCGCCCACCCAGGGCCTCTGCAGCCACACACAAACACAGGGCCTGCCGAGCACCCAGTCCGCAGGCCTTCTAGCTCTGTCTGTCCCAACACCCTGACTCCGTGAGGTTCAGTGGACATGGGTTAATAGAGGGGTAACCATGAGGAGGATGCTGGAGGGACGAAGTCACCTCAGGGGAAATCTGTGCCTAGTCGCTTGAGTCACTGCAAAAGAGAGAAGAGGAGGGAAAGACAGCAAAAGAAAGGGGAGGAAAGGAAGAGAGAGGAAGGGAGGGGAGGGGAGGGGAGGGAAAATGAGAGGAGAGGAGGGGAGAGGGGAAAGGAGGGTAGGGGAAGGGAGAGGAGCGGAGGGGAGGGAAAGAAGCGAAGGGAAGAAAGTGCCCTGGACACTGACCCCCTCCAGGCACCCTCACCAGCTCCCTGAAGCCCCACCCACAGTGCTTGTTCCCAGACTGAGCAGAGCCCTGGGGTTGGAGGTTCCTGCTTAAACTGTTCAGGAGCCCATGCCCTGCTGCTCATCCTGGGTCCTATTCTGTGCAATGCCTCCACCTCCCAGAACTACAGAAGGGTGAAGGCAGAGCTGCACAAGACCTGGGACTTGAAAGGGTTGAGGTTTCCCACGTGCCCCAATAACCTCACAAGTGCCCAAAAGCAGAAGGCCAAAGCAGGAATCGGGTCTGCAGAGACAGGCGTGGATCCCTTCTGGACTCTGGACAGTCAAGCAAGCCGCTCACCACAGCACACAGTGAGAAGCCCAGCGACGGCAGGCCCCGGCCCACCGCTGGAGTGCAGACAGGGGACTAAAGCCATCTCGTGTGCCACAGAGGGTGAGCAGAAAGCCACATTGGGCCACGTTCAAACCCCGGGACCACCAAGAAATGCAGGAAGGCGTGACAGCTGGGTGGAGGGTCCCGATTCGAGGAGCACTCCACAGGATGACAGGACACACAGCTCCAGGGTCGCAGTTTCTCTCATACTAGAACCCGACGTGTACATGAAGAGCGACATAAGAGACAGACAGCAGGGAAAGGAGGCAGATCCTGCAGATGGGAGTGACCCTGAGATGGAGGGAGGAAGGGGGTCTAACAGTGGAGCTGCGTCCAGCCCCACACGGAATGCAGTCACAGTGCACGGCAACCATGACTTGTGAAAGTAAAAATTAAGGAAAACCTTGTGTGTCAGGCAGTGGGCTGCTCCTATGCGAGCATACGCATCGATTCACCTAGCCAGCTGGGGCACACAGCCTGGCAATCACGCAGCGCGTCACATGCCTCGTAGAAGGGGGAATTTCCACATTAGCAAAGACCGGCGTTCTCCATGTGCTCGCTCTTACCCCAGAATGAGAAAGCACTGCTTCCTGGCAGTTACCCTGCACCTCTCTGCGGACTCGCCCCTGCAGCACCCTCCCACTGACTCGCCCCACAGCACTTCTCTGAGTGTGCAGCTCTGCTCAGAAGCACACAGGCCCCGTGGAAAGGTTCTCTGGGGGCCTGGCCACCCTGGGGCTCCTGGAAGACTATGGCCCTTAGGTAGAAGCCCCCGGGCCTGTTCCAGGCACGGGTAGAGACAGAGTCCAGGTCTCCTGAAATCCTGTCCGGCAATCAATTAGCCACCAAGCTCCCTGCTTCAGACGTGCTGCTCATGGACATGCGTATGAGCCGTCATGAAAACCTGAAAATCCTCATCAGGTATTCTGTTTATGGAGAATGCCAGCAGCACTGTAACCGCGTGACCCTCCAGCCTCTAGACGCAGTGTGTGAGGTCCAGGAGGGCTGGACCATGGGGTTCTGGAGGCTGGGGTGACAGGTGCTGACAGGGTCAGTGAGGAGTTAGTAATGCCTTAAGCACCTACACTGACCATAACCTCTCAAGCCCCAAACCCTGTAGGGCAGACATTATCTTTCTGATACGAGTCAAGGACATTAAGAAACTTGCCTGAGGGCAAACACACATCTGTCCCTAAGGCTGCTGTCCTTCACCATGGCAGGATTATCACTTCCCACATCTGCCCACCTGACACTCACCACCAGTGGCTTACAGATGCCCAGCTGCACGGTGCCCGGGGGCACGGCCTTCAGCACCTCCACGGCATCCACGAGGCTGGCGTCCTCCAGGCTATACTCATTGACGGACACCAGGCGGTCCCCGGGTAAGAGCACCCCGCTCCTCTCTGCGACACCGTCTGCCACCAGGGAGCGGATCACAATCACTGACCTTGTGGGGTCCAAGGGGTCCTGTGAACCAAGGGAAGGGGACAGTGAGTTCCCCACAGCCGATGCGCAGCAGGATCAGCTGTGTGCAGTGAGCCTGCCACACCTGTGCACTGCGCTTCGAAGGAGGCCGAAGGGAAGGAGACCCTCTGTCCTTCCCCAGCACCAGCTGCATGCTCCACACGAACATGCTCACGGCTCACACTTGCACAGCCTGACATTTCCTGGGGCCAGAAGAGATCTGAGGACAGCAGGGAGGAGTCCCTCAGAGTCCGACCTGTCACGCCACGGGCTGGGACAGGGCCACCATGACTCAGTCCCTTTGGCCCCAGCGGTGAAGACAGTGGTGGTGAACCAGAGGCACACGTGCAGCTGTGGGCGCCCAGAGCCCTCTGTCGGCATGTGAGCCCAGCGCCCCATCAGCCCAACACTGGGTATTCAGGCCGGATTGCAGCGTTGGCACCCTGTGGTAAATAAGAGGGTTTGGGGTTGCAATTTTGGTCCTCGGCTCTAAAAGGTTCACCACCGCTGCTCTAAGAGAAGTGAGCTGTGGAAGGACAGGCACCAAATTAGAATCCCCAACGTTGTTCTCTAAGCAATGCTTAGAAAAGACGCTCGGGAAGCCAAGGAACCCACTACTGCTTTGAGTAAGTACTCGTAGGCCTGGAAATGTAACTTGGGATAGAGAATGCCCCTGTGTTTGATGCCATAGCGTACACACACACGCACACACAGAGGATGTTTTAAAATAACATATCCCCCTAAAAAATGAATAAATAAAGTAACACACCCAAAGTGATGACAGTGTGGGTGTCCCTAGTTCAGAACTATTCTAATAAACAGAAAATGAATTTGTCCACAAAATCAGTGCGCAGATCTCTTTCGTGCACTGGAAGGGCCCTGTATTTTTTTCATTAAATAATGAAGATGACACTGACATTTACATTGAGTACAGCTCAGTGCTTGCCTGTTGTGCAGAAGGCCCTGGGTTCAATCTTAGTCTGTACCACTACCTCTAAAACAAAACCAAACCATCTATATCTCCGCTGTTCCTCGATTTTATTCACCCAGGCCTGACAATCATCACTGACCTACTCGTGACAAGAGATTCCAAGGCACAGAGAGATCCATGGTCTAAGTTTCCCGGTGGGGGAAACTGAGTCTCAGGAGGCAAACAACCCACTGACGAGGGGCGCAGCTGGGAACAGTCAGACTGCAGCCCTGCAGTCATCAGATGATGCTGGAAGGGAGGTGTGAAGGGTGGGGCGCGTGGGGGCACCTGTGGCCCCAGTGGGGGAGTGGGCACTGTGGAGTGAGGACCCCAAGACCCCAGAGCACACAGAGCTGGGGTCCGCTGAGATCTGGGCGGCGGTGGACGCAGCTGGTGTTCTCTGGAAGTTTCACGGTCGTGCTCTCCAGACCTCTGCGAGTCAGACCCCAGGCTTCACCTGCGAAGCACTGTGTGGAATTTGAGCCAACCCACAGTGCCAACACAGCTGAGGCCTCGAGGGGCCAGCAACATGCCCTCCCGTCTCCTCCCGCCTTCCCACTCAAGTCCAGACCCTTGGTGGTCTTCACGCACTCGCTACTGTTTATCACCGCCTGTATGAGGAGAGCAGAAACTGCCCAGGGAGCCCATGAAGGACACACAGGGTTCAGCTGTGGTCACACCCACGCTCCCCAGCAGAGGGGCTGAGAGGGACAAGGTAAGGCAGCCCCGAGGAGCTGTTTGCAGTATGGAGGCCACCCTGGGTCACAGGACTCCCGGAAACCTGACACCCATGTTCTAGGTCTAATGCACTAGCCAATAACTATGCAGTCACGCCCTTTGCTTTATCCGTCCTGGTGAGAGACTCCTTTGTTAGGGGAGGGAAGGGACAGAGGAGCCCCTCCTCCAGGAGCCCAGGGAGGGCAGCAAGCTCAGCTTTGGGTTAGAAGGGCTCCACTCCCTCAGAGCGGCCGTGGCACAGCAAGGGTGGCCCTGCAGCAAGTTGGTGACGTCGCCATGCTGGTCACCAGCAGCACTCTGCACTCTGCCCAGCTGCACTGAAAAGCACTACTGAAACGGAGTCGGGTAATGGACACATCTTCAAGACACAGCCCGCTGAAATGGCAACAACTCTCTCACTAGGATGCTCAGGCAATACTGGAAATAGAACTCTACTCTGGTAAGATAACAGCTTTCAGAGCCAGATGCGGTGCTCCACGCCTATAACCCAGCACTTGAGGTACAGGCTGAGGCAGGACTGCTGAGTCAGAGGCCAGCCTGTGCTACACAGTGAGTTCAAGGTCAACCTGAATTCCCAGTGAGACCCTGTCTCAAAAAACAAATAAATACAATTTTAAAAATCTCTAACTTTTTCCTTTTGGCAAGGAATGCTACAAGGAACGCTGCTCAAGAATCAAAACGCTGCTTCAAACTAAACAGATTAAGTCGCCAATAGAGGGCACTAAACACCAAATGCAGAACGCACAAATCTGCCCGCAGTTCTCTCCCAGGACGATTCCCTCCTTACGGGAAAGCTTTGTGGTACTAGACGGGTTCTCACGGCCCGGTCTGCTCACTTCAACCCGGTCACCCATGTGACGCAGTCCCTTTAGTTCTCAGAAAATCATCATGCACCTGCCACCAATTCAGAAGACAAAGGGGTGTGGGCCTGGCCTCCGCCCCTCAGCGGGGCAGTCTGTCCGCATACCCTGGAGAAAGCGCACAGGGTTCTCGGTGTCGTCGGGGGGACGTTCGCGTTCGTTACAGACGTGGCCATTTGGAGTTCAGCAAACCTCTGAGACAGACAGGCTGCTGTCCCCGTCTCCCCAGGCACTGCCCTTACTCTGCATGCCCTTCAACATCACTGCCTCGGGATGGGTCCTGCCCGGCCCGGGCGGCGGTCAGTGGGTTTGCAGGCGGATCTGCACCCCCGATCTCGCCCCAGTGTCCACTTCCCAGAGATAACGGAATCACCTCTAAAATAACGCGAGCGTGGCTCCTGCGCTGCAAAGAACGTGTCAGTGCTGTCCGTGCCTCCCACACGGAGCCCTTCCTCCTCCACCCTCCACGGCCAGCAAGTCCTTCCGGCCTGCTTTCTGTTCCCACTGCCGCCCCGAGGGGCCCACCTCGTCCCGTCAGTGTAGAACACTGTGACAGTTGTGACACGCTGCGGCTGCTCCCTCTGCCCCGGCCCTGTCCACGCGCAGCTGCCAATGCTGGAGACCCGAGCTCTCGGCCTCCATGATGGACAGGGCTGTGTTCTCGCTATCCCCGTCCGAGGAGGAGCTGCGGCCTCCAGTGAGGTGCATCCACAATACCTTGCACTCCCCCATGACTACACTTTCTAGATTTCACTGAAATTATTTCAACAGTCTTCTTCTGAGAACAAGAACATAGCGGCTTATTTCCAGGGCTGCTCCAAAGCCCGCCACGCAACAGGCACCGTGAGCGGCAGACACGGCGTGCTGCGGTCACTCAGCGCCTCCCTCCTCGTGGACCATGAAGCAGCGAGAGCGAAGCCGCCACCGAGCATGCGCTACTGTCAACCTCCTAGGCCCCTCCACGCACAACCGCAGTCACCCTCCCAGGAATTCCGGGGGGCACCTTGTCGCCCCATCTCCAGAGCAGGAAACTTAAGCAACTCAACCTCCGCGCATGGGAGGCCTCAGCCAGAGCCCCAGCCAGAGCCCCAGCCACAGCCCTGGATCGGCGCTGACGCTGCCAGCGGGAAGTGCTGCTGCTTGTCCTCTCCCTGTGAGGAGAGCTCCCCTGGAGGATGCGGCTGGAGCAGACAGCATGCCGGGGACATAGTTGTCACCTTCTCGATGGCACAGCCGAGTCCTTTCACGCTCACCCCTGTCTCTGGAGGGCGCTGCCTGGTCCTAGTCAGGCCAGTGTCCCCACTGACTCACCTGAACTTCCTCCAATCGCCCTCCCTCGGGGCTGCAAGATGGGACAGTCACCACATCAAGTCCCAGACCAGAGAGATCTCAGGTTTTGGGTGAACCAAAGACGAAGGCAGGGCATGGCCTGTGTGGGGAACCTTGGGAACCCCAGAAGGTGGTAGCACTCTGGAGGAAGCGGCTGGAAACCCAGCTGCAGACCCCAGCAGCGCCTGGGGAAGGTGAGGCAGAGGAACCAGGAGAGATGACCCAGAGCAGCCAGGGAGGAGGGGAGGTCGGCCCGACAACCCGGTGAAGGCGCCAGGGAGGAGGCACTTTCAAAATAAGTGACCCGAGCGACACGCAGAGCATCACCCCCCATACTAGATTCCTTAGCCTTGCACTTTTGCTGTAGTGGAAAAACAAAACCAAAATTGAGGTGTAAGAATGATTTAATCACAATCAAAAAGCAGAACAACCTTTAGATTTGTTTTCTAGAAAATCTGTTCTGTATCTAACACCCACACAAACCACTGACAGGACAGGGATTCAGACACCACACAGCAGGGTGCCAAGCGGTGGGCCCAGGTTATCTCAGACAAAACTGTGTCCACAACCCCTTTACCTCTGATGACCTTGGCACCCACTGTCAACTAGTCTGTTAAAATGCAAGGTTAGCAGGGGTCCACGAGAAGGAATCCGGCAAATGCAGGCCACCTCAACTTGGATGTGACCAGACCCCCTCTCGACGTCACCAAGGCGTCTGCTCTGTGGCTACGCGACAGCCCTGCTCCGGGGATACAAATGTCAGCTGTGACCCAGAGCGTGCGCTGCAGAGGGAAGGAGCCAGCCTACCGAGCAGGGATGAAAGCTGCTGCTGTGCAGTTAAAGGGTTAGGTTTTAAATCATCTGGCAAATACCTTTCTCCCTGCATTTGAGGAATGTGTCTGACGATCACCTGAAGGGGTCTACACACACTCTTTCTGGACAGCGGGAAAGTCTGCAGTAAGGCGGACACTCGACGAGTCCAACGGAGAACGAGCAGGCTATCGCTTTTCACAATTCCACAGAGCTTCACCTCCTCACCTCCGTGAGCTCCGCCCCGTAGGGTCCAAGGCACGGGCAGGGCTCACCAGCCAGTCACACTAATGCTGCTGCCCGCACGCTGTAGGCACTATGGAAGACGCTCCCATGCTGTGTGTGGAGCTGCGTACCGCGGAGCTGCGCTCCAGGCACAGTGTCGAGGGGATGGGAGTGGGGAGATTCCCCGAGACCAGAGCCCCAGGAAGTGAGCAGGTGCAGAAGGTGGATCCAGCATCACCTAAGTGGTTCAGAAATCTGCTTTCAGCGGCACAAGGACCAAAATGCGCAGTGCTCCAGCCTGGGGAATCTGTCCTGGGCCACTCCCTCCTGGCCACCCCGCCCTGCTAGAACAGCCGTGCACGCTGCAGGTGCCCATGGCCCGACTCCTCTCCTGACCTCTTGATGACTTGCTGCGACCACCTACATGTTCGTCTCTCTCCCAGTCCAGACAAGGAACGTGGGAACCAGAGAATGCCTTCCGTCTGGAAGCCTCGCACCTAGCCGAGATGCCGGGCCCCACCAGGCACACAACGAGAGCAGCATCACTTGAGATGGGCCCACGCCAATGTCCCTGAACTAGGCTTTAAAAGTAGCTAAAAGGCTGGGGATGTAGCTCAGTGGTGCAAGCTCCTGCCTGGCAAGCACAAGGTTCTGAGTTCAATTTCCGGTACCCCACCCCCTGACCAAAAGTGGCTAACATGCAGGCATTATATTTTTTGTGTTCAACCACATTTTTAAGTGTAGCAAATGAATTTATAAATAAGAAATATCTCAACGCATTTCAGGAGAAAATTTACATTACCTGGAAGTTGTTATGATGTAGAGTAAGTATAGATATACACAATGTTTTAGATTTTTGATGGTGCTGAGGGTTGAACACAGGGCCTTTGCACTGAGTTGATTCCCCAGACCTTTTTTATTTTGAGATAGGGTCTTGCTAAATTGCCAAGGCTGCGCTCAAATTCACAATCCTTCTGCCACAGCCTCTCTGAGATTACAGGTAGGCAAAAACACCCCTAGTTTAAAAGCTTCTCAAATATTAATTTTGAAGATTGCATGGGGATATACACATATAATCTCAGCACTTGGAAGGCTAGGGCAGGGGAATCATGAATTCAAAGCCATCCTGGGCTACAACGTGAGTTCCAGGCCAACTCGGGCAACATGGTGAGACTGTCCCAAAGCAGTAACAACAAACAACCCAAATACTGTTTGGGAATTTTCACCAGCCCTTCACCACTGTTCACTGACGACTGCAAAGGAAGCGTGGTCTTTACATGCATCTTTGATGCAGCCCCGCAACTTCAGAGTAAATGGCTCCTGGTTCCCACCTCAGTGACAGGGCTGGGGAACTCTGACAAGTGTCACGAGAGGTCTGGCGGTGACCTGGTGACCGCGGCGCCCGACAGACGCACAGGCCGCCTGCTCCCCCAGCAGGAGTCCCGCTGGGCGGGGGCTGGGAGGGACCCTGAAGCCCAGAAACGTGTGAGGACAGGCAGCCAACACCTCGAGGCACCGGAACCGACACTGGTCATGTGGCCCAGGCCAGCGCACTCGCTCACCACCTCCAAAGCATCTGCTAAGCCTTGGGCACCGCCCTGGCAGCTATGGTCGGGTCAGGCTGCTCAGTGAGCACACTGTAGGGTCCACTTCCAGATGATGCCGCTGAAACGCCTCAGAGGACACAGAGCTTTCCCACAGAGGGACGGGGAGCAAATCCCCTGAAAAGGAACCTTTGGCCTGAGAGGCAGGACACCTTTGGGCTTTGATGTTTTCAAAAACAAACTTGGACAGGGACGGGCAAAGGGAGGTTCCGCGGTCTAGGAAGGTTGTGCAAGAACACGCACAGGGCCACAAGGGCAGCACCTTGCTGTGGTGACTCGGACCCAAAGAACCCTCGAAGAGAAGGAAGGAGGAAAATGAAACAAAAACCACACATGGGCAGCCGGGGTGCAAATCGCATGAGCACTAACGTGAAACTGTGAAGCTTGCATTCTGAGTGTCCTCTGAATTTGATTCTGGAGAAAGTATAGTTTTGTGCCTGACTATTTAACGTATTAAACTGCTCTACGTATTAAACAATGTTGATTCCTGTGCACTGGTCAGGTGGGAGGAATGGAAAGACCTTGGGCTTCAGAGCTAGTAAGCTCTACCAGCTGGTGGCAGCAAAGCCCACACCTCCCACTAGGTGTGGTGGCACACGCGTGTCATCCTAGCACTCAGGAAGCTGAGGCAGGAGCATCATCTCAAGTTTGAGACCAGCCTGAGCTACACAGCAAAACCCTGTTTCAAAAGACCGAAAGAAAAATAAAATCTCAGATCTCTTGACAAAAATTAAAGTCCCACATACCCTTCCTGAACTTCAAAGTTCAATTTCCTGATGAGATTAGAACTGGTAGAAGTATGAATATACTTCTGGGCAATAATATCACAATGTGGATATAAACACTTTACATCCTCTTGGATACAGAGGCCAACAAATTAATCATACCACACATAAAGCTGAAACAAGGTTGAAGTTATAAATTTCTTTCAATCTGTCCACATTGCAGAAAACCACCAACAAAGGAATGCACTGTGTACTGCTCATGTCATTTTCCACAAATTTCTTGAATAAAGAACTCTGTACCCAAGACTGCACCAATTTTAAGTGATCCAAATGTATGTGTCTTACAGTTATTTTTGAGCAATTTGGTAAAAGTGTACCAAAGTTAAACAATACGTATTTTTGGATGAATAATTCTTCTTCCTGAATTTATTGCAAAATTTACTGTCACTTTTTCACAAAACAGTACGACAAAGATATCCATGGCAGCCTCATTCAAACTATGTCCATACTCACTGGACAAAGGAGGCAGATTACACACCTGTAACAATGAAATACTGTGCAGTCATGAAAAGTATTAGGTAGCTCTATAAATACAAAAATGAAAGAAGAGAATAATTAAGTGAGAAAAAAGCAAAGCTCTTAAAATGTGTTTGACACATCCCATTTGTGTGTCAAAATATTAAAAACACTGTATAACATAGCAACAACAGCAAGAGGAGTATTACTTATATAACCACATAAGCAGGATCTATTTCTGGGAGAATACAAAAGAAAAACAGTAGTTTTTACCTAGGGGATAAATGAGGGATTATGTTTAAAGGCAAGTATATTTGTTACAAGATGCTTTTATGTATCTTTTAAATTTTCATGCTATAAGCAAGTATCACTTCTGTTAAAAACATTTATAAGCCAGGCATGGTAGCATACACCCATAACCCAGCACTATGGAGGCTGAGGCAGGCTGACTGTCATGAGTTCGAGGCTAGCCTGGGCTACACACTAAGTTCAAGGCCAGCCTGAACTACACAATGGGATTCTGTCTCAAAATAAAAAACAAAAACAAAAACAAAATTGGGAGGGTGTGCTCAGAAAAGCCATTCCATTACAATATAAGTTAAAGGCCACTGGGCAGGGTGGCGCTTGCCAGTGACCCCAGCAACTTGGGAGGCTGAGGCAGGAGCATTCCTTCAGAGTTGGAAGCCACCCTGGATAACCAACTAAGTTCAAGGCTAGCCTGAACTGCAGTGAAATCCTGTATCAAAAAGACCAAAAAAAAAAAAAAAAAAAAAAAAAAAAAAAGAGAGAGAGAGAGAGAGAGAAAGAAGAAAAAACAAAGAAAGAAAGAAAAATGCCAACTATAATATACATGAGATTGAGCCAGGTGCAGTGGCGCACGCCTATAACCCCAGAACTGGAGAGGCTGAGGCAGGAAGATTGTTTTGAGTTTGAAACCAGCCTAGGCTACAAAGTGAGCTCAAAGGGGCTGTGGATTTAGCTCAGCGGCACAGCACCTGCCTGGCAAGCACTAGGTTGTGAGTTCAATTCCCGATACCAGAAAACAAACAAACAAAAAACAAAGTAAGCTCAAGTCTGGCCTGAACTGCATAGTGAGACCCTGCCCCAAAAATTAAAAAAAGAAAAAAAAAAAGATAATGAAATTTACACAATTTCCTCCTAAAAGTTAAAAAAAATTGTGCCTGGCTGTTAAACTCCAGGCCCTGGGTTTGATCTCTAGTACCAAAGAGGAGGAGGGGATTCTGAGAGAGTCAACAGACAAAGCTGTGCACTACGTTTCTCTCACAAACTGTAGGCCGTGCAGGGCCACACCCCGAAATCAGCACACGGCAATCGTCGGTACGCATGCCACTGTGGGTTTAGAACTCATCTGTTTTATTAAAAAATTAATAACTTCATTTTTATAGAAAGGGATACTTCCAGTATTCTTTTTTTAATGTGTCATCCTTTGCCTTTGAACTTTGAAATCTTGAAGGTGCTCCTAGCAGTATTTACATAAAAATCACTGCTCAGTAACTGTGCTATTGTGCTATTTTTATATTTCTCATTGTCGGAGGCACACCCAAAGTCTTTAAAAAATATCTGTTTTGGCAAAAATTGAGTCAGGAGAGGAGAAAAATGAAGAATAGGAGGTGGGAGAGAGGTGAATTATTGCTTAATAAATTTTACCTTCTAAATCACTGAAATTCCAAAGTACCAAGGGTGGCAATATCATGGCTAATGTTCAAAAATTGGCTAATGTCAAACATTTCCCATGAATTATAATCATGAGGGGTTATTCACAGTTCAACATAAATATCTACTTGCCATGTTTAATTTATAAGGTCAACTGAAGGTAAAATCCATATAGTTCAAGCTTTTTTCAAGCTTTTTGGTAGGAATTAAAAATTACACTCAGATTACCTCATGATTGCTTCATTATTGAACATTAGCCCACCACAAATGACTTGCACTAACTGAGGATTCTTATATTTGCAGTTATTTTCTTCTAAAGCAATAAACACTAGCTCTTATACAGTACATATGAGCACACTACATTAATTAAAGTTTAACACATGCTGAACTTCATCTAAGCACTGAGATGAGAATACTACCAAGTACCTTAGTCTTTAAGATACGAAATTGTTTCAAAGCTCGAGAATCGAGATCTGTGGTAATAAATGCACCCTAGGGATGGTCGATATAAATGCACATGGAAATACCACTCAATGAAGACACAATACAGTTTTACGGCTGCAGCACTGAGACCCAGGGCCCGACTGCTGGATTTCCAACTCTAATTCTACTTGCGCAAATGTGAATTTGTGACTTAACTTCGCTGTGCCTCAGTTTGCTCACTTTTTTTTTTTTTGTCTTTTTTTGAGACAGGGTCTCGCTATGCAGTTCAGGCTAGCCTTGAGCTCACTCTGTAGCCCAGGCTGATCTCGAACTCACAATGATCCTCCTGCCTCAGCCTCCCAAGTGCTGGGATTACAGGCATCCATCACTATGCTTACCTTCATTAACTATTTTTTTCGAGACTTTATTTTTTTTTTTGAGACAGGGTCACATTATGTAGCCCAGGCTGGCCTTTCAAACTCACATCAATCCTCCTGCCTCAGCCTCTCAAGGGTGGGGATTACAGGCATGAACCACACCCGGTCACTCTGCTCACTTTTTAAATGAAGATAAGTGCAACATGGAACCCTCACCTAGAACCTGGTAAGAAAGTGTGCCCCAAACTCTGGTAAGGGCGTTCAGGAAGTCTTGCTGCGGGGACGCAGATTAGAGTCGAGCCACTGTGGCTACCTTCACAGTTACATCCATCCCTGTTCTCAGTGACGTCCAAAGTCAAGCGAGACCAGCGAACCCCACAATGTGTCTATACACATTTGAGACTGATCGGAATTCCTTCTTCCTCCACTCAAGTCAGGGCCAACAGAAGCTCCTGTCACTTACCCTACGGCCTAAGGAAAAGCTTAGAATCTGAATTTGTTTCTACTCTCCTCCTTCCTTTGCCCCAATCTAAGATGCCTTTTGAATTTCCCCACTTTGGCTATGTGACTGACTTCTAGACCTCTGTAGCAGCAGGGTTCCTTCACTTCCAGTAGCAAATGGAGCTCTGTTCTTCACTCAGCTATAGGACACCCCTCAGCCCTTGGTACCCCAGGCCAGACAAGGCAGCCGTGCTGTCTTTCTGGGGGCGGCTCGAGACCCTTTATCTGCTCACTCACGTTTTCCTGAACTTCAGCTTGAGTTATGGGAAGAGCAGACTTCTGGTCAATAATCCACAACTAAGTAACTCACATGCGACTCCTCAAGAGCTGGCTGCATTTCAGAACGTGATTTCACAGGTAAGTGTAGACTCCACTGAACAAAGACATCCACTTACTAACTTTCTGATCTAACTAGACTGTTAAAAATGGAGACCATGCAAATAACCGTAGCACAGCACCTTCTTTGGGGATGGCATCAGAAGTTTTGCATTTATTTTCTAAATGGGATGATGGTTAATAATCTCATTTCCACAATAATATAACATTTCCTACTCCCTCACACATTAATTCACTTAATCCACACAACCCTCAGCATTTCTGTTCCTGTTTGCCTAAGCATCCTTGAGGCAGACGTGCAGAATTCCACCAGGCTCTTCACAAAGTTCCTATTTTTCTTGAAATTATGCCTTTCGTGAGGAACGTGGTTAACTGAAACGCACACCGCGCAGCCCAAGCCCCAGCTCCTGGCGCTGCTAACGCAAGTCCTGTGCCACCTGGCGTCCCTGCTCTGACACTTTCTCCCCATGGCCAAAATGTCCACAGCGGTCCTCACTCCACATCTGCTAAGTGGCAGGGCAGACACTGCACCCCAATCGATTCTTTCAGGGTGCACTGATCCCCGGGGTAGCTGGGAATGTGGCCTTCTGCAGCTTCTGCACAACCTTTGTCTGGCCTTGCAGAAAATATTCCTGAACTCTGGGATTTATTACCTAATTACAACAAGGGACGGCATGGCCAGTGAATTAACTTGCCCTACACCAAACTATAAGCCGAGTTTACCTGTCACCTAAATGTCACAGTGGCCAACAGTCTCATAAGCCGTGACAAACGACGCGGATGTGTGCTGTCCCTCTGCCAGTGAGTGGACTGAGACCGGCTCTGTGGGCCCTCAGCTCGAGAGCCCCCATTTCCCCGGTGTCGCTGTGCAGGCAGCAAGCGGAGCCCTGTGTGCGAACCAGAGTACCGTTTAGGGAATACTCGCCTCAGCTCTCCAAGAAACACAAAGGGAAGAACAACCTAACATTTTCGCAGCAAAATTATTTTATATAATTTGTGCAGAAATCAGTGTGCTGATGATTGTCAGGAAAAAAGAACACCCTAGAATTTCAAAAGGAAAATAAAACTACACACACACAGGAACCCACACATACAGAAACGCAACAGAGAAAAAGCACCCCACAGTCAGAACCGCCTATGAGGCGTACACAAATGCGAAGTCAGACTGTCGAGGGGTTTCCTGCTAAGGAGAGGCAAAGCTGTCCAGGGCAGCAAGCTCCACTTTCCGACCTTCGCTGAGGCTTCAATCTGAAGGTCCTTTCTGCTAGAACACTGCAATATTCAGAACATAAAACTTGCAGGTAATGTCACCGGAGAGAGTAAGCGCCAACACTGGCTTAGAAACACTGACTAGACAAGAATGCAAATACAGAGCCTGGTGTACGGCACATGCCTGCACACGCCTATAACGCTTGGGAGGCTGAGGCAGGAGGACTGCAAGTTCAAGTCCGGTTGAGACTACATAAAGAATTCAAGGCCAAGGCCAGCTTGGACTACATAGCAACACTATATCTCAAAAAACTATAAAAACAAATGCATATATAGAGAGAGAGAGAGAAAGAGAGAGATAAAGAGAGGGAGAGATATATATGTCAATGATAATGGAAAAGTAGATGACTATCTTAGACTGCATCTGAAAGGTGGTAAGTTAAATCTGAAGTGTTAAAAAGGTTAACAAACTCCCACTGAGTCTGATCGTGTAATTTCAGCTCATCTGGGGGAGCTAAACTTCATTCCATCATTCTGCAAATATTTATTAGTCAATATTGCCAGGTACTAAGGCTAAAAAAAGGGAAGAAAAAAGAAATAGCTGCTGCCATTTCCTTTATATGCTTTAATATCCACTACTACCCAAACTTGCAGAATTCTATAGTACTGATATTTCTTGACATAAAAGAGAGGGCTATTTGGTACAGGCATATGCCAGCAAAAATGAAATAGATATCATTTATTTTAGTAATTCTGAGTTGCACTACCAAAATATGGAATTCAGTGTTCTTACATAATGCTCAAAATGGTTTTCTTTTTGTCTATTCCCGATTGCCTTATTATATTTTAAAAAATTGATGTTTATGCCAGTTGGCCCCTTACATGCTTTGATGAAGTACATTTTGCTTTATTAAACCACAGTGTCCAGGCAGCACTAAAATATTAAAATACAAGGCCAGGTATGGTGGTGCACACCTGTAATCCCAGCACTCAGGAAGCTGAGGCAGGAGGATCGTTGCTAGTTCAAGGCCAGGGGCTGGGGATTTAGCTCAGTGGCAAAAGCGCCTGCCTGGCAAGCGCAAGGTCATGAGTTCGGTTCCCAGTA
>NW_004955423.1:27587669-27612973 GCF_000276665.1 Chinchilla lanigera
AAAAAGAAATACATTTCTCAAGGCCAGTTTGGGCTACAAAGTGAGCTCAAGGCCAGTGTAAACTGCACAGTGAGACTTTGTCTCAAAAAGACAAAAAAAAAAAAAAAATTAAAATACGTATCTTAAAAAGGAAAAGATTTCTTGCCAACAGTTTTCTTCTCCCAAATAATCAGAGGTCTAAAAACATGACAGTCCCCCCAAACCGGGGTAACGTAGATGTCCCACTGAAACCCCGAGGCCCCCATGGATCAGCAGCTTTGCCCTCGTGGCAGGCGAACAACTGCAAGTGTGCAGATGCCCCACCTTACGATTCACATAAGCACGATTTCACCAAGAACAGTTGTTATTTAAATTCATTGAGATTAATAGTGAGCAAAACACAAACACCTCAGAGGGACGGGAGGGGAAGTGAACACTGGGAATGAATGTTAACGCGCACAGGGTTTCTTGTGCGGGTGCTGAGCACATTCTAAAGCTGGTGCTATGCCAGGTGTGGCGGCCATGCCTGTAACCCCAGCACTCGGGAGGCTGAGTTTGAGGCCAATCTAGGCTGTACAGTGAGTTCAAGGCCAGACTGAACTGTATGGCGAGACTCTGTCTAAAAAACCAGAAAAAAAAAAAAAAAGGGGACGATTGCACAACTCACCAATACACTAAAATCAACTGGACTGCTCCCCTTACATGAGTGAATTTATGGTGTGTGAGGTGTATCTTAATAAAACGAGGGGCTCTCATTTTAAAACGCTCATCAAGCTCTGTTCTCCAAAATTTCACAGACTGCTTCCCATAGGGAAGTATTGCTTCCGGTATTGTCCAGTTTTTATACTGCCCGACACAGCGGCCACAAAGAGCTGCTAATTTCAAAGGTAACAACTGAGCAACACAGTATCCCTTCTTTGGGATTCAGTTCTGCACGAGTCAAAGGTGCCTTAAACAATTACTTCTTCATGTAAATGGTGCCTTGAACAATTACTTTTTCACGTAACTTTAACATAAACTAATCACTCCAAATGAAGTGAAAATAGAAAACCTTTGTATGGGTTCTACCTGGTAATCCAGAATGCTGAATCCTAAGCCTTTATGATCTTTCACCAGCTCAACAACCTTGACTTCTGGAGACCACAGGGCTAGTTCTCCATCATCGTCCTCTTCAGTGTTGGCATCGACGCTCTGCTCACCCTGGAACACCAAAGAAAAATGCTTCAGAACCATCCCCTCTATTCTCAAGACAGTGAACATGTGAGGAGTCGCACAGCTTCTTTGCAAACTGGGGCGTTCCCTTTGGCATGCAGTTTTTCTTTACAGTCTCATTAAAGCACCATGCACTGGGGCATAAACAGTCAGGACAAGATCTCTATAAAAATCCAAGCATTTGAAAACACTAATTGTTCATATATGCTTTTTTAAAATGCAGAGTATAGTTTCATTGAAAGTATGAACACTGACCTCTTATACTTCAATGAGTTCTCTCATCCCATTAGAAGCATAAAAGGAAAAATATGCAATTTAAGTAAAAATAAAAACATCATACAAAGTAGAAGTGTGTAAGACATTTAAAAAGCAATACCTGGACTCATAATCACAATGACAGAAGGGTGTCACTACACAGACAGGGAGAGCAGGACACAGAGAAACCACTTCTTTAGGCTCCAAGGGGTTTTCCAAAAACTTTACTGGAGAAATAAGGGGAAAAAACTCCAACTCCTCAGGCACTGCACAACTCCAAAAATGGGTAAAAAAATCACTGAGTTGAAATCATAAAAACTGGGTCCTGAAGGAAACTGCTGCCCAGTGCACAGGTCCTGGGTCTCTCCTGAGTTCAAGCCTGAGGCCCCGAGGTCCCAGGGCCCGTCCTCGAGCATGCTCTACAGGTGTCCAAGACCCAGGAGACAGCCACGGGGCCGGGGCCACAGGACAGCGCCCCTCCACACCCTCCCGCCTTCACTCGCTCACAGCCCGGTATTTTCATCTGACCCATCTTCCCCAGATGCTCTGACCTACACGAGAATCAAGAACATCTTTCCCTCTTTGTTCCCTCAGCGCTGACCAACACCGGCTCCAGGGCTGGAGGAAGTGGCGTGTGGCCCCCTGCACAGCAGGCCCGGTGTCCGGCCTTGGCCTGTCCCAACTCTGCCCACCCCACCTCCGCCACCTCCCGGATGCTCCCAGAACCACTGCCTCAGGACATTATGAGACATCACTTTCTCTGTGTGTCTCCCTTAAAATGATAATTTCTAAAAGCAGACTTCTTAAAACTGTGTGACCTCAGCAAATGGAATGCAAAAGCACCTCTCCCGGAATCACAAGTGTGAGTGACCTGTGTAAGGAAGGCCCTGAATGGATTTAGGGAGGGGCTCTCACTGTAATTGGAAGCTTAAGGCACCAGAGGCAGCACAAAGGTATTTTCAAAGACAGGCTGGCCCAGATCCCAGCAGGACATGGAAGATCAATACCCAGTCCGTCGTGAACTGAGTCTAAACATGTGAAGAGTTTCTAGGTTCTTAAATGACAAGACCTGAAATGATCGAGAGTGTTCTAGATCAATAACCTCTGGGTATTTTAGCCAGATGTGAGCAAGAGATGCACTGAAAGAGAAAACACTCAATCTTCCAATAAAGGGAAAGTTCTAAAGACTGACAGCGGGAGACTGCTGCTTTCCCAGCCCTTCAGTGCCCTTGCTGATTAACGGGGATTAGGAAGGCTGAGCCGCTGAACCCGACCGAGCTTGAGAACACAAGACGCTATCAGGATAAGCAAAAAGAAAGACTGAGGGAGAAGACAGCCAGGATTCTAAGACACCATATACAATTACAAAAATAAGAGTAAGTTTATAGAAATGTCAAGGCATTCCCCAGGTGCATAAGATATTATGCTCCAACCTGAAATATATCACTCTGGTGGAATCAGTTCTGCATAACTCTCGTATTTACAGAACAGAAAGCAATCAACTAATGGGCAGCAGCACGGCTGACACACGGCATAATTCACGCTGGTGTTCACCGTTGTGGTGAAGAATGATGGACGGGAGCTGGGCCAGCAATCAAGGCAGGTGATTTATACCCCGCGAGGAGGGATGGAGGCACTGCTACCAGCCAGCAGGGGGAGCCACCTCACTGCATTTCAGTAAGGACAGCAGAGGTCAAGGAAGTTTAGCACATGGAACTCCTCCTTCAGATTCTTTTTTTTTTTTTTTTTTTTTTACAAAAGATAAATGTTACCAGGGAATGCATCACTGCCTCCTTCGGATGAAACTGCCTGGGGAGGCTCCCTCTCTTCATCTCGCCATACCCTCCCCTGGGTGTCCCCTGGCACCGCAGCCAGCCACCTGGTACCTGCAGCTCGGGAGTGGAGGTGTCAGCAGTCCTGGGCTCATCGACAGAGGCCTCATCATCAAACAGCCGCCGACAGCACACCAGGGTGAAAGGGGGTGGCGCTTCTTTTAGGAAGGAGACCGCTTCCCGCCGAGACTTTCCATACAGCTGTACTCCATTCACCTGGGGAGAGGGAGTCCACACTGAGGTGAAAGGCAAATCTCTGTCGTCTCCAAACTGAGCGCAGGCTCCGGTGAGCATGGGCCTAAGTTTAGCCATATTGCTGCAGTTACTGAAAACGTTTCAAATCCTCAAAATTAAGGCTGAATCTTTACCAAATTCGGGTGGAGAAAGCATAAAGTGCGTGGAGAGTTCAGCTCCGACTGTGTGACCTCACTGCATCTCATGCCTCTGGTTTCTTCTTTGGCTTTCCCAGGACTGTCTCTGACCCGCTTGTACCAATCTCTGCAGAAAGGCACTGAATGCCTCGTCCACTCACACACACACACACACACACACACACACACACACACACACACACAACTGCTGACTGTTCTCTTTTCTCTTTTGCCTTTGTGTTGCTCACAAGCTTTGCTATAAACACCAGCACTGAGCTCGGGGCTGTGGAAAACCCCATCTTATGTGCAGAGGTCAACACTGAAGGTCGCCGCTCTCAGCATTTACCCTCACCCCCAGTGCCCGCCGGGTCCCACACATAGGCTACTGCCAAGAAAAATCACTTTGGTGGAAAAGGAGCACACATAACACATGCCCGTTCCACTCCCATGAGCCGTGCCAATGTGGCCACCGTGTGTCTGCTCTCGAGTTACTGCACACAAATGTTTGTGTTTCAGAAAGATTTCTTAGCGATGATTCACCTTTTTCACCAAAAATCACCCCCACTTGCTATCGCTCTGCAGATCTGTGCGGCAGAGGATAAAAGGTGAAGCCCTCTCCTCTCACTAGCCCACATCAGGAACCTTAGCAGGTAAGGCAGCGGCCTGAAAGCATGGCACCCACTTCCCTTGTCACCCAACATACTGTCAGCATTTCCAATCCAAGAGGCCAATGCTCCATTGGCACTGGTGATACTATAACTCAGTGGACACATGTTCCCAAACCTTAAAAATGTCCTGCCTGCCATCTTTCTTTCCAGGACTCTTACCTCGAGAAGCTCATCTTCTGGTTGCAGGAGGTTTAGGGTGTCCACAGGCCCCCCAGGAGCAATTGAAGAGATGTAGTGGTGCCCATCAAAGGAGTCCACTTCCATGCCCAGCCTCAGTGTGTGGATCGGCAGCAGCTACAGCAACACACAAAGCAGTGGCATCAACACAACAAGGACACATGCATCTGCTCAATCTCCAGCAGGGCCACTTGGACACGTAAAATCCACCTCCTGAATCTGGCCACCTAATCACAGAACCACGGTGGGGCAGGCAGCCTCAGTGAAGTTGCGGGCGCTGGCCTTCTTACTCCCCTTCCTCTTCCACAGTGCTCTGAGTGTGAACAGACAGATGTGCAGAGTCCTGCCTTCCGTCCCAGGCCCCACAGCCATACTTCCCATAGCTCCCAGCATGTGCACCGCGTTGCCCCTTCCTGTGGGGCTGCTGACCCAGAACATCCTAACCCGGGCTCACTACCAAACGTGTTTCCTCCTATACCCAGCACCAAAGCAATGGCACTTCGCGTAGGCTTGGGCTGCGGCACCCCTCCCCTGGGTTCTGAGCACGACCATCAGGACTCACAACGTCCTATGTTTGGAATTCTGTTTTTGTGGTTCACCCTCCATAACCCCACCTGAATGTGAATCTGCACCTGTCATCCCTGTAGGGCTCTGGAACAGCACCAGGTGCTGAACCTGGGCTCCCTGGATGTCATCTGTAAAAGATGTCCTTTTCCATGTAGCCACTTCTGATTGCAGACAGCAATCACCATCCATTCCAGAGCCAAGCCGGTTGGGTGGTAAGTACTGCGTAGCCTCAGAGGTGAGTCAAGGGTGGAGTCAGTACAGTCAGCATCACACTCTTCTTTGGTGGCTACAAAGCTAAAGCCACTATTCTTCAGAGATGAAGCCAATGGTGTTTTGTGGCCCTGCAAACTCCAATACTTACAGTAGGTACTGCTAGCTATTATTTACATTTCCTACATCAACAGCCTGTTTGTCTACAAACATCAGGCCACGTGGACTGTCCTCAGGAGGGAGACAACCCTAGAAGGTGGCCATCAGTGTGCTACGGCAGAAGCCTCCATGCCCAGTCATCTCCAAGCCGTCACCTCCCTTCTGTCACTGGCTCTGAGTCCCTAGGATCCCATAGGTCTTGCTTCAGACGCCACTTGGGCTCATTTCTGGCCATGCCAGAGATGCAGACAAATGCTGAGTGTCACGGAATCCAGGCGATGGGGCCCGAGGAAGGAGGGTTTCTGCCCATAGATGAAGTGTCTGAACATGAAGCAAAGTGTTCCTGCCGTTGAGCAAGTGGGGACATAGGCCGTGTGTGGCATGCCCTGTCCCAGCACCTGGAAGAAGGCTAAGATCTTTTCTCTGCCTTCCCTCACTAAGATTTCATTTCCCACAGCTGTTGTGTCACAGTTGTGACTGTGCTGGGTCACAGATGTTGAGACAGGAGACATGTTTTGGTGACACACCTCATAAAGCTGACTGAACTCTCACCACAGGGCACTGCAGGGACAATCTGCACACCCATCTCTGTCAACCACCTTCCTCCCTTGGTTCAGAGGTCAGGGCACCTACACCACAGGCAGAGTTATCACTGTCCCCCCAGAGATCATCTCCAGGGCTGCAGTAGCCTCGCAGGGGTTTGTAAATGCACACTGTTCAATTTCCAGGAATTCTGTAAGCCAGCTGTAAAATGCAGCCATCATTAAAAATTAAATCACAGGGCCTGGGATTAGAGTTCAGTGGCACAGCGCCTGCCTGGCAAGCTAAAGGTCCTGAGTTTGATTCCCATTACCCAAAAAAAACAAACCAAAACAAAACAAACAAATTAAATTATAGATTTTTCTGGGAAGGTGGCAGAGTGGTAAGGAGCAGAAAAACAGCCTCTCTTGAGATTTCATGTGCAGATGCTGGAATACAGCAACGTGAAGAAGAGAAGTGGGAAGTGGGTCCCTGGGGTCCAGAAGGAATCTGAAGTGAGAACTGAAGCTGATGGGTAAATGAAGAGGGACCTGAATGGAGGAGGAGGTAGCAAGAAGCGCTTTCTGCCTGAGCCCCAGCTTGTGGCATGGGAGAGGCAGCTGGAACCTGCAGAGGCACCATAACGACTGGCAACCTCGAAGACCTCCACAGACAAACACAGCAGTGGAACAGAGTCGTGGATGCAACAAGCTGCAATGGCTGGCTGTTGCTTGAGTTCAGATCTCCCCAGGAGAGGGCCACTGGCCGGTACCATCTTGGAGAGAGGCCAAGTGAGCTGAGAACTCAGAGCAGGTGCAAGTCAGCTCCCGCTAGTGGCTCCCAGTGTCAGGGAGGAAGAATGGAGTTCAAGCCAGCAGGAAGCACACGGAGTGCTGCAGGTTGAACAGATCAGGTTAGAGCCTCACAGCCAGAAACCAGCCTGACCTTAGTAGAACTAACGGTGCAGGCTTGCTGGGATTACCCACTACCTCACTGGAAAGCTACAACTGGCTTGCTAGGATTAATGAACAGGGATCCGGACCCTGTGTGTCCACTCTGTCTACCAGCGACAGAAGAGATACACCTTGAAGTGGACATTTTTTTCTTTTTTTTGGTATCTGGGGGTCTTATTTTCTTGATTGTTCTTGTTTTTATATGAGAGTGAACACTGTTTCTGTTTTTTATTCTACTTACTCTGTTCTGTTCTTATTTTTATTTCTTCCTTCTCTCTTGCCCTATTTTCTTCACCAGTCTCACAAAGTTTCAGTAATCTTCCTTTGTCTTCCAGCCTTGCTTCTAACTCATTTTTCTTCTATTTCTCTATTTTTCCACCTAACCCTTTTCAAATTTTCTCCCCTGAAGGTAAAATTGCCACATTGAGGGCATATTTACTACATACAACTTTCTAGTTGTTTTAGATTTTGTTATATAACCACAAATCTAGTTTATATGGCTAAAGGTGGCAAATTAATAGCACAGTGTGTCATTTTTCTGGGCTGTCTGATGCTACTGCTATTACTGATTGCACTAATTTAGCCAAAGTGACATAACTGTTCTAATCCGTTGTTCTTCCAGGTATACCAAGATTGAGATTGCCTAAAGGTCATAAGAACACCATAGGCCAGTGCCAAAAAACCAGGTGCTAGGTCAAATATACTGCAACTTCTCATCCCCAATAAGTCAAAGAGGTAGGATCCTGCAACACACTCAAAACCCAAAAGCTAGCTACATATGGAAGACATCTCTAAGAAGTAGTCATTTCCTAAGGGTTCTCAATACTAACAATAAAATTACCTGCCAATTAACCTAAAGTTGAACCTCAAACTTTTAGCAAAAGAAGAATAAATCAAACCCAAAGTTTGTATGAGGGAGTAATTTACAAAGATCAGATCAGATAATGCAATTGAGATTAAGAAAACAATACAAAGAATTAATAAATTGAAGAGTTGGTTCTTTGAAAAATTAAGTAAAATTGACAAACGCTTAGCCAACCTTAACAAAAAAATCATCAAATCCATGCAATTTGGAATGAAAAGGGTGGAATCAAAACAGATCTGCAAAAATCCAGATCATCTGTACCTACTTTGAGAACCTGTATTCTAGTAAGATGGAAAACAGAAGGAATGGACAGATTCCTAGATACATTTAAATCATCAAAGTTGAATGAAGATATAAAAATTCTAAATAAACCAAAACCAGTCAGTGAAATTGAAAATGTAATTAAAGACCTTCTAACAAAGAAAAGCCCAAGCCCTGACAGATTCACTGCTGAATTCGACAAAGAATTTAGAGAACTAATGCCACTACTTCTGGAAGGAAGCATTACCCTGACACCAAAACCAGAGAAGGATCCAACCAAAAAAGAGAACTAGAGGCCAGTCTCCCTAATGAACATACATGCAAAAATCCTCAATAAGATACTGACAAACAGAATCCAGCCAATCATCAAGAAGATTATATACTGCAAGCTTTTAGGATCCATCCCAGGAATGTAGGGTGGTTCAACATTTGGAAATCAATAAATATCCTCACAAAACTATGATTGGAAGTTCCACTTAACCCAGCTATTCCCCTTCTGGGTATTTTCCCAGAAGAATTAAAAACATAAAACAAAACAAAACAAAACAAAAAAAAAATCATACCACAGCAATATATGTGCACCCATGTTTATAGCTGCACAATTTGTTATAGTTAAATCTTGGAAACAACCCAAATACCTATCAACTGAGGAACGGATAAAAAAGATGTGGTATTTTTATACAATGGAGTGTTACTCAGCTATAAAAAAGATAAACTCGAGGCTTTTGTAGGTAAATGGATGCAACTAGAGACCTTACTCCTAAGTGAAATAAATTGGACCCACATGTGTAAACATCATACTGTCTCCCTGGTGTAGGAACCTGAAAGACTTCTCAAAACGTACAACAGATGATATGAAAGGGAAAGAAATTGCTCAAGGGAAGGAATAACTGGGATGAAGGAAAGAAGAAAAAAGAAATAAGGCAGGCAAAATATATAGATAGATAGATAAATTATATATACATACATATACACACACAGAGAGAGAGGAGAAGACATAGGGAGAGAGAGACAGCTGAGATAACTGTACTGCTGATGTCTGATAGTATACTGAAAGGAACAGTTAGTGCTTAAAATTTTTTATGTTTTGACCAATTTTTGCATGCTTATATCTGATAATCTGAGCAACTGATTTGAACACAACAATATACAATGGAACAACCATTGCTGAATTCCTACCATCTTGTCTAGTGAAATTCTGTATTCTCTCTAATGTTTTATCTAATAATTATTTTTTTACTCTCTTTAATGGTTTGAACAATCTTCCATTCTTGCATCTGGTAATCTGAGCAATGTAGCTGAAGATAACAATATGTAATATAACAACCACTATTATTTCCTATCATTTTGTTTGAAATCCTGTATCACTTTTAATGATCTTGCTTTATTTTGTTTACGTTTGCAATGCTGGTATGCTGCTATTGTTCTTTTTTTTTTTCTTTCACCATTCTCTTTAAAATAAAAAAAAACAAATCAATAAATGTAATACACACATTAACAGAGCCAACAGAAAAAGTCATAATGATCATCTCAATAGATGCAGAAAAAGCATTTGATAAAGTCCAACATCCATTCACGGTGAAAACCTTACTAAAAATTGGAATACATGGTCTTTATCTCAATCTGATAAAACACATATATGACAAACCAATGCCAACATCATACTAAGCAGACAAAACCTGAAAGTTTTCATTCTAAAATCAAGAACAAGACAAGGATGACCACTGTAACTACTCTTGTGCAATACAGTTCTGGAAACATTAGCCAGAGCAATTAAACAAGCGAAAGAAACAAAAAGAAATAAGAATATGAAAGTAAGAAGTTAAATTATCATTATTTGCAGATGACATGATATTCTACATAGACAACCCACAAAAACTACACCAAAAAGATTTCTAGATTCAATAACCAAATTCAGTAGTGTAGCTGGATACAAAGTCAACACTCAGAAATCAATAGTATTCCTGCACACAAATAACAAACTCACTGAGAAAAATTAGGGAAACAACAACGTTCACAACAGCATCTAAAAAAAATGAAGTATGTAGAAATCCACCTAACAGAGGAAATGAAAGACCTCTACATTGGAAACTACAGTAGTCTGAAAAAGAAGACCAAAAGAGGGTATCAGAAAATGGAAAAATATATCCCTTGTTCTTGAGCAGGAAGAACCAATACAGTGAAAATAGACATATTTGCGAAATTGTTACACAGATTTAAAGCAATCCTGATCAAAATTCTAATAGCATACCTCACAGAATTAGAGAAAACTTGTAAATTAGACAAAATTCCTAAAATTCATTTGGAAACAGAAGAGACCTAGAATAGCAAAGGCAACCCTAGGCAACAAAGGCAGGAGGCATCACAATCATCATCACAATGACTTCAAATTATACTACAAAGCTACGGCAATAAAATCAGCATGGTATTGGCAAAAAAATAGACCCAAGGATCACTGGAGCAGATTAGAAGATGCAGACACAACTACAAACCGACTCAGCCACTTTATCCTTGACAAAGGGGCCAAACATGTTCACTGGAAGAAAGCCTCTTTAATAAATGGTGGAAAAAACTGGCACCATTTATTAAAGGGAAGAGATGCAGGGACAACTTCTCCCTGGGACAAGAGCCTGGACTCAGCAGAGTCACAGTTGTGGACAGAGAACCCTGACCCTCAGGTGCTCAATACCTACTCCTGAGGTGTCTTTGGAGTCTGTGTCCCCATCTTGGTTTTCAGGAAACTCTTCCCATCACTCTTCACGCTCCCTCTAAGGTAGACGAAGTGTCACCCCTGGGTTTGGGCTTCCAGAAGTGACAGAGCCACTCCCCGACCCCAGGCGTACCCCCCATTGCTCTTCCACACCTCTGAGAGCATGGCAACTCCAGCCAGCACCTGTGACTGCTGCCTGGAATCTGGCGTCACAGTACTCACCTGGATTCCTCAGCAGGAATTTAAAGAATGTTCTTAACAATTACAAAAGACAGAACGTGTTTTAAACAGTGCTTACCTTTGAGTACTTCTGCAGCTCAGCATCATCTGCAATCTGGGGGTCCAGGGTGGCGACCTAAACACACAGAGAAAGAACGGCATGCATCTGGGAGAACGTCCAACCCTGTTTCTTCCTAGGTTCCCTGAAAAGACCTGCAAAACCTATGCGCTGATAACTCCACTGGAAACCTTAGCAACAGTTCTAAAATCGGTAAATGCAGCACCAAATACAGAAGTTCTGAGGATATTTGGTTTTTTGTTGTCTTCTACATCAACGTTTTCCCCTAAATTATCCAAAAGTAGTACTTGTATATCTGGGATTGGTGTCAGGACCCCCATGGGTACGAAGCTACAGGTCTGTTCAAGCCCATCAGGGAGGAAGGGGCCGTGTGTGTGTGCAATCTATGCACAGCCTCCCACGTGCTCAAACACCACCCAGGTTACTCATGACACCTAACATGCCATCAATACCAGAGACAGGCGCTGCACTGCACTGAGGGGTGGCGCAGTCTGTGTGCGTTCGGCGTAGACCCAGTGTCTTTCGAGTGTCAGGCTGGACCTGGGCATTCAGAATCCACACACACAGAATCAGCAGACACAGAGAGATGACTGAGTCCATGCAGAAACCCACACAACCCCTAACAGCTAACGTGACCTCCACGAAACGGATCCATAAACACCTTACTCTGGACAAAAGCAAGAGCATGGCCTTTTACTCGCAAACTCGAGCCTTGAAACAAAATTTGCAAGTCAGCAATGAGCTGGGAAACTGTGGCCTCTGACTTCCCTGGCAAGCCTGGCCCTCCGGGGGGAGCAGCTGGCCAAGCCCCCAGAGGAAGACGCTGCCCCTGTGGGAACCTCTGTGCTGTCCGGTGAGCCAGGCGCTTTCCTCGTGGCTGTACTGTAGCAGACAGTGCGCCAGGCGGGGAAGGCCAACCACACCTAACTTCAGCTCTAGCAGCACCGAGCTCTGGCAAGTGGGCCCTGGAGACAATGAAGGAAGAACCATTGCTCCCCCCGGCTCCCACGTTCTTTCCACCCTCAATTCTCAGCTCGCAATAAACAAGCTGTCCCTTTCAAGTTTCAACTTCAAATTCCATCTCCTCTTTTCCGCTCCCCTGTTTTGACCTCACTACGTGACAAATAAAATGTGCAAAGATGTTTATGTGGAGGACAAAACTTCAGCAAAGAAGAGCCTGGTGGTGAACTAACTACATTTCCTTGACTATCAAAACCACTAAGTGTAACCCCAGCACTCAGAAGGCTGAGGCAGGAGGACTGCTGTGAGTTCGAAGGCAGCCTGGACTATGCAGTGAGTTCAATGCCAGCCTGAACTGCTTAGTGAGACCTTGTTTCAAAAAAGACAACAACCCATCAAGGGTAGCAGCGGGGCCATTCCGTAGGTGCCCACTTTGAGGCGAGTGGCAGCAGTGTTGAGCGACATGCAAGGGCAGATGGAGCAGGAACAGGAAGTAGGAGCCCTGCAGGCTCAGGTTACTGACGCTGGGAATGCTCTGCACGTGGATGGGTAGTGGCTGGGTACTCAAACCCAGGGACAGGAAAAGAACCTCTGCCAGCCAGCCAGCATTAGTGACAAACGCGGGTGACAACGGGGACCAGGGGAACACTTAATTACTAGCACACTTGGCGGGCGCTGTCAAGACTTACACAAGCTGGCTTTCTCGGGGTTCACATGAGGAAACGTAAGCGATCCCTCACTGGGCGTCTTAGTAACAGGCGGAAGGAAGCCTAATGGGCCCCTGGCACCATAAACCTACGCCTCAGCTAAATGACTTCCTGCTCTTCAAATACATTTGATAATCATTCTTTCATTTTTCTCATAAAACTGTACGAATCTTGTGAAACATAGGACTAATATCCACAGCCCTTTCAGTGTACAATAAAACAAACAGATCATAAAAGCAATCATAAAAACGCCAGCAACAGTAAGCAGTGGATCTGCGAGCCCTCTCTCCAGCACTGTGCTGCCCACAGCTGACCTAAATGGTTTCAACATGCACTGAGCATGTGCTAATTGTGATTGAAGCTCGCGTGTGTTTCACAATTGTTCGTATGACTTCCATGTTCAAAAAAATCAATCAACTGACCCACTAGGGAAGAAAGGCAAGAAGAAAGACAGGCAGGCTGGCTCTACTTGGTTCTGTCTCTTCCCCTTCAGGGCTAAGCTGCACGGGAAGGGAGGCCACACGCTGTCTTCAGGAGCTCTGCACTCACCATGACCTCGTAGTCGGGGCCCAGCAGGTTCTCCCACCTGGACTTCAGCTCATTTTCTGGAGAGTCTGAGGTGCGTTCTGGATAGAAAAAGAGAATGTTGACGTGCCTGGGGGACGAAGGTCAACACTGCATCCTTCAAGGAGCACAGTCACGGGACAAAAGGGAAAAGGTCAATCAGAGAGGCGACTCCTAACCCTAACGCTAACCCTAACCCTAACTTGCTTACAGGTAACGGTGTCTAGTTAGCTGTATCAGGCCCCTCGAGGGTCTAATTTAACGTTAATCTTTAATCTCTTCACCACCCCACTGGGAAAGCTTCCTCAAGGTGTCTTTACACCCCAGGGGCTGTAGAGGCACAGCCAGGCCCCACACAGACAGAGGATACAACATGCTGGTTTCATTTGGAGCCACATGAGCCTTCGCATGGCGGAACTTTGGTCTCACACCAGCCTCCTGCTGCTCCTGCTCACCAGGACACTTGCGCCTCCAGGGCTGTCTTGCTGTGACATCGCTGTTATGCACGTGAGGCCATTGTCAAGAGCACTGTCAGGTTCGGAGCATGTTCACATGTTCCCCACGTGACCCCAGCCGGGGCTCGAGCACAGGGTGCATCTGACTGATGTCTGTGTGCGTGCTAACGGCAGTAGACGGAACCCGCACTGTCACTGTCATCAGGTCGGCCCTCAGCCGACGGAGGCAGCCGCAGACCTCGAGTCAGGGTGATGGGGACAGCTGCGGTAGCCCTGTACGACAGCCACGTGGTCGCCTCAATTCCGACTTTCAGGACACTGGTCTCCAAGGGCAACCTACTGAACCGGCAGGCTGGGGGGCACCCGATCAAGGGTGCTAAGAGCACGTGTTGGGGTCTGCGGAGAGCGCCTCGGGGGCCTGACAAGCTGAGGGAGGCAAGGTGACTGACCAAGGACCCTATCGAAAGCACAGTACCAAAAGCGTCTGGGCCAGCACACCTGGGGCCTGCTCCATTCTTAACAGTTCCGCGCCTCGCCTCTTGCATGCTCCGACGGTGGCTTCTCTGTGCTAAATGGATCTGAGTCAAAGCCTTGGTGTCCACTGAATCCGACCATCCTCACACACAGCCCCCTGCTCACACCAGACACAGCCGTGAGATGCAAAGCAGTGCAAAGGCTCCTGGAAAGGAAAGGACGCTCCTTCTCTCAGCAGCCGAGTCCAGCTGCACCCTCGATCACACCCTGCATACCAGGGCTGCTAAGTGATTTCACCAGAGCAAAAAGAAAGTCGCTTTACAGCCATGCGGCTGACCCAAAGACACGGATGGAGAGTTCGCAGATGATTCCCACAGTCAGGACGTGTGTAGTCCTCCCCAGAGCCTCACCAGAAACCAATCTGAGCTCAACTGAGCTACACAAGCCACTAGGGTCGAAGAGGCAGGTTCCCGAGTCCCAGGGCCCTCCCCAGGGCCAAGCCTCCCGGGCAGGCACATGTGAGGCGGCTGCTCACGTTGAAGGACAAAGTCACACAGCAGTTACAGAGAAAACAACGTAGGAGCCTGGCACTCCGATGCAACACAAAAATACATACATTGTTAAGTTTTATCATGAAAAGGAAACACTGGTATATGAGTACGGACAGCTGCAACCTACAGCTGTGGAGACCTCAATGGCAATATACGCTAAACATACAGTAATTAAAAATGCTAAGAACAAGATAAAAACAGTCACCATGTAATAATAAATATGTACTCAAAACTAACACAATTAAACAAACATTAAGGCCAGGCGTGGTGGTGCACGCCTATAATCCCAGCACTTGGGAGGCTGAGGCAGGAGGATCATTGCGTGTTCGAGACCAGCCTGGCCTACAAAGTGAGCTCAAGGCCAGCCTGAACTGCATAGCGAGACCTTGTCTCAAAAAGACCAAAAAATAAAATAAAATAAACAAACATTAAGAAAGGATATCCTTGCCCCCAACTGCCACAAGAGTTAAGATTTTCATATCAAGAATATCCCCTTTTAATCTGCATGTTGTGGCACATGCCTGTAATCCCAGTGCTTGGGAGGCAGAGGCAGGAGGATCACAAGTTCAAGGCCAGCCTGGGCCACAAGGCAAATTCAAGGTCAGTCTCAACTATGTAGCAAGACCCTGTCTTAAAACACAAAAATAGAAACCAAAGAACACCGCATTTTAAATCTCAAAACTGCCTCTGAGATCACTCACATTGTATTAACTAGACAGGAAGAAGCGGCCAGCAAGTGAGCAAGTCTAGGTGCTGTGGGGCAAACGTATGGGCCTACCCAGTCTCCCCGGGGCACAGACGCCATCCTGTTCACAATTGTCCATCGCCTGCCTGATTTCCTCTTCTTCGCCGTCCAAGCTCGTTTCTGTGTCCACTGCTCCGGCCAGGAAGAGAGCTGGTGTTTTGGGTGGTCCCAGATCAGACCCTAAAGTGAGAATCACAGGGTGAATCCCAGGGCTGGGGACCAGCTCGCTGCTGTCGACCTGTGCACACCGCACAAGCACCTACGACCCCTTACCCAAAACACCACATGGGTAAGCGATTCAGGGCAAAGTCAAGGTTGTGGACCCCACTGAGGCAAACGGGAGAGAATGGGAGACACAAGCAAAGTCAAGTGGATGATGGGGCAGGGTGGGTGCTTTCCAATACAGCTCTAAAAGAAAAAAAGCTCTGGGCCTGGGGCACATACCTATAATCCCAGCACTCAGAAGGCTGAGGCAAGAGACCACGGTGAGCTCCAGGCCAGCCTGGGCTACAGTGTTAAGTTCAAGGCCAGCCTGAACTACATATTGAGACCCTGTCTCAAAAAAACCCTAAATAAATAGAAAAAAAAAAGAGAAGGAGGCAAAGAGGTGCTAAGTCTTCATGACACCACTGTATGGCAGATAAAGAGCACCACAGGCAGAGAAAGTGGACCCTGGGGCTGTGGTGTGACAGCGCCATGCAGGTCACAGGCTGCCACAGGACAAGCCCAGGTGGAAGGAGCCTCCGCCCTTCTCTCAGCTGCGCTAGGTAACTGCAGTTACGCAGGGTCAGCAGCAAGTCCCTGTGGGCCTCTGAAACACAAGACAAGTGGACCAAGAACCATTCCAAGTTATTTTCAAACACATACACGTCATTTATAAAGCACTCTCTTTAACAGTTGTCAACAGTTGTTAACCTGGATAGAAAGACTTGAGCTCTAGCTCACAATCGGAGGAAACACAGTATGTGAAGAACATGTCAACAGCACAAGGGAAAACTCAGCAGTGTTCCAGTGGCAGAGGGACTGAGCCGTCACAGCGCCTGTGTGGACAGGTGTGTGGTTCTCAGGGGGCAGGCCTTGGGGTCCACACAGGGAGCCGATCTACGACCTGGGGCAGCTGCTGCTAGACCAGGTGAAGGAACCAGAGACACAAGAGAAACTCGGGGCACTGGAAAAATTTAAGCGTGCATTTGGCATTTTATACTAGTAAATTTTCATTCATTTTCTTTGGTTATATAAGAAAATACCCTGATTTTTATTAAGACATAGTCTTTAGTATGTCCAGCGTCATAATGTCCACCACTTAGAAATGATTCAGGCAAAAGGACAGACAGCCAAGGCAAACATGGGCAAATGTTAATGACTGGATCTAAATGATGGATTTGTGAGTATTCATCATTCATTTTTCATCTTTTTCTGTATGTTTAACATTTTTTAACAATTATAAAGAAGTTGAAAGCCAGACACAACAGCACACGCCTACAGTCCCAACTCCATGGGAGGCTCAGGTGGGAGGGTCATTGCTTTGAGCCAGTATTGGCAACCTGGTGACTCAGTGAGACCCAGTCTCAAATTTAAACATGAAAAGGGCTGGGGGTGTAGAGTGCCCGTGGTGTCACCAGGAAACGGCTGCTGTGGGGCTGTGACCACACAAGGAGCAGCACACTGACGTCTGCACTGGACGGGGCCCAGAGCTGCCTGGGTGGTGGGGAGTGGGAGGAAAGGCAGTGCCGTGAGGCGACATGGACAGGCGTAGGGACAGCGCACAGTGCTAAGCGCCACGGTGCCAGGCCTTCGAGGTCTGCTAGGGAGGCTCATGGCGGGGACCGGAGCATGGAGGAAAGTGCACAGGCTTGTGATCCCAGCACTAGGGAGGCTGAGGCAGAACAGTCGTCATGAGTTGGGAGCCAGTTGGGGCCATACAGTGAATTCAAGACCAGCCTGGAATGTAGAGCAAGACCCTGTCTCAAAACAGTGTTTAAAAAACAAAACAAAAAAAGGTGCAGGCTTATTTTCTGTAAGTGAATCAATGCTTCTAGCTAGAGTACTGTATCATAAATCAGATAAGGTGAGATCACATCCACAAAGAATCTTTTAATCCCAGCAGTTCCAGAGGCTGAGGCAGGAGGATGGTAAGTTCAAGCCCAGCCTGGGCAATGTAGCAAGGAAGAATGCAGCCTTAAGAGGCAAAACACATCCCAGACAGACTCCAAGTCCAGCCCTCCCAGCAAGGCTCTGCTGACTCCCAGACACCGCCACACCCGTACGGATGGGCATGCCGGCTCTGCAGGCCTTGAGAAAACCATGAAGCCTCTCAAGTCAACATGGTACAATGGGTACCGTGAGTACTGTCCAGGTACTAATGGTATGAATTGTACTAATTATACTGTATTTCAAGCATACAATTCAAGTAACGGAGCATCTGTCTTCAGTAACAAAATTTGAAACACATAAAACATTAGAAGTTCCAGTTTTGGCTGGGCATGGTGGCACATGCCTATAATTCCAGCACTCAGGGAAGCGGAGGCAGGAGGATTGCCCTGAGTTCAAGGCCAGCCTAGGCTACATAGTGAGTTCAAGGCTAGCCTGAACTACATATTAAGACCCTGTCTCAAAAAAAGAGAAGCTACAGTTTAGCCTGGAATGACACAGGCCTACAATGCCAGCACTCTGGGAGGCTGAGGCAGGAGGATCACAAGTCTGAGCCTCAGCCTGGGCTACCTAGCAACTAGTGAGATTCTGTCCTGAAAAATAATTAAATAAATAAGGACCCTAGGTTCAATTTCAATTCCCAGTAACAAAAACAAGGTTTCAATAGAAATCAATTTTGGCTGAAAGCAAAGCCTTCCAGGTTCGTATCTTCAGAGAAGTTTTTCCAGAGGGGGTATAAAATTGATTCATCTATTCATCTCTGAAAATGCTAAAACAGAAATCCTTCACTCCGACCAATTAGGAACTAGTCACTCACTTTGAACCTGGCTCACGGTCACCTCCTGTGATGTTTAATACATTCACAAATTGAAACTTACAGCTTTGTAGGTATGCAGTTACATATTCCTCCTAACATGAAGATCTGCTATTTTTACCAAATTTACAAGTTATTTTACAACTAAAGGAATTCTCGACTATAACCTCCCATTTTACTTTCTCTTGCTAATTGTCAAACAACCAATCAGCACAGCACAGAACAAAGCCCACTGACCAGGGTGACCAGAGCCCAAGGTCCAAGCAGCACAGCTGTGGTCGGACAGGATGGGGAAGAAGTGCAGCTCCTCACCCGCAGGCCAACAGGCGGGGGCAGCAGCAATCTGCAGGAGCCGCTGGGCTCCACAGGAAACACCGGGTGCCATCTCCCTGCTATCCCTGCCCAAGGCAGCGGAAGCCGCAGTTACCTCTCTCCCCAGGCTGCTCGGGCGAGGGCCCTGGTGCCGGTGTCCTCCTGCGCAGCAGCGTGAGGTGCACCACACGGCCCGCGGCCCGCAGTACCTGCACGACGTCCTGGCTGGCCAGGCCCTGGATGTCCACTCCGTCGACCTGGAGCCGAGGAACAGGGGCAGAGGTGTCAGCCCTGAGAAACACGCAAGTTCAGAGAGCACCATACTGTTCTGAGTTTTCTAGAATTCAAGGACTTTCGAGATCACCGATCTTTCTCCCTACCATATGATTACTGAATTGTTTCTTCACCAGCTGAAAAAAGGCAAACGCAGGCCATAAGAAGACAAATGAGTGGATTCCACTGTTAGTGAACTCAGTTTTCCCGATGACACTGCCCTCCAGCGCGCAGCCCCCTCCCTCCACCCCGTGTGACGGGCAGGCAACTCACGGCCACAATCTGGTCGTCCACACGGATCTGGCCGCTGTGCTGCGCGGCGCTGCCAGGCACAATGCTCTTCACATAGATGCCCGCAGGCTCCCCTGGGTGC
Source organism: Chinchilla lanigera (assembly GCF_000276665.1). Classification (NCBI taxonomy): domain Eukaryota; kingdom Metazoa; phylum Chordata; class Mammalia; order Rodentia; family Chinchillidae; genus Chinchilla; species Chinchilla lanigera. The sequence continues at coordinate 27,607,085 of NW_004955423.1, forward strand.
AGGCAGAGGAAGAACACTCAGTGGACTGACCACACCACTCCCACCAAGAGGTTAGCAAGCGGAGGCCTGGGCTGACAAGCACCACTTGGAGCAGGCAGAGGCTGGCAGATTGTGTCAACTATCACCGTCACAAGTGACCCGAATGCAGACGATCTGACTCTACTTGCTAGGCAAGCATCACCCAGGCCCGGACGGCACCAACTCAGTGAGGCCTTGGGTCCTCTCCAGTGGGGCTGTGTTCCCCGCAGCACCCCCGACGCCCCAGAAAGGGGAAGAGTGACCAGCAGGAACCTAAGGGAGCTCCGCAATGGGAGAGGACCCTTAGCCCCCCACTGCAGAACAGAAACAGGTCACAGCTCTTCACAAATCGCACACTCCTCTGGGAAAGCACTGGAAAGGAAACACACCCCTGGGCGGTGTCATCACAAGCGCCTTCCTGACTCTGCGCTTCCTCTCCGGGACTCTTCCGTCCTATCAACCTCAGCCTTTGTCAAATCCCTCTTTTCATTCCCAGCCCAGCACCTCCTGCTTTGTGAATTCTCATTCCCTTCTGTTACATCAAATCTTTCACCTGCCTGACCATGATTAACTATACATCTATGCAAAAACATACTTTAGACAATCTTGAGCATTTACATCTCTTACATGTTAGTCTCTGTAGACAGACTTTTCTTTCCTTTCCACTATTTTGGGGGCGCAGGGTGTCACTGTGTTCCCTAGACTGGTCTGGAATTCCTGGGCTCAAGTGATTCTCCTGCCTCAGCCTCCCACATAGCTGAGATTATAAGCATGTGCTTGGCAACTCAGACTCTTATATTTATTTTTCTATAACCTCCAGAACTAAGTAGAGTAATCCCTCAAAGGTCCAATAAGCCAAATAGAACAAAATGATGTTTAAGATTATGGGCGGGGCCGCAGCTCAGCAGTAGAGTATGACCCATGTGCCCCAGACCCTGGGTTCCATCCCCCAAACCACCGAAACAAAGCACATCGAGTTTTAAAATATTCTAGCTTTTGGATTTGCCTGACCATCTCCCCAAACCACCCAGACCCTAAAGCTTTGTTTGAGAGTAAAGAAGCAAAAATGATTGTTTTTCTATTCAGTAACATAAACATCAAATGTTCTCAATTTTCTATCAGTCATTCATTTTTATTTAGGAACTAAGCCGTAAGTTTAGAAACCGACCATGACTCCTTTAACCAGACCTAACACAGTGACAACTACTCAATATGTTTTTTGCAACATTATTATAAAATCTACACTTCAATCTTTGGGAATTTATTGAAATTCTGAACCTAAAAAAGGTGGCACTTAAAAGGACATGAAGGTCTGAAAAAAGGTGTTTCATTAGGTTAAAATAGCACAAGCCAGTGTGACAGGAATGTCATCGGCCGTGAATACATTAGCACACCTAATGTTTCCACCTGCTGCCAGAGGCAGGATAATTGTTTAACAGAAATTGACACTCTAACCTTGCTATTTTTCAGAAAAACTAAATTATCTCACAGCTGAATCTTCATGTAACGAACAAAACTTATGAAAAGATTTATTTTTCCTCACCCTAGTGACTCTGACAATGAAAGGAAACTTCTGACTGTGAAAGTTACCAAAGCTGACTAAAGCTGACAGTGTAGGTGAGGCGAGGTTGACGGAGATTACTCAGTTTTATTCAGAGCCATGTGCTACTTGCACACTTTGATTTTACTTTCATGTACTTTCTTTGCAAGAAAGAAAAACAATTCTAAGGAAATACCTGTTTTGTCATTTTCCAGTGATTAAACAGTAACACTTTTCCCACATTCAAAATGTGCAACATTATAAACTTCATCTTAATTCATCACAAACACAGCACCATGTACCATAAAGGTAAGAGTTATAGTGTCAAAGATGTATCAATTTTAGAAACAACAGCAGGCAGAATTCAAATGTTATACACTGCATTGGACAATTAAATTCTTTTCTTAATGACTTTCAGCCCAACTATTAAACTATTGAGATGAAAATGTGATTCTCCAATCACTGAAAAGTAACTGGCTGCTATTACAGATTCATGCTTTTATTGTTCAAGGATTAAATTAAAACCTGCAGGTACTTAATTTTACTGTCTAAGAAACCTTAACGTCCTTCACAATTACTTCCAATAGAGGAGAGAAATGATTCGTTTACCTGCGTGAGATGTTCCAACATAGCCAACAATTCTAATTCCAAGGCTCTGTCCATCTTTTTTAACTAGTTCAACATTGTAAGTTTCAAACAGCGAAGAACTGTCCTAGAAGGAAATAGCAAACTTTGATTGTACATTTGGTTACGCGGCTGTGTACACAGTCAGTGTGAGAGCTGCCCGAGTTTTCCTGCAGTAAGCAGAACTCCCGCATGGTTCCCGTAACCATCAGCCCCCAGAGCGGCTCTTGTGTCTGGGACACTCAGGTGGCAAAGACAGACAAACTCTTCTAATCCCTCCTACCCTTCGAAGGCAGAGGCAGCTCCTGGAGGGGGCAGGAGGGCAGATCTAAAAAGGAGCACTGGACGCTGGGCCTGGGGTCGGCGGGGCATGGGGACCGCTCTGAGGTGGAAGATCTCAGGGCCAACAACCAGCTCAGAAAAGGGCCCTGAGCCCGACAGCTGCAGGCACTGGGTCGCCCAGAGGGAACAGCCAGCACCTGGGCTGTGCCATGCGCAGGGTGTGCCCTGAAAGCGCTGACCACAGAGCTGTGAAGGAACAGGGGCGGCGACTGAGGCTGCTGCGCTTGCTATGATTTGTTCTACAGCAGAAAATCAGTGCAACCACTGAGGAAGACCTCACACGGCGTTTGCAGCTGAAAGCATCACAGCTGAAGGACGGTTTAGAAGCAGGTCAGGTTGGTAGCTGTGAGCTCTAAGAAAAGACTGAAACCTCTGTTCCGGAGTGCGGGTCTAGACATACAGCACCTTGCCTTCGGGTCAGAACAGCACTGACCGGATCAGTCTCCTTCGAGTGCTCACAGGTGGAAAGCTGCTAGGGTTGGAATAAAGGACGGGGAAGCAAACAGCTGCAACCACATTTAGGATAAAAAAATCTGGAGCAGTGCTGGGGATTACATCCAGTGAGCACTGAGCTATATACACAGCTGCTTTTATTTGTGAGACAGTCTTGCCAAGTTCCTCAGTCTGGCTTCGAACTTTCTTTTTTCGTTTGCTTGTTTGAGATAGGGTCTCACTATGTACTTCAGGCACACATCATGGTGATCGTCCTGCCTCAGCCTCCCAGAGTGCTGGTATTACAGACGTGCACTACCATATTCTTAGCCAGACCCATCTCAAAATTAAAAAGAAGTGGGGGTATGACTCAGTGGTAGAACATTTGCGTGGCACACACTAGGTCCTGGGTTCCATCCTCTGCACCACAGGAAAAAGAAAAAGAAAGAAAGCAAAGAGAAAATTTCCAGTTAAGGAAGGGAAGACAGAGGGTCATGGGAGGTGACACAGGAAGAATGAAGGTCTGTGATGCCCCGGACCGTTGCCCGTGGCAGACATAGTTATTACACACTGTGGAACGTGTGAGCATAGATTTTTTTTTCTTTTGTTTTTTTTCTGGTACCAGGAATCGAACTCATGACCTCACACTTGCCAGGCAGGCGCTGTGCCACTGAGCTAAATCCCCAGCCCCGACTGCTTAGCACTTTTTTTTGGTTTTGTTATTTTGTTTTTTTCTGGTACGGGGAATCAAACTCACGACCTCACGCTTGCCAAGCAGGCACTGTGCTGCTGAGCTAAATCCCCAGCCGCAAGCACAAATTTAAAAGAAAATTCCCACTCATGTGGCTGCCAGGAGAAAAAGGTAGGCGACCTTCCTACAGACCCAGGGAGACCTGATCAAAGCCTCCCATCCTCCTGGCCATTGGCACCCCATTTTCTTTCCTCCTGCACCCCGCCTTCTTTTTGAGCCTGGGAGAGACCTGTCCAGTTCCAGCTTCCATGCCTGCTTGTGCCTCAGGCCTGCAGAGGGGCGGTGACCCTGGCCGGAGGCACAGGAGGACAGCGCAGGGCTGCACAGCGGCCAGCAATCGTGGCTGTTATTGCACACCTGCATGGTGTGCAAGTCTTTAGTCCCATGGGCTAAACATCATCACCAGCATCCGTGCCTGCTGGCAGTGCCTGCACCAGCGGTGACCCCACAGGGAGGGAGGCCGTCCCTGCGCCTCCCGAGGCCAGCCCCATACCCGCCTGCCCGCGGTGCGGCCCTGTGATGACTGTACTCACCATCGCGGGGCTCCGACTGGCCAGGGCAGGTGGGGCCACAGGCAGGGCGACTGGTGAGGCGGTGGGCGTGGGGGGTGTCACTGTGATCCCGCCCACCGGGTCTCGGGCCACCAGCATCCTGACCGCACTCCCGCAGGTCCTCAGCACCTGGGCGACCTGCTCGCTGCTCATGCCCTGCACGTCGGTGCCACCGATCTTCAAGATGTGGTCCCCGGTCTGGAGCCTCCCATCCTGCAACCCAAGAAAACAGAAATCACTCAGAACCAGCGGTTTCAATCCCTGGCTCACAGCAGCTCGCCCCCTCCCTTCCGGTGCTGACTCGAGAGCTCACACCGAAGCGGAGTGAGAGGCTGGAGAAGCGTCCCGCGGGCCGAGTCCCTGAGGCTCAGGGGTGAAGGTCGCCTTGCCCAACACAGGAGACAGCGGGTGCAGCGCGAGGAAGGCAAGCGGAACCTAACACGCGCGTGCGCCCATTCCTGCCCCGCGGCCACAGTGTGAACGGCCTTGGGACCCGGAAGGGCCCAGAAGCCTGGGCTTCGGGAGGTGGTGTCAGAAGCCCCCAGGTACAGCTGTGCCCAACAAGGGTCACGGAGCTCAGCAGCGGCGGGACAAGGGCACAGGGTCAGGAAAGAACCAGAAGGCCAGGGAGCAGGTCAGACAGGAAGGGGCTCATGCACGGAGGGGTGGCCTCAACACCAAGTGTGGCTCGATGACTTATACAAACAGCAGAGGAAACAGCCCAAGCCTCCAGGCCAGCCAGGAGTGAGCTAAACTCAGAAAGAGATGACAATCGCTTGAACTAGGGCGGCAGTTGAGGGGTAGGAGGCAAATTCCAAACGTCTGTGAGAAGTGTCAATGGGACGGGATCTGCCAACAGCTTCTATATGGGGTGTAGGAAAGGGGGAATCAAGCCCCATGATTTAGCCTGAGTAGCTGGAAAAAATAAAGAGGACATAGAGGAGGCTGAGGCAGGACGATCACCACAAGTCTGAGACCAACCTGGGCTACACAGTGAGTTCAAGGCCAATGTGAACTACAGAAAGAGACCCTCTCTTAAGAAACAAAGGAAAGAAAGCGACAGGGAGGAAGAAGAGGTGGGGGCCAGAGACAGAGCTGAGGGGAGGGGCTTCGGGCTAAGCTCAGGGCAGGCGTCTGTGGGCATGGGGCTGCTCGTATGGCAGCTGGGGCTGGGGCTGGGTCAGGGTCACACTGGAATCTGCGAGTTGCTGGCACCGGGAAGCGAGCACAGGCCTCACTCCGGGCTCCGAGAAGGACCGGGCCACGTTCTCGCCCCGCACTGGCGATGAAGACTCTGGTGATCTCGGGATTACTTCTGCCACCTTAAAAGTGCACGGGCACCGCGTACGTTCTTATATAAGAGCATACTTCACAGAGAAGCAGTCAAGACATTCATCAGATGTGTATCTGTTCAGCGTTCCTCATCCCGCTTTCCGTTCGTGGAATTTCTGAAGCAGTTCAACCTCCCGCTTTCTTACGGAGCGCACTCCACAGGGACGCCGAGCTCTCTGTGAGGCACTGCAGCACCCCGGAGACGGCACGGAGGCCTCGCGGGTTACAACCTCCTGCCCGGTCATCTTCAGGTTCCCAGGGCGGGCTGCGGCGGGCAGGCGGGGCGGGGAGGGCTCGGC
>NW_004955423.1:27613464-27618241 GCF_000276665.1 Chinchilla lanigera
GAGAGCCGCCGCCGCCTCAGCGCGCCGCACGCACGCACGGGGCTGCCCGCACCGCGGGGCTTCTCGGCTTCCGTCGGGCAGCGAAGTGCGCAGGCGCACAGAAGATGCCGGAGTCCCCTAGAGTCGTGCAGAGGCGCGGCCTCGGAGAGCACCCCAAACACCCTGCTGTAAGACCTGCTCCGCACTCTTGAGTATCTGGAGACTGGATTACAAAGTGGCACCGGAACCCCTAGGGTGACCACGTGTCATTATGGTGAGGGTGGTGACAGCAGGACAGCTGCATGTGTGTCAGGGGTCAAATACATGTGTGATTCATTGTCAACTATACATCAGAAAGCTAAGAAAAAACACTGGAAATCTCAGAGATTCAAATTATCTCCATCTCCATCAAATTATCTCCAAAGACTATCTACTGAGTTAGAAATTAGCACTGACAAATTTTAAAGCACTTAGCATACGTATTAATCTGTATTAAAATATTTATATAGGTATCTTATTTAAAAAAGGGTCATAGGGCCAGGCATGGTGGTATACGCCTACAATTCCAGCACACAGGAGGCTGGAGGCAGGAGGTTTGCATCCAGCTCAAGGCCAACCTGGGCTACAAAGTGAGCTCAAGGCCTGCCTGAACTGCATAGAGAAACCCTTTCTCCAAAAGATTGTATTTTCCAAATTGAAAAATGTTAGTGAAAAGACCACTGCTTTCTTATATTTTTGCCAGTATCTTGAATAGCTGCCTTAAAAGAAGACAGCTGGATTCTCCTATCCGGTTCAGCATTCACCCTGTTGCAAGATGTCCTTGGTTGCAGAACGTGAGAAAAATTTGGCCTCAATCAAATACAAAGTCAAAGAGAGGCGGGAACTTTAATAGCCCTGCGGTCACTGTTCGCTTATTTGTGAGATGGTGTCACTATGTAGCCCAGGCTGACCTCAAACTCACACATTCCTCTGGCCTCAGCCTCTGAGTGCTGGGGTGACAGGTGTGTGCCACCAGGCCCGGCTGCAGCCACTCTTGATAAGGAGAATGCAGCAGTGATGCAGAAAGTGAAACCACATCACAAACTTTCAGACACTGTTTCATTCGACCCCTTGATCTTTTAACCATAAGTTATTTTGTCAAAGCAGATACTGGTATTCAGAAAACACTGATTCAGAGTTATACAGATCTTCAACATATTGATATATTTCATTATATCATAAAAATCACATTGGTGACTGTCATCAACAATCTACTCAGAAAAGTGGCTAAATATTGTGAAGTTCAGGCTCATGGTAAATATAATATTGTTAAATTCTAATTTTTTGAAAGCTCCAAATTTATCATTGCCAACTAACACTATCATTGTTTTCCAATCATTGTGTGACATAAGAGGCTCATTTTATTCATTTTCAGGAGTTTCCATTAAATACTGCATAACACAGTTTTTCTGCCAGTTACCGTTTCAAAAATAAAAATACTGCTCTGTATTTTAAAAGATCCAGCTCATCTCACAAAGGTTTTTTTCCCTCAGAACAATCCTCATGCTTCAGCCCACAGCAGGAGAGATATCTGGTGCCTTCCATTTGGTCACTATGATGGCTTGTACTGTATCTACACGGCCCCCCAAAGCCTCATGCAGTCACTGTGGGGCCTTTGGGTGTGACTGGATGAGTGTGATACTGCATTAAAGGTGTGATAACTGGGTTAGTCCACTGATTGGTTTGACATAGTTCTGAGTGTGCAGAATGGGAAGGCCCACCCTGGGGGTGGGTGGCATCAACCAATAGGCTTGCAGCCTGAATGTAATAAAAAAGGAAAGGGAGGCTCGCTGCTTCCTGCCGCCTGTCTTCCTTGCTATGGACTGTTTCTTCTCTGTGGTGCCCCTCTGCCAGCTGGTCTGCCTTGGAGCTACCTGACTGTGGACTGAAACCTCTGTAAATTGTGAGCCAAAATAAACCTTTCCTCTTTTAACTCATGGGTGTTGGGTATTTTGTCCCAGCAATGAGGAAGTAACTAAGATAGTCACACAATACTAAAAAGACACACTGAAGGGTCAAAGTTCACTGAACTGCTTTTACTACATTGTGCAGAACCTTAAATGAATCTGGCATTTCTTTTCTTTTGTGGGAAGCACATGCAGGGACAGAATTTGAAGGCCACAACACACTTCGTGGTCATAGCTGTGTCTTACACTGAGACACCAGCAGTGTCAGCGCTATGCTCTGTCACCAGCACCAGTAGAAGGGATGGAGACGCTCTGTTACATCACTTGTTCTGACACCCAGAGCCTAGAGAACAAGCTTTTGAGAGCTCCTGCTGTCAGTACACACTTGAGCCTGCAGAGGCAGTGGGAATGCCAACAGTGCCACCGCTTGGACAAGGGAGCAGCTGGCATGGTGTGGGGGGCATGCCTGGCATCTCAGCACTCCAAGAGGCTGAGGCAGGAAGATCACAAGTTTGAGCCCAGCCTGGAGAGCTTAGTGATTTAGTAAAAACCTGTCACAAAATAAAAATTAAAGGAGGGCTGTATTGTAGCTCATTACACAGACTTCAGTGTTTAATCCCCAGTACTGCCAAAAAATAAAGTTGGATCAATATTGATCGGAAAGGAGGCGAGAGGAATGGACTGACCTGGCATTTGCACCACACATTTACTTTGATGTCTGTGTCTACAAGAAGGGGGATACTTATTGTGCAAATAGACAATAATCAGAGTTTTAGCTGGGCGTGGTGGAGCACGCCCGTAATCCCAGCACTTGGGAGGCTGAGGCAGGAGGATCACCGTGAGTTTGAGGCCAGCCTGGGCTACAAAGGGAGTTCAAGACCAGCCTGAACTGCATAGTGAGACTGTGTCCCAAAAAGGTTTAAAAAAAAAAAAAAAGAATTTTATGCATGATTCTGATGATGGGAATAACAAAAGTTTTCTCTGATTTATTATGGATATGCTACCTAATATGTGTTCATTATTAAATGGCTTCATAATCAAACTTCAAAAGTAATTTTTAAAAACTAAATATGATATTCAACCTTTTATTCTATGTAAAATTAAGAAAAAAAAGACAGTTGCTAGCTGGGTGTGATAGTGCACATCTGTAATCTCAGCACTCTCAGAGGCTGAGGCAAGAGGATAATGAGTTTGAGGCCAGCCTGGGCTACAAAGCGAGACCCTGACTCAAAAACCAAAATAATAATAATAATATTAAAAGGTAATCCTTGATTTATAATACCAGGGAATTTTAATTCAAGTGAAAAACTTATGATCACTATTCCTTCTGACTTTAAAATTTAAGCCCTTGAAAGATAAACTGGAGAATAATATAGATGGCTAACATTTATCAACATTAACAAGAGTATTCATTAACAATTCTTTCCAATAAAAAATACTGTTCCTTTGTGGAATCAAGAAGTCTGTCCATACAGGCCAAACCAACAAGAAACAAACAAATGAAAACTGATTTAAGAACTGTGTAACATGAGGCAAAGTAGATGCTAACACTTGTGGAATAAAACTTTTTTGTTTGTTTTTTGAGGCAGGGTCTTGCTATGTAGCCCACACTGGCCTCTAACTCAAGGTGATCCTCCTGCCTCAGCCTCCAGAGTGCTAGAATTACAGGTGTTGCCACCACGCCCAGCTCATTTTTAAACTATATTAAATTCTAGTTATAAAGTCACATATCCTAGTAGTTCATGTATAAAACTACATTTAAAGTCATAAAACTTAAATTCTATAAAACCAACATCAACTCACCCGATCTGCCAGTCCTCCGGGCACGATCGTCCTCACCACCACACCACTCGACTTGCCCCCGACGATCCCAAAACCCAGCCCCGAGCCATCGTTGATGAGCTCCACTTCCTCCACATGGCCCCAGCACACCTGCGAGGGGGCAGAGCCAGAGCCAGGGGTTAGGGGCACACAGAGCCTGGGCTTCTGGACAGCGATGGCCGCAACAACCTGAGATGACTACCGGACGCCAGAGACGTGTACACACACAGAGGCACACATGCACACACGCACATATACACAGACACGCATGCACACAGACACACCGGTATGCATGCATGCAGGTACACACATGCACAGATATATGGACAGACATGCACACACAGAAGCACATATGCACACACATATACACAGACATGCACTCACAGACACACAGGTATACATGTATGTACACATGCGCACATATATGGACAGACATGCACACCGAGACATACACACAACATGCACACACATGCACATGTATACAGACATGCGCACACGCACACGCGGACACAGAAGCATACATGCACACAGAGACATACACGCATACATGCACAAACACATATACATGGACAGACATACACACAGACACGCACATGCACAGAGGCATACACACATGCACACATATAAACAGACAGACACAGACATGCACACACATGCACATAGATACGTGGACACGCACAAACACAGACACATAGAGGCATACACAGACATGCACATGCGTGCACATGGACAGAGGCATACACACATACATGCACACATATACACAGACATGCACGCACAGATACGCACATACATATGAACACAGGCATACACACATACACGACATACATGCACACAGACATGCACATATGCACACATGGACACAGGGATACATGCACACACATATACACAGACATGCACACATACTGACACACATGCACATGGACACAGAGGCATACACGCACACATATACACAGACACACACACATATACATAGACATGCACATACAGAGACACACACATGGACACAGAAGTATACATGCACACATATA
>NW_004955423.1:27618398-27629731 GCF_000276665.1 Chinchilla lanigera
ATACACAGACACACACACATGCACATGGACACAGAGGCAAACATGCACACACACATGTACACAGACATGCACACACAGAGAAACACACGGACACAGAAGTATACATGCACACATATATACAGACATACACGCACGTGGACACACACACATAAGACCCACAATTCAGGGTGAGGGGCAGGTGCTTAAACTGTGGTAGAGCCGGGAGCGGTGGCACACGCCTGCATCCCAGCACTCAAAGAGGCTGTGTAGGGGGATCTCTGTGAGTTCAAGACCACCATGGGCTACTAGCAAGACCCTGTCTCAAAAATCAAAACAAAGCAGAACAACCGCCCTACAGAGGATGATGGGTGAGCGCAGGGGGCGGGGCTGCAAAGCCCAAGGGCAGAACCGCGCAGGGGCTGAGCTGAGCTGAGCAGAGAAGTAGGAACAACCGCACAGGCGGAAAAGGCCTCCCGGCCGGGTGTGATCACACAGGCCTGTGACTCCTGCAGTGTGGGGGAGGCCGAGGCAGGGGGACGCAAGTTCAAGCCTCACCTCAGCAACTTAGTTACCTCTAGAACCTGCCTCAAAGTAAAACACGAAGGAAGGGCTGGCAAGGGTGCTTCTCTGTGAGAAGGCCCCGGGCTCGGGCCCCGGGACCACGCACACAGTAATCACATAATCAAACGCACAGCTGACATGCTGGGACGGTGCATCGACGTCCTAGCTGGAGCACCACCCGGTACCTGGGCAGCAGCCCGGGAAGCCCGCCTCACCCTACGCTGCGCCTCGCCCGCTGCATGCTGCCTTGGCTTTGCTGCTGCGTAAGTGCCACTGGCGCCACAGCAGCGCCCTACGCTGACCCGAGCGTGACCTCGCTGTGCACCGGGGGACCAGGGAAGAGTGAAGAAATCGGCTAGCGCTCAGTGTTCTAAGGACGTAAGACTTGTTACTTTGCCTTCTGAAGATGCAGCCAAAACCTACAAAGCAAGGCTCAGGGTTCCCAGAAGAGACAGACGCTCTTCTTCCAGCGGGGCAGGGCACACCCTTCCGTGGAAACAAGGAACTGCAGTCCTGTAGCATCAGTAACCTAGCCCTGACTCGCACCATCATTTCAGAAATAATGCTTTTGAAATAAATAAACCTCAGCCGCTCAACAGTGAATCTCTAGTAAAAACCCTCAATTAATTAATTGGCTACATCATCAAGGCACATAAGAATTTCCATCATCAAATAAATTATACCTAGTATTCAGCATGGCCTATATGTAAAAAATATCTTAAGAAAACCCACAGGACATTGAAAGAGCAAAAAAAAAAAAAAAAAACAAACTGTCTTGGGAGGCTGAGGCAGGAGGATCACTGTGAGTTCAAGGGCAGCCTGCACAACACAGCCAGTCTCAAAAAACCCAAAACAGAAACACCCTCTGTGAAACACGGGGTCTGAGCACCAGCCGCCAATGCTGCGCTGGCTTACACGACCGTCTTCCTTGATGTACGTGTGCTGTTGTCTTCTGAGCATCCTCACGTCTGCCCAAGCCAGGGCCGCGTGTTCCCACACTCACCGTGTCGGGCGCAGCAGCGGGCACCGGGCTGGCGGGCGTCCCGCTGCTCGTGCACCCCGGCTCGCGGGCCACCACGAGGCGCAGGGGCCCCGAGCTGTGCTGGAGCAGAGCGACGGCCTGCTGGTGGGAGACCGTCCGGTCCAGGGCCGTCTGGTTGATGGCCAGGATCTGGTCATTTTCCTTCAGCCGCTGATCCCTGCGTCGCGGGGAAAAGAATGTATTTGAAGCGGTCCGCAGCATGGTCGGTAACACTAGCAGCGAACAGCATGCTGCTCACGGTGCTGTTCACTTTGCACACCCACAGGCTCACTAGTGCTGCACACTCGACAGGCAGCGCCGTGCCCTTGGTCCGCGACCCAATACCCAGTTACCTACCATGCAGGCAATGCAGGCTGCATGTGTGCACACACACGTACACAAACGCAGACACGGGCAAACGTACACATGTGCACACACACACGCAGTGTGCACACATGCACGCACAGTCACGCAATTTTAAAAGCCATCTGCCTAGGAAAAGAAACACGAACGATTTCGGCGCCCTGCAGGGGTTTGGCGAGCAGGAACACCGCAGGAGCGGGCTCCAGTCCTGGCCGACTCGCCCAGTGGGCGGTGTGTCCTCGCCCGGCCCCAGCCTGATCACCAGCCGGGGACGCCCACCTGTCCTCCCTCTCTGAGGAGCTCGGCTGCCAAGGTATGGCACCGCGTCCTTCAGGAACCCATCTCCCAGCCAGGTGGGAAGGAAACTATGAAAACCTCTTCTCACAGGCTCACTGCGGGTGACAGCAACAAGCACCGGGTCGGGGAGTCTGTGCTCCCGGGGACCGCGTGGCGCCCTCCTGCGCCCTTCCGCAGGCCCGTTCACCCAGAGTGCAGCGCAGCGGGGCACAGTGCCTCCTCCGCAGCTCTGGCAGGGAGTGCAGGTCTGCTGGGTCTCGGTGCCGCTCAAAGCCATGACTCCCGCTGCACACCCAGCCCTGTGCCCTGGAGCCCTAAAACGCTGCCCCCAGGCCTGCTGGGCGCTGCTCCCTCTGCCCTCTGGGAGTCGGGGTGCCTGTCGCCTTGGGGGTGTGCGCCCATCACCCCAAGATCACATGGCAGGAGCAGGAGGGTCCCAGGTTCAGTACGGCCTGGGCCCGCATGAGAGCGAGTGTGTAAGTGTGAGGAGGGTGTAAGCACGTGAGTCCATGAGCACAATGTGTGCTAATCGTGCATTGCTATCACCCCATAAAGAGACCCCCAGGTGGGCTGCGGTGGCGCACACCTGTCATCCCAGCACTGGGGAGGCTGAGGCAGGAGGATCGCCATGAGTTCAGACCAGCCTGAACTTCATAACAAGAACCTGTCTCAAGAGCTGGGGCTCAGCAGCACAGTGCCTGCCTGGAAAGCACAAGGTCGTGAGTCTGATTCCCAGTACTGAACGAATGAATGAATAAATAAATAAATAAATAAATAAATAAAAAACCTGTCTCAAAAAAAAAATAAGAGAGAGCGAGCGCCCTCCACAGGAGACAGCAGACGCCCGTGAGACTGCTTCAGGGGGGAAGGATCTGTCGGGGACCCGGGCTGACCCTGACACGCATGCTCGCTGCACGGTGAGAAGCCCGTGCCCTCGCCTGACTGTGCAGGGCACAGCGGCGGACAGCAGGGGCAACCCGGAGCCGGGGTCAGCGCGGGCGCTGGAGGCTCCGCCCAATCCCTCCGCGCTGGGCCTCGGCCGCCCTGACCACCGCCACGCTGCCCCTGCCCACTGAGCTGCTTCTCCCGCTCCGGCTCGGCCTCTGCTCCCCAGGGCTGACTGCGTCCAACTGGGCTGCAGCTCCCGAAGGCAGAGCCCGAGCTCCAGACCCGGAGCCCCGCTGCTGGGCTGAGTGTGACCTGAGAGACCATGGTAATGATGACAGTAACAGTAACGATGGAAACGCCTCAGAACCGGCAGGAAGGCACCGCGCCCCACCTGTCGGCCACGCTGCCCGGATGCACCTCCTTCACGAAGATGCCCACCTCCCCCGGGCGCTGGCTCCGCAGGGCCACCACGCTGAAGCCGAGGCCCCCGGCAGGCGGCCGCTCGATGTCGATGCACTCCACCTGCCGTCCCTGCGGAACAGAGAACAGAGGGCCGGCGCTGGCCGTTCACCGACACACACCTCCCAGCAAGTCAAAAAGGAACTGAGGGGGCTGGGGATTTAGCTCAGCAGCACAGCGCCTGCCTGGCAAGTGCAAGGTCGTGAGTTCGATTCCCGGTCCAGGAAAAAAACCAAAAAAAAAAAAAAAGTGGAACTGAGCCAGGTGTGGAGGAGCATGCCTGTTAGCCCAGCACTCTGGGAGACTGAGGTAGGAGGACACAAGTTCAAACCCAGCCTAGGCAATGGAGTGAGACTCTGTCTCAAAATTAAAAGGGCTAGGGATAGGGCTGGGGATTTAGCTCAGTGGCACAGCGCCTGCCTGGCAAGCTCGAGGTCGTGAGTTCGATTCCTGGTACCGGGGGGCAAAAAAAAAACAACAACAAAAAGGGCTAGGGATATATCTTGGTTTGAAAGCCCTGGGTTCAATCCCCAATACCAAAAAAAATACCCCAAACAATACCTAACTACCATGCTTTAAGCAGACTAGTTTATTTTCACTTGGTTTTACTTTACATTTTATTGTGAGGTATAGTCTTGCTAAAGGGTCTAGGCTGTTCCCAAACTCACGACCCTCCTGCCTCAGCCCTCTTGGCAGCTGAGATTACGGGTAACAGATGGCACCTTGCCCAATTCAGTCAGCTCTAAGTTTCAAACTCAAATTTCATGTGCAGAGCTATTATTAGGTGGCAAAATGAATAAACACAAAATTAACCCACCCCAAAATTCAACTGTCATCTAACTTTTAATAGGAACAGGGGCTCCAGTGGGGTTACTCTTTCAAATTATTTCCCTTTTATTTCCAACTAGTTCATTTTGGTATAAAATTAAAAAGCTTCAGGACTGTTTCATCTCTCCTATGCAGATGTCCACTCTCCCCACTCGAGCACCTGCAGCACCTGCAGCTTGTCTAGGGGGATCACACCAGGCAGGGTTCTCTTTTCTTAGCAGGGAGACGTTCGATTCCCACTGGAATCTTTGCCTAAAACTCTCCTCCTGACACGGATTTTCCCGTGGGATTTTACACTCTGCCTCCAAGAGACAGGCTGGAAACAGCGCAGTCTCCGAGGATGGATGAGGTCACGGTGCCATCCCCTGGGGACCGCTACAAGGTCGGCAGAGGACACGCCGCTTCCCACGCTAACCTGGAACAGGAGACGCAAGCTCACCTGAGCCAGCCGCTCCACCGTGGCACTGAAGCTGTCGCCGCCCAGCTGTGGGGCCCAAGGGCCAGGTCCCGGGGCAGCTGCACAGGCATCAGCAGGCCGGGGTGCGTGCCCATTGGCACCGGGGTCGGTGAACACTAGCAGGCCCTTCCGGGAGAAGTCGAAGTTGGCAAGAGTCGCCGAGGGGCTGTGGCTGAGCTGGGGGAAGAGCCAGAGAGTGACCGAAGAGTCCTCAGGAAGGGGTTCTACTGCTCTCACACACAGTTCGCAGGGCAGGGGAGGGCACATGGGACATGTAGGTATGAGGCTGGGCACACGCCTGTCATCCTAACTGCTCGGGAGGCTGACAGCCTGGGCAGCACAGTGAGCCCAGTCCAAAATATTAAAACATAAATGAAGACAGAGAGAGAGACAGACAGACAGACAGACAGAGACAGGCATATGAAAGAAGTAAAGCACAGCCAGGCATGCACCACCACCCTAGGCTATTTTTTTTTTCCTGTGAGGCAGGGTCTCTCCGTGTAGTACAGGCTGGCCTTGAACTCATTATGTAGACCAGGCTGGCCTTGAACTCACGGAGATCCTCCTGCCTCAGCCTCCTGAGTGCTGGGATGACGAGTGTGGGCCGCTGAGCCTGGCCCACATATTTAAGTAAGTACAGGAACCTTCCAGAGCCCAATCTAAAACGCATTACCAACACCTGGCAGCTCCCAGCCAATGCCACCCCAGGGCAAGGCCACTCCGTTCCCTACTACCGAGCCAATGCCTGCGGGACACCTGGCTGTCAGTCCCCTCCTGTCCTCCCGCAGGCTCCCCGCTGGGATTCACCTGGCCCTTCAGCTGCCGCAGGGACTTCTGCAGTGTGAGGATCTGGGTGAAGAGTGGGCTCTGCAGCGTGTCGCAGAAGGCAGACAGCGTGTCGTGCTGCGACGTGTCGCCTTTGTCCTGCAGCTTGGCCCGCAGCCGCTCGAGCACCTGCAGCACCTGCAGCTTGTCTAGGGGAGGAGCCATGAGCACCCGTCCCTGCACCGCCCCAACAAGAGACCCACGACCCACGACCCACGACCCACGACACGCAGCTTGCAACATGCCACCCTTGACCTGGAACACAAGGGCCGGTCACGCCTACCTGTGGCCGGGTTTTCGGGCATCTTGGGTTTTCTCTTCATTCACTTGCAAAGAAACCTGAGGAAAAATTCGAAATACAAAGATGAGTCCCATGGTGCAGAGGTGTCTGTGCTCCATAGGAAAGCGAGGAGCGTGACACCCCGAGGACACGCTGCACTTCCCACCACAAATGCTCAGAGCATCGGGTCATGCCCGGGTGCCACGCCCACCATGCAGGGACCAGGACTGGACCCAAGGGATGGGCGAGGGCCCGGGAAGGACAGGGCTGGGCAGCTGGGGCTGCGCTGCAGATCACAGGGCACCAGGCAAAGGGGCTGGCGCTTTCCTTCTTCTCTGACTACACTCATGTACTCAAGGTAGTTCCTCCTGAGTTAAAAACACATGTACCGTGTGAACAACGCTTCCAGACTCACTAGTGTTTACCAGAAGTGACAGTGAACATCCACAAAAAGACGCGCACAGAAAGATCACACTATTTCTGTTTATAGAAGCCCCAAATCAAGCTGAGGGTGGTGGTGCACACCTATAAGCCCAGCACTCAGGAGGCTGAGGCAGGAGGATCAATGTTTGAGGCCAGCCTGGGATACATAGTGAGATCTTGTCTTAGAAAATAAAAAAGGGAAGAAAGGAAGGAAGAAAGGATACAGACTGTATAGCTTAATTCAGGAGAAGTACAATAACTGATACACTAACCTTTTTTTTTTCTTCCTGACACAAGGACTCACTATGGGGTCTAGGCTAGTCTTGAACTCACTATGTAGCCCAGGTTGGACAAAATCATGGTGATCCTACTGCTTCAGCCTCCCGAGTGCTGAGATTACACGTGTACCACCACACCCTGCTGCACTAACCTATAGTTACAGATAGTTTACCCAGGGCAAGGTGGAAGGTTAATCCGTGATAGGGTTCAAAAGGTGGCTCAAGCAGACATAATGGCATATTAAATAAATGTATATACTTTTCTCTTTTTTATTTCATTCTTTTTGCCACTGGTTTGTTTCGTTTGGTTTTCTATGTTGCCCAGGCTGGCACTCATAGGTGCAAGTGATCCTCCTGCCTCAGCCTCCCCAGTGACTGGGACTATAGACACACACTAGCATGCTGGCCTGAATCTCTCTTTCTCTCTGTCCCTCTCTTTCTTTCCAGGGCCCCAGCTGAGGACGCAGCAGGACAGGACAAGGTCTTTCCCCTCTGACACTGGCCCGGGGTTCCAGAGCGCGCTGGGGGAAGCAGCGCCCCATGGTCTGGGCGTGGTCGTGTGTGTGCACGGCACACAGTGAGCACCTAGAGGTTCTCAGTGGGCTTATGTTATTCCACGCACATTTTGCCTTAATGACGCGGACTTCTGAAAAGGATCCAGACTGGAGAAGAACATATGAGACAAGAATTCAAGATTCGGGGACTCTCACAAAGTCACCATGCCTGCTCTGGGCCACCCCAGCCTCACGGTCCCCCGGATGGCGCTCCACAGGACAGTTCCGGTGGTCTGCTCAGAGGCAGGCGGTGCCCTGGCTATGACCGGAAGCGTGCGTGCATGCGGTCCTCGCACTAGCCACATGCCGCTGTCCTGACCCATTAGAAAACCTGGGCCTCCATCATCACATCTGCCATGTCAGCCTGGACACAGCAGCTGGGCCAGGGCTTCACCGTCCACTCAAGAGCAAGAGTGCCCGGGGGCACGGGGGGTGGGGCGGGAAGCCAGGCATTGAGAGGAGGGCCCCAGGCTCAGCGGACTGTGGCTCCCAGAGAGACCGGGACAGGGGCTTGGGAAGCCCTTGAGCCAGCCCAGCTGGTGCCTGTGACCCGCAGGAGCTGACGGCTCCCCCCTTTTTGACAGCACACAGGACTTGGCACAATGGTGGTGCAGCGTAGTCGCGGCAGTGCATGGAGCTCTCCTGAGGGCACAGGCCCACACATGCAACTCTGACACCTGGGAGCCTGAGGCAGGAGAATCAAGAGCTCAAGGCCAGATGGGCTACATAAAAAGGCCTTGTCTCAAAAACAAACAAACAAACAATACATGGACCTCTCTAAAGCAAAGAATGCAAACCAGAGTAGTAAGATAGCACCTTTTACCGTCCAGACTCAACCACATTCATTCATTGCTAAAGGTTAACTGTCCGGTGTCCACAGGAAAATGGGAGGGGTGTGGACTTTACAAGGGCGACTCGGCAGCATCTCGAGAGTTCTGCATGGATTTAATTCACTCTTTACCCACACTGCTGCCTCTGAGGTGCTCTCCTACAGAAACGTGCAAAAGGGCACAGATCTATGAGCAAGGATGTTTATTTACTACACGGCTTTTAACAGTGAAGCTCCTGGAAAAATTCACAGAGAAAAACCAACAGTCATTACAGCCACAAAGCAGGGACAGGGGACAAGTGTGAACGCAGAGCCCAAGGCTCCGTCCTGCTGATGCAGACTCCCAGCGCACATGCGCACACACAGCACATGCACACGCGAAGCTGCCGGCGAGTGACGCACGCCCTCAGGTTAAAGTGGGGACACAGCGGAGCCCTCTGAAGTGCTTTGCCACGCTCTGAGGACAGCTGGCCAGCTGCGTTCGCAGGCAGCCTCTGTCTGTGCAGCTAACGAAACCCAGAACTGGCGCCCCGAGAAGGAAAGGGGCCTCAGGGAATGCACTTTGGTACACAGGCCCAGGCCTGTCTGAAACACTGAAGGACAAAGCCCAACGAGGAGGACAGACTCGTGTGTCCCCGGGACCAAAGCCAGCACGTGCCTGTCGGTCTGCGGTCCTTGGCTCTGCCAGGTGATCTGCACACCAGGCAGGAAACGAAGTGACCACGGCGCTGGCACCCGCAGGCTTCCGTCTTGGTTTCACAGCTACACTCAGATGCCACCATGCTCACACCCACATGCTCTCTACAGATGTGTGATAGAAACGTCTGAGCGAGGGAGTTCAAAGGTCATTCCCAGGGAAAGGAGGCACTGGACCCACAGGCTGAGTGGCCACTGAGGTCCCCCCATGACCTCCCCAGGGAGGTGACGTCGTCAGTGCGGACCCGAAGGGCCGCCCGAAGAAGTCAACACCCTCAGGTGAGGCCAACATGACCCACACGGATGGCCTCGCACCACCTGGCACCCGCCAGGCACTGGGGCCAGGAAATTTCCATATGTGGCTGCTGTAGGATTTGGTTGAAAGAAATTAGTATAATATTATTGTCTTTTTAAAAGCTAAACATAATAACACCCAATGTATTAACCATTGTTACTCTCCTATTACCCTGTTTCGAAATTTTTATTTTTTTCTCTTTAAAATAAAAAGAATAAATTTCCCATGGTTAGCTCACGGAAAAAATTCATGTCTGTAGCCCATATTAATTAATGGAACGCTTGAAAAAGCTGATGCTGGGACAGAAACTTAATTTAAACTTCTGGTAGAAGAAAAGTTACTGAAAAGTTTTATTAACCTCTTCAGATCAGGAATGTAGGCAAATCTTTGGGGCATGGTGGCACACACCTGTAATCCCAGCACTCAGGAGGCTGAAGCAGGAAGATCACAATGAGCTCAAGGCCAGCCTGAACTACATAGCTAGACCCTATCTGAAAAAGACCTGTGTCAGACACACTTCTGACTCCCCAGGACTTCTGAGCTGCCTTTTCTGAATATTTAGGAGGCCAAGAACCCACTGTCTCCCTGGGCAGGGAAGGCATCCAGGCCCTGCCACAAGGTGACCAGGGTGGTCATTGTCAGACGTGCACTGCCCGGTGGACGGATCAGCGCACTGTGCAGTGCCAAGCTCAGCCCCGGGCGGAGCCAGGTTGCTTCCTCCGCAGTCCGGAGGGCGAGGCATAGAGCTCTGCACTTGCTCGGGGAGGAGGGGCGAGATCCACCTGGACCGGCCAGGGAGCAACAGCAGTCAGCGCAGCTGCTGCACCACACAGACCACAGCGGGTGCCTTGCTCAGCCCCTCAGGAAAATATCATAGTCAAAAACCCCATCCCAGCTGGGTCTGGCGGTATATGCTGGTGATCTCAGCTCCAGGAGGCTGAGGCAGGACTGTAAATTCAAGGCCGACCCAGGCTACATAAGAGATCTTGGGTTTTGTTTGTTTTGGGTTTTGTGCTTTTTTTGTCTTGTTTGGTTTGGGTCCTGGGGATGGAACCCAGGACCTTCTCTCAGCATCCACTCAACTCTGCAGGGAGCACCTTTGCCTGGGTAATGCAGCGCTGCTCACAGTGGAACCCCGGGAGAGTGCAGCGGGCAGGCCCAGCGCCCGGAAGGACTGGAGCCCCTGGGGGGCGACCTCCCGCAGTGTCCAGTGACAGCGGGCTCCCTCAAAGCTTAGCACAGGGAGCACTGCCGCCCTGACCTTCAGCCCGAGGCTCTCACTCTCCCCCCACAGAGGAGCACAGCTCTGACAAGAACCAGGCACGTTGGTCCACCTTCATAATCCCACTTGGGAGGCTGAGACAGGAGCATCTGTCTGTCTTTCAAGGCCAGCCTGGGCCACATAAAACCAAAACAAACCAGGTGTGGTGGCGCACACCTGTAATCCCAGTATCGGAGAGGCTCGGGGTATAGTCAACAGCTAGAGCCCAACCTAGTCAACTTAGTGACTTAGCAAGACCCTGTCTCAAAATCAAAAAAAAAAAAGGGTCAGGAATGTAGCTCAATGTGAAGGCCCTGTGTTCAAGCCCCAGTACCACCAAATAAATAATCAATCAATCAAGCACATTTACAGTTCAAAGGACTAAATAAAATACCCCGCGGCCTTTGGCCCCGCACATGGTACCATTCACCAAATACCACAGCTGGCATCTCTTCTGGACCAGAACCGCTGAGGACATTTCAGGGCTTTGGGGCAGCTTTGGTTAAATTACGTTAGTGCAAACCGGGCGTGGTGGCACACACATATAATCCCAGCACTTGTGAGGCTGAGGCAGGAGGATCATTCCAAGTTCAAGACCAGCCTGGGGTACAAAGTGAGCTCAACGCCAGCCTGAACTGCATAGCAAGACCCTGTCTCAAAAAGACCAAAAAAAAAAAAAAAAAGCTAAAACATTACACTGAGATTTTCCCATTTGCAAACCTCTAACATACAAACTGAAAGAAAATTTACCCTAAAGTCAATAGTGGTTTTCTCTCAACAGTGTGCTTCTGGGTGCCTCCCGGTGTTTTAAAGATTCGGCCCGACTAACTCCACTGGTCGGGGGACCTCAGCCGGCGGGCAGCGGGGTGCCCCGCGCACCCCAGCTCTGATGATCCCGCCGGAAACAAGGACGGGCCGCGGCGCCGAGGCCCGGAGCAGGCGAGGACCCAGTTACTCCCAGGCTTCTACGCTGCCCGCGGCGTGCCCGGGGCCCCTCGGCCCCCCGACCGCCCGAACCTGCGGGCGCCGCACACGGCTG
>NW_004955423.1:27630749-27634450 GCF_000276665.1 Chinchilla lanigera
TGGATGGGTAGATGGGTGTGTGGATGGATGGATGCATGGATGGATGGATGGATGGATGGGTAGATGGGTGGATGGATGGGTGGATGGATGGATGGATGGGTGCATGGGTGGATGGATGGGTGGATGGGTGGGTGAATGAGTGCATATGTAGGTGGGTGGGTGAGTGGGTGTCCTGGTGTGGCTGCACAATTCTCTCTCCTTCCATTTAACTGACACCCTCCTCTAGGCCCTGACTGCACCCTGTCCCTCAGGGAATCCCTGGACCAGGACCCAGACCTGACAGCCGTGTCCCCACGCCCTCCCCAGCCCCACCCAACCCCTGATCCCCCCTGAGCTCGAAGCCTGACTTCTGGAAAGGAGGGCGGGCAGCATCCTCCACCCTCTTGCATGGAATCAGCCTTGGACTTTCCACGCTGGGCACTTTACTATCAAGTACCGTTGGTGAAAAAGACAATCGCTGGGCGGCTCGGTCACAGAACAAGTGCAGTGTCTGTGGGGCTCCGATGACCTGGAAAGATGGGCCAAGGGGTCCCCGGGCTGAGGAAGAGGGGAAGCTCCCAACAGCTGAGCATGAGGACATTCATCACACCCCACACACTGGGCACGTGGGGGATTCCGAGGGAGACAGCGCCCTGCTGCCTGGGGAGGAGATGCGCATAATTCTGGAAATAAGGTGTCCACGCCCCGCGCACAGTGCTGCGGCCGTGCTGAGGCTTTTCTTTCTCCATAATGACCATGCTGAGAAAGAAGTCAAGAAAGCGATCCTGCTCACCACAGCTCAAAAACCAAAGATGGAAAGGACAAGGACCTCAGAATAAACTTAACTACAGAAGAAATGTGCACTAGGTGGAAAATCACAAAACACTAACGAAAGAAATAGAAAAGAACACACACACAGGTGGGAAGACACTCATGTTCATGGAGTGGAAGGATTAACGTTGTTAAAATGTCCCTGCTACCCAAAGCCATTTACGGGCCCAAAGCCACTGAGCCACACAGGGACATTCTTTATAGAGGCAGAAAAACAGCCCAATAAAGCTCATATGGGCTCAGAGAAAACACTGAGCACCCCGAGCACAAAAAAGAATAAATCTGGAGGATCCCAACACCCGAGCACAAAGCATACTACAACACTATGGTTCCCAAAAGGGCCGGTCTGTGCCACCTGAGACCAGCAGAGAGGGCAGAGCATGCCCCGTGCGACCAGCACGTGTTCAACAAAGGAGCCCGAAACGTGTGCTGCAAAGGGAAGGGCGCGTGAGAAAGGACAAAGGCGCGCTGGGTGGCACACCAGCTCCCCACAAGTGTGTGTGTCAGGTGTGGCCCAGGAGGGCTCATAAAGACAACAATTAGGAAAACGTGCACCGGAGAAAGGGCACTTTCTTCAACAAATGGTGCTGGGAAAACTGAATATCCACGTGTAGAGGGGTGAAACTAGACCCCTACCTCTCAGCATAGACAGAAAGCAACTCAAAATGAGTCAGGACATAAATGTAAAGCCTAGCCAGGCATGGGGTGCACGCCTGTAAACCCAGCACTCAGGAGGCTGAGACAGGAGGATCGCCATGAGTTCAAGGACAGCCTGAACTGCATAGTGAAACCCGGTCTCCAAAAATCAAAATCAAAAACAAAACAACAAAAACCCCACAGAAGTTTCTGCACCATAAAAGAAATACCAGAGTGAGACTGGGGCAAACACTTGTGAAGAACTCCAACAAGAGGTCAGTGTTGAGAATACACAAGGAACTCAAAAGCTCCCGGTAAAAACAGCCAGGCAATCTGATTAAAGAATGAACAAACAATCTGAAAGACGTTCTCTAAAGGGGGTAAACAAGGGGCCAGGCACAGGGCCAAAGGCTCTGTAGCACTAGTTCCCAGGCCGCGCAAGCTGTCCCTCAGCCGGCCAGAGCGGCCACCAGCGAAACACTGCAGTGGCTGCTGAGAGGTGGGAAGGGGAGCTGGCACGGCTGGCACAGGCAGCGGCACAGAGACGGCCTGGAGAACTGAAGGCCAGAGCAGCCCCGCTGCCAGGTGTGTCTGGAAGGGAAATCAGCCCATCGCAAAGCACTGTTCACGCCACTCAGGTACAGCACTGCCTGCCGTGTCCACCAGACGCAAGACAAAGAAAACGTGGGCAGGGCATGGCAGCACAGGCCTGTAACACTTGAGAAGCCGAGACAGGAAGATGACCAGATCAAGGCCAGCCTGGCCTACTTAGTGAGACTCTGCCTCAAAATAAAGTCAAAAGGCCTTGGGATGTAGCTCAGGGGTAGACCGCATACCCAGGTTCTATCCCCGGGACCACAAGAAAAAGACAAAGACAGGAGAAGCTGTAATGTGTATAAGTAATACATGGGGAATATTATGCAACCATCAAAATGGGATTCTGACCTGCTTGCTGGAAGCATTGGTTAGGACTTCACCGGGCTTGGATGGGGTGTTTGGGGTTCACTCAGGTGAGCTGGGGGCATTTCTTGAATCGAAACGGCTTTACAGAGGGTGGAGACTAAGGGCCCCAAGCCACCACCTGCAACACTGGGAAACATTTTACTTGAACATTGATTTTGTTCTTCGTTTCTGTTGTTTGAGACAGCAACTTACTATGTAGCCCACACTGACATCAAACTCATGGGGATCCTCCAGCCTCAGCCTCCTGAGTGCTGCAGTCACAGGTGTGGGCCACCCAGCCCTCCTTGAACATCTGACTGCATTCTTCCCTTCCGAGCGGCTGCACTGAGCCTGAAGCAGGGTTAAATTCCTTCCTGCACTTGAGGGCCCTGCACACGCCCTCCTCACTGAGGTTAAGCCTAATCTCCTGTGTCATCTCTCTGTGACTGGCCAGAGTCCTGCAGGGCGTCCTGGAGGCCATTCCAGAGCTATCAGTGGTGTCCCCGCCTCCCCCCGGAATGCGCCTCAGCCCCGCCCCACGGCCCAGCCCAGGCCCCTTCCCACAGGAGCTCCAGCGCCCATCCCGTCTCTGCACCGTGGACTTCGTGTGAGACTTCCTTTGGTATTTACTTCGAACTAAAAATATTTTTACCCATGAGGAATGTAATTAGGTACTCAGACGTACTGATAAATTTTTTAAAATATAAAAATTTTAAATGTTTTGATAGATTTCAAAGGAACTTATTCTGTTCCAGATGTTTCCTTCGGGGAATCTTCAAAGGTGTCTTTTTTATAAAATGCAGAAGATAAATTTGCTCTTCAAGAGCTTGTCCTCTGCAGCCTGGCACTGTGGCACACACAGAATTTGGGGGCTGAGGCAGGAGGATCCCAAGTTGGCAGCCTGACCTGGACTGCAGAGTGGGCTCCTAGCTAAAAGAAACCAAGCAAATAAATATAAAGTGAGCGCTCAGTCTGGAAGAGGGGTGCAAAAGGGGAGGAGGGCCCGGAGAGGTCACGGCAGGAAGGTGCACAGGAAGTCAGGGACACCTGACACAGCGAGAAATACAAAGCGCAAATGTTAAAACATCAGCTGCTTATGGATGAGATCAAAGTATTAAGAAAAAACAAGGAGAAAACCGAAGGGTAAAAGTGATTCCAGGTTTTGAGCCTGATAAAAAGAAATACTGGCTGGGCACGGTGGGGCACGCCTGTAATCCCAGCACTTGGGAGGTTGAGGCAGGAGGATTGTCTAGAGCTTGAGACCAACCTGAGCTACAAAGTGAGCTCAAGGCCAGCCTGAACTGCATAGCGAG
>NW_004955423.1:27634581-27637235 GCF_000276665.1 Chinchilla lanigera
GAGTTCGAGACCAGCCTGGGCTACAGAGTGAGCTCAAGGCCAGCCTGAACTGCACAGTGAGACCCTGTCTCAAAAAGACAAAAAACAAGAAAAAAACAAAGAAAAAAAAATTTTGGTGGCTACAGTGTGAAAGGCCAATTTCCTTTGTTTCTGTTGCTTTACGAGGGGCAGGATTCTGATCTGCTCAGTGTTGGGTCCTCATGCTGGGCACACTGGTGAAGCCTCACAGGGGTGAAGCTGGCCTCAGCTCCATGTGACCCTCCGGGCAATGGGGTCACACACTCAGGGTCCCCGAGGTTGCAGTACAGTTCCAGGTGTCTTGAAGAAGTGCGGGACTAAGACCTGGCAGAGCTCTGCTATCACCAATTTGTCGGGGTGGGGGGATGCCCATCATAATCAAATGCAAAAGGCAGGCTTCAGAGTAACTGCTTTTTGCGAGACAGGGTCTTGCTGCAAAGTGCAAGTGGCCTTGGACTCACTATGTAGCCCAGACTGGCTTCAAACTTGTGGTAATCCTCCTGCCTCAGCCTCCCAAGAGCTGGGATGACAGGGATCATCACCAAGCCTGGTAAAGTAAGTGTTTTATGTCGTGATGTTTCTGTTCCAAACACAGACATAGGAGTCAGGTTGGTTTCCTTGGAAGGGAAGGTGTCACTCTAAGTAGAACTACCTATTATACGGTGTCTACAAAACCTCAGGAATGAAAGGGGGGCGCTCATGCCCCAGGGCTTTTGCTCACACCCTGGTCACTTTTCCCCTGTTTCTGCTCTAACTCCACCCTGGACTGTGCTGCTGAGCTGGGCTTTCTTGAGAATGCTTCATAATTCCTATACAAATTTCTATGTGATAACTTTGGCGTGGGAACACTGGGATTAAGTTCTGGGCAAGTTTAAAGCAGCAGTTACACGAGTGGAGGCCTCCTGAGTTGGAGACTGTGGACAGAGGGTGCTCCCTGGGGCAGAGGGTGGAGGCGGAGGGAGGGAAGGGTCAGGGACAGGGAAAGAGCACTGGCTGTTCAGCACAGAGGCAGTGCAAGAACTAAGGTTTTTTGTCTCTTTTACTTTCACTTTTCATTCTTTTTAATTACAGGGAGAGAGCAGAGGTAATCATTAAATTATAAAAGTAGGTTTTGTAATAGATTAATCAGCAAAGCATAAGCATTTTCAAAGTTAATTGTTCAAAATCTACATGCATATTGACACAAATACCAAGGTCAGCTGTACCCTTGCAGTCAGCAGAGAAACATCGATTCTGTCCTAGTTTCAGGAGACTGGAAATACAAAATGGGAGTCGAACTGCAAATTGGCTTTCTTTTATCACAAGATGAAAAGTGTAACAGATACTTGCATCTTTGTCTTGAATTTAACTGTCTCCTTGACCAATAGCCTTCCCTAAATCTCATTTGGGGATGAGGCCATGGGGCAGTGCTGGCTGTATACTGTGCACATGTCCTAAGTACTTCATCAGAGCCCACGCCCTAGCCATGGAGTTGTAGCTCTGTCTTAGAGCTAGTACTTTGCAAGCGCAAGGTTTTCAACGGTGGTGTTCCAACAATCTTGACTGCTGCGGAGGCTGAGGTAGGATAATCACTTGAGCCTAGGAATTTGAGGCAGCCTGGGCAACACAGCAAGCCCCTATTTCAAAACAGAACGAAACAACACATGTCTAACTACCTTAACTAGTAGGTATTTCTATTGTAACACATATCAAACAGCATTCTTTGTCATTTCCTTACCAAACCTAAGTGCCTAATTCTCGTCTTTTCATTTTCCTCTCTAGGGTCTTGCACTGTAGCCTAATGATGGGCGCATAATAAATTCTCAATAAATATGTTTTTAAAGAGGGAGAAAGAGTGGGAAAGAGGATAAACAGGAGGAAAAGAAGGAAAGAAAGGGAAAGAGGAAGGAAAAGAGAGAATGAAGACGTGCACTTAAAATAGGAAGTTTAAAATTAAACTAGTACTGTACATTTCAATTTTCCCATAATTCAAGCCTTAAGTAATTATGCATAGACGTTTTAAATTAAAAACAGCATAGTAAACCAAAAGCGGTGGTGCACACCTGTAATCCCAGCACTCTGGGAGGCTGAGGCAGGAAGATCTCAAGTTTTAGCTCAGCAGTGGCAACTTAGTGACTTGGTGAGACCCTGTCACAAAATAAAAAAATCAAAGGGCTGCAGATGCCGACCTGTGCGAAGGGCTGGCTTCTATCGTCAGTACTGCAAATAAGCACTTCCACCACCAGCGCCCAGGACGCCAGAGAGGTAGCAGGGGCCCTGCTCCCCGCCCTGGTCCTCGCGGCTCCGGGGCAGGGCGATTAGGAAGCACAGATCCTGAGACCTGGGCAACCCAACCAAGCCGAGGTACACAGGGCCCGGGACCTGAACAATGCCCAGCACCGCGGGCGCTTTGAGGAAGGACACCGTAGGGCCCAGTCCTGGGCGAGGCGGGGTCTCACGCTGACCCGGCCCAGGAGTCGGGACGCGCGTAACACTCCTCCTTCTACGCCGCGCCTTGAGGACGCAGCCTGGAAACCCTCCAGGGGCGCAGCCCCTTTAAGAGCCCCTCCCGCCCCTGACCCCTCCCGTCGGCCCGCGGGGGCGGGGCCGGAAGCGGAAGCGCGCGGTGCGCCGGGCCCAACATGGCGGCCGCCAGG
>NW_004955423.1:27637588-27675215 GCF_000276665.1 Chinchilla lanigera
CGGCGTGGCCCGCGCGGAGCCCGTGGAGCCCGTGGAGCCAGGCCCGGCGGGGCCCCGAGCGGGAACCGGGCGCGCGGGGGATCGGGGGGTCGGGGGAAGGCTGATTTTGTGCGAAATGAGCCCTGCGCCGCCCGGATTTCCAAGAGTAACAAGCTACGGGCGCTGGCTGAACGTCACTCGCCCGGAACCCCGAAACCCCCAGAGCGGAAACTTCATGAGCGGTGGCTCGTGTAAGGGACTCAGCCTGTGCAGGCAGCGTTCTGTGAGGCGAAAATCCGAAAGTCGAGCCAGTCCTGCCTTTTGTCGTGACATCTGGGCAGCGTTAGCCGTTACTCGGTTTTCACATCGTGGCTGTAACTTGCTCCATATGGTATTGAGTAGTTCCTTTAAGATGGCTCGCCAGTTAAAAGTACTTCAGGTCCTTCGTGCCTCGAACGAAGAATTGGACGAATCAAGCCGAAAACTGGCCCGGGGATGTAGCTGAGCGGCATAACGCTTGCTTGGCAAGCCTGAGGTCATGAGTTCGATTCCCGGTACCAACAAAAGCCAAAAACGGCCAAAAGTTTGTGTGAGAAGTGAGGGATGAAGCGGCCAGGGAACAGCTAGCTCTGCAGTGTCAATTTGGGCCGAACGAAAGAGGAAAAATGAGGAAGTACACCCTGGTTCTAGGCCCGGCCTGGGCTGCGGGGATGGTGAGAGGGGCCTGTGGCCCTGGGCTCCTGCAGTGGACAGGCCCCGCCCGCTGCTCCAGCCAGCTTTGCCTGCTACCTCCTGTTTCAGTGACGCTTGGGGGCTGAGAATCAGGCTAGGACGAGTCCTCTTAGAAGAGTAGGAAAGAACATAACTGGGCAGCACGAGGAGTTGAAGGCTGGAGAGAAGTGATGTAACTTGCAGGGTGTGAGGTCAGGCCCGCTGAACGAGATCCTTTATTCCCAGCATAACACAGTTTCTGAGAAGGATTCAGAAATCTTAAACAGGATCGGGCTGTCTCTAGATGTTTAGGGGTAACCTTGAGCCTCAGTTTGTGCTGCTGTGATGTGGGTGTAATAGGTCTATCCCACACATTTGTGTCAAATGGAATGAAGTCTGAATCCAAATCTCTGGGAGCAGGCTTGATTTTAATCTGAAATCCTCATATAATAATTTGGTGATAACTTTTATTTTAATGTTGCTTGGTGCTTACACCCTGACTGATGTCCTTTAAAGATAGCCCCTCTGCTAAACTTTTAATACAGTTTAGTCTCCAGCCGGGTGTGGTAATGCACGCCTATAATCCCAACATTTGGGAGGCCGAGGATTGCTGTGAGTTTGAGGCCAGCCTGGGCTACATAAGCAAGTTCAAGGCCAGCCTGGACCACAGAGTGAAACCCTGCCTCAAAACAAAACAAATCCCCCAAACAAAAACTATATATAATGTAGTCTCTGCTCCTCTCCCATAATGTTAATTTTCGGGAATTATTTAGCAGAGCTAAAAGTCCGTTTGTATCTGTGCTTGTTGACTTAGCTGAATTACCAGCCTCTCACAATATGAGTGTATTTGCTATTAAAGACGTAACAATGTTTTATGTTGGGAATGAGTTCGTGTTTCCTTAACTTTTTTAACATATATTTGTAAAGATCCAAAAATAAATGATGCTACACAAGAACCAGTTAACTGTACAAACTACACAGCTCATGGTAAGACTTCCAGAATAATATCTTTAAAAATTATTTTTAAAGCATTAACTACTGTATTTCTTAGATTAGTGTGTCACCACTAAAGGTAATGAGTAGGTTACACATAACTACACAGTTTTCAGAGCAACTTAAATTTAGAGAACTGGCTAAGATTTGTTAATAATTAATTGATTAATTTCTTTGTTTCCTTGCAATGCTAACTAAGCATGTACTCTACCACTGAGCTATTGTACTTAAGTTAAAATCTTGCTTTCTTAGTTATGTAAACTGGCAATTTTATGTTTTCATTTCTTATTTCAAACAGGTTTTTTTTTTTGTACCAGTAATCGAACTCAGAACCTCGTGCTTGCCAGGCAGGTGCTGCACCACCGAGCTAAATCCCTGGCCCTATTTCAAACCATTAGAATCAGTTTATATTCTTTTTTCTGTTTCTTGAGGCTTCTTTATCTTTGTCGAAGTACAGGGGATTATATACAGGGCCTTCGTATGAAGCAGCTCTTTTAAATTACTTTCGTTATTTGAGACAGGGTCTTGCCAAAGTGCTAAATTGCCTAGCCTATGGTTGAACTTTGGTCGTCTTGCCTCAGCCTTCTCGAATCCTGGGATTATAGAGGTGTACTACCACACCCAGCCAAATTTTTTTAACTGATATATAAAATATAAAAATCTCAAACATGGCCAGGCATGGCAGTGCATACCTGTAAATCTCAGTGTTTGGGAGGCTGAAGCAGGAGGAGTGGGCTACATAAGCAAGTTCAAGGCCAGCCTGTTCTACATAGTGAGGCCCTGTCTCAAAACAAAATAAAACAAAACAAAATAACCCCTCAAACATATCATGTTATTTCCCAAGCTATATTATGCAAAGATAATTCTTTAGTTTGCTGAATAGGAACTTGCAAGAAACTCTTAGTTTAATAAAGTGCAATGAGAAGCTGTATCACCCATGTTACCAGACTTAAGTACATCCTAAGTATGGAAACAGCAGTAAGGATTTCCAGTGTACTTGAAATATTAGGGAGATATTTTGATAACGGATAACGCCTTCAGCCTAATGACTTCGGGGAACTTCAGTTGTTCTTATTATGGGTAATGCCAGATAGCGTTTAACAAACTAACTCAGTCTTTTCATTCAAAGGGGTACATATTGCAGGGAGTAGGAGGCACATAGTAATACTGAATGAGTACTGCTTGATTTTTTTGTGGTGCTGGGGATTGAAGCCAGGGTCTTGTGCACGCTGGGCAAGCACACTGCCACTGAGCTGTACTCTCAGCCCTATGCTGACTTTTTAAAAAATATCTCAGTAAATAAACTGAGATTGTTGTTTTCTTTATAAATAAAAACTGTCCTTAAACATACCTTTTTGTGCCTTGATAGCTCATTGGTTTTTTTTACCATGGAACTATATTCCATTATGGATGTGTCATGGTTTATTTATCCATTCATCTGTTGAAAGACCTTTTGGTGGTTTCCAGGTTTTGGCAATTACGCATAAAGCTTCTATAAATTAAAAAAAAAGTCATTATTAACTTGCCAGAGCCTGGTCCCTTCATGGTTACTACCCTGCCTCAATGATAACCATTTGTTCCACCCAGCTTTTTTTAAATTTCCTGGTAGCAAAATTTATTTGAAAAAGTGCAAGTGAAGAAGTGAGGGAGAAACTGGCTCTGCAGAGCAAACTTGGGCGGAGTAAAAGAGGAAAAAGCAAGACAACACCCCTGGAGGGCACAGGGTGACCTATCATGAGGAAAGGCATGATAGCCTTCTGTCCAACTTCTAAAAGCATAAAATAATTTTGCGGATATTATTTCTCACTTTACTTGGAGATAATTTCAAACTTCCAAGAATGTTACAAGTGGAAGAGTACCACAGAGAACACCCTGTTCCCTGTACTCAGATGCGCCAGTTGTTAGCATGTAATCCCTCTAGCTTTCCTGTTGGGTGTGGTGTGAGCTTGTGTGCCCTTTTGCCCTTTCGCCCTCCCTCTTTCACTCTCTTCCTTTCTCCTTCCCTCCCCAATTTTTTTTTTCCTCTGGTACCGGGAATCGAACTCACGACCTTGCACTTGCCAGGCAGGCGCTGTGCTGCTGAGCTAAATCCCCAGCCCCAAGAATAGAGATCTTCTCTTAACATAAATACAGACCAGTTACAAACATCAGTACATTTAATGATATATATGCTTTGATTCATATCTAATTTTATAAAACTATGCAAAAATCTTTATAGCATTTCCCCTAATTTTAGGACAGGATCCCTAAAAATCAGGTTTTGCATTTGGATTTGTTTTATGGGAACATTTCCATGGCTTTGTCTTTTGTGACACTGACATATTTGACAACTATAGCTAGCCCCTTTATTTTACTGTATTTATTTATTTTTTTGGTACCAGGAATCGAACTCAGAACCTTGCTCTTGCCGGGTAGCCCCTTTGTTTTAATAATGTTGCTTCTTTGGGATTGTCTGGTATTTCTTTATGGTTAGACTGAGGTTATACACTTGTCTTAATTACTTTTCTCCTTGCTGAGGCAAAATACCCAACACTCAGTTGAAGGAGGAAAGGTTTGTTTAGCTCACAGTTTGTAGTGGTTTCAGTCCATTGTTAACTGGCTCCAAGTTCATGGCAGAGGGCAGCAAAGCAGTGAGGTAGCAAAACAGTGACAGCAAGTGACAGTAGTAGCCCTCTTTCTGTCCCTTATATTCCATTCCACTCACTCACACCCAGGGTAGGGCACCATTACCACCAGCATCACACATTCTAGATCCAGCCACCTCCAGAAAGCTGTACTAAGACCGCATAAGGCTTTGGGGAGATGCTAGACACAAGCTATAAAGCACTATAGGATGGAAGATCATGTAGAATCAGGGAGCCTCAGCACCTCTCATCTGGGCGCACATGGTATCTGTCCCTCGTTAGGAATGGTCATTGTTGAGCGCTCAGATTTTTCTGTTGTATAGTTAAATTTTCTTTGCAGCAAATAAATAGTCCATGGGGAAGCTTATTAACGACCATACAAATATCCTATTCCTCATCAAAAGTTTCCCCTAGATTTATCATCCATCAGTGATTCTGGCCCAAATGGTTCTTTACTCTGATAATTGAAAAGTGATGATTTTCCTGACATAAGCAGTCCCAGAGGAGATCTGTCTTTTAACCCTGGAGGTTGGATCTTGCAAGCTTTACCTCTAGATTTTGTTTTCACTTGAACTCTGGATTGCATGTTTAATTAGCTTGTCATTGTAGAGTATAACTTGTTACAGAAATAATGTCCATTCTGACCCTTTCTGGATTAAGACTAAGTGAACTTAACTGACCAATCATTCCTGGGTAGCCTTTTTCTATGTGTCTGTGTCTGTTTAAAATAGCAAAGGGTGCTGTCAGATGAGGCCTTAGGTTCAATCCCCTACTGCACACACATGCACAATACAGGAAAACTACATTAGGGTACTGTTGGTTCCGGCCTACAAGAGGGGTCAAGTGGTGTGCTGACTGGACTCTGCATCTGGGATGGACTAGTACCTGAGCAGGACACTTTGGTCAACTCATTTAATTCCCTGGAAATCCATTTCCTGCTTACAAAAGGGAAAAGGAACACCCTGCTTTCCTGCTGTTCAGGGTGCCAGGGTACCTGGGTGCCTGCCCTTGGGGCCATGTTCTGGGCCATGCTAAGCACATGCGGTCTGCCACTGAGCTGCTTCTCCAGTGCTGGTTTTGCCTCCTCAGAGGGTTTTACAAAGATGAAATGGAACCATTATGAAGTGTGTAACATGAGTAGGTTTAAGGGGGCAGGCTTCTGTGTTGCCTAATCCCACAGCACACACCCCCTGATGTCAACTTTACAGTCACTCATCCCGGCTCAGGTCTGTTCTGTTAGTTTTCTCGGCATTGAATCCTCCAGCCATGGAGTGGGGGGATGGCAGGTTTCAAACACTTCTGTCCACGCTCGCCTCCATACCGCATGCTTTCCCTCTGAGTAACATTTTCCCTGCGTCATGGCCGGACCAGGCTTGGACAGGTCCCGTGACTCACCCTAGGAAGGCCGAGCTCAGCTGCAGTCAGGTGGTGGCCTGCCCAGACTTCTCTGTAGTATAACCAGCCTGCCCTGTGGTCTTTCTCAGTATTTCTCATGTCATCCCTGCATATACTCACAATGGCAGTGTGTCCTTATTCTCCAAGTGTGTACTTTTCATCCTTTGCAACCAGTAGTGCAGACTTTAAAACTGCAGCGAGGTGCCGTGTCTTGCACAGCTGTCCAAGTTCTCAGGGTGAGGATGGTGAGAGGATGGAGAAAAAAGGACAAGGGTCAGAATACAGAAAACTCAGGCCAGGTGGAGCCCTCTCTCCTGATGGGAGAAGATGGAAGGAAGGAAGAGAAGGAAAGAGAGTCCCAAGGCTGCAGTGCGTTTATACGCCCAAGAGGTTGAATGGAGCATGAATCCCCTCCATGTAATAGTTTATCCATGTGACTTGCCTCAGGTACCCAATGTTCTTGAGACTAGAACAGCTTATTCATGTGATTTTTCTCGGGTACTCTGTTCTTGAGGCTGGCCTTGTCCTGGCCCCAAACATGTGATCAGTCTCCTGTAGTTACAAACAAGAGGTAATCAGTTAGAGTAAGAGGAGCTAGGTTTGGAGGATTCTGTAGAAGACAGAATTTTGTTTTTGAATCCTTTTCATTCTAGATGAACTTGCTTGATTTAGACTCAAGAGTCACAGTCCAAAGATTTTAAATTCAAAGTGATTAGTTACTAGTGTAGTTGGCAATTGGTTATACTTTTCTCCTGTGTATACAAGACCAAATTAAGGTTAGGCCTGTATTAATCAATTTTTGCTATTTATCAAGATCAGTTAAGTTTCCTCAGGATTTGCCTTGGAACCATGTATAAGCACTTCTAGTTCTTCAGTCAGTTTCAACCATCTGGATTAGTCATGGTCATTGCTTGACCAAGTTGCTTTCTGTGAAAGCTTGGGAGGCCCTTTTCTCCTAGTGACTTTTCTTAAGCACACTGTACACCATAGATTTTTATCCTCTGTGGTCCAACAGTCTCCTGGGTCAGGAGTTTGTATAACTCACCAGAGT
Source organism: Chinchilla lanigera (assembly GCF_000276665.1). NCBI lineage: Eukaryota > Metazoa > Chordata > Mammalia > Rodentia > Chinchillidae > Chinchilla > Chinchilla lanigera. Next base: position 27,644,342 of record NW_004955423.1, read on the forward strand.
TCTAGAATGTTGATTGAAGGGTTCTCTCATGTCCTGGGTCCTTACTGACCTCTGAGGGCTGGTGTTAAAATATTGTCTGTGCTCTTAGCCCATGTGTCTTTCTAGTTTTTGGTCTCTATACCTCTGTTGTTGAACATCCAGAAAAGGTTAATGACATACTTTGTAATGGGGGCAGTGCAGGATAATACTAGTATTTTATCTGATTATCAAGTACCTGGGAACATAAAATAGAACTGTTATTTTCTAACAATCATGGATGTTCTAATAGTTGAATCTATAGAATGCTAACAGGCAGCAGTGATATAATTTTACACAAAAAATTTAAAATCAAAACCATATATAATATTGTAGCATGACAATCATGATGACATTTTTGTGACATATAGCTCTTTTTTTATTTTAAGGAGAAAAAAACAATAGCCAAAATAACAACAATGAAAACAAAAACAAAACAGTATAAAAACAATACAGGATTTCAAAACAAGATGATAGGAATTAACAGTGATATTACATATTGTCATCTTCAACAAAGTTGCTCAGATTACCATATGTAAGAATGTAAGATAGATCAATTAAAGACCATAACAATTAATTTAAAAAAATTAGAAAGGAAAAAGAGCTTCATTAAACAAAATGTTAGGAATTCAGCAATGCTTGTTATATTGCATATTGTCTTCAAATTAGTTAATCAGTTATCTCTATCTAATACATAAGAAGCTTTTACCTAACTCATCACTGACCTTTAATGGGATGTCACTGAAGAAATTTGTGACATTGTCTGGACTGCTTAATGCCCAGGCATCTATACATATAGTGGCACATATATAGCAGATATATCACATAAGTTTTTGTTATTATTACTGACTGGTGATGTTATGTCGGCTTGGCATGAACCTCCCATCACAATTAATTGGAGCACAAAAGAAAAGCAAATGTCTGAATCTGAAAGAAAAGGCCTATCATCATAAAGAATCCCAGTTTTACATTTTAGAAGATGGTACACCTGGAAGGCATGAATACATTTAATACAGTGTGAGATTAACAATGAATTGTCATACTCATGTGGAAAACCTTTGTTTCTTAATTTAGTTACGTAGCAAGAGCATTTTTTGTAAGAAAAACCTTATTATTTTTAGAAAACCTTTTGCTGATTACCAGTTTATTGGGAGTGTTTCCCAAAAGGCTATGGAGATTGTGGGTGCTTCCCATTGATGAACTAGGACTGGATAATTATTCAGGCAGCTGCTTCCTTACTCATCAATTGGAGTCCTGTCCAATAGTCTCTCCATACTCCAAGGGATTTTTGTTTATTTATCTTAATAATTTTTTGATGACTTATGAAAACCTGATCACAACATTTAACACATTTTTTAATGAGAGACTCTCAAATCATAATACGTAACAATATACACTACATTTACACAACCAATTTTAGCATCATTTTGATCAGGTGGCAGCCCAGGTGGAAGCATATCAGACAAATGCTTCAAAAATGCAAAACGAAAGCAAAGAAAACAAAAAAAATTGTTGAGCTCAAACAAAAATAGCTGATAAGACAGATATATGGACAATCAGCTTACACACTCAGAGTGCACTCCAATATATTTTTTGGCCAAATCAAATTATAATAACATACGTTTAGAAGTTTGTAATTATAAATAGACTAGTCAGAATCTTTTGTAGGTCAGTTAGCAGAGATCTCTTAGAAGAAAATTTGGAAGAAATACAATCTTTTATCTATAATTAATATATAATTTTGTATTTTATTTTTTCTTAAGAATACTGTCAGTTTTCATGACCCTTCCTTTCATGGAGCCTCCAGCTTACTTGTCTCCATACATTGTCACCTACTGACTTGCTTTTCCCAATTTTTGGTTATCATCTCCTGGGCATCCTGGGTCAATTTCTTTAATTGACCCCAAGTTGGGTCTAGCCACAGGACTGAGCATCAGCTTCTTGAGAGGTAGAACCTCTTCCTTCTCTAGGTCTGGGTCCATGATACAGCCATATAGCACACTCTGGCACCCAGATAGGCCATTCATCATTCTCTGAAAAGACACAAGAATAGCCTCCAAATGTGTACTGGAATGGGTCCCTTCCATTGTCCCGTACGAAGACCTTTCCAAAGGACCCTTCTCAGCCTCTTTTCCTTTATATGACTGAATTGTCTTTCTGCTGCTGTAGTCCCATCCTTAGTAGGATTTAAAAAGTTAATAGTATACAATGCAAAGTGGTCTATTGTGAGGTATGAATTTTGTAGGGAAGGATTCTGCTTTTTGCTTTTGTATTTGAATTTTGAGTGTATGGTGAGCATGTTCAACAATTCCTTGACCTTGAGGGTTATAAGGAATTCCTGTGGCAAGGGAAATGTGAAAACTTCTATAAAACATTTGGAATGCAGCATGTATATAAGCTGGGCCATTGTCTGTCTTAAGTGCCCATGGGCAACCAAGGGTGCTGAAGGCATCCAGGCAATGAGTGTTGACATATTTAGCCACTTCACCGGTATAGGCAGAAGCAAAAATCGTGAGGAAGTATCCACTGAAATGTGGAGCCAGCACAGAGAGCCAAACTCAGGATGTGAGTGCCATCCATTTGCCAGAGATGACTAGGGAGTAACATTTTGGGATTAACCCCCATAGGGAGTACGAGAATTATGTATGAGGAACATGGTTTAATGATTTGTCAAGCCTGTTCCTGAGTTAAAAGGAACTGTGCACAATGCAGAAGCGTTCTGGTGGAAGGTGGCATGGGAGGCAGAAGCCTGTTGAATGGGATCTGAGGGAGCAACAGTGGAAATAGCAGGCAATCTGTCTATGGTAGCATTTCCCTCAGTGAGAGGCCCCTGCAGTTGGGAATGGGAACATAAATGATGATAAAATGGAACATGGTGCGACTGAATGGCATACTGGAGAGTGTGAAATAAATGGAAAAGATCTTCCTGGTTAGTGTAAATGGCAGTTTCAATGTAGTGCATCACACTGTGAACATAAACACTGTCTGAAAAGAGGAGAAAGCATGTTTAAGTCCGAGGGATTGTTTATTGTGGAAGAGAAATTTTTTTGATCTGTGTGCAAATCAAGCCACCCACAAAGCCAGCTCAGCACAGCACAGCACCATGGGAGGGTGGGACGTGAGCTGAGCAGAGAGAGGGCCCTGCACTCTGGCCCTAGGTGGGCACAGCTGGGATGCCCCCTCTACCCCCAGGCCCACCAGCCACACCCGTGACCACTTGCACCCTGTGCTCAGCATCACTGCCACAGGACTGAGCATCAGCTTCTTGTGAGGTGGAACCTACTCCTCTGGGTCTGGGTCTGTGATACAGGCGGACAGCACATTCTGGCACCCAGCTCTCAGAGTTCCCAGGATGGGGATGGTGAGAGAATGGAGAAAAAAGGATGAGAGTCAGAATACAGAAAACTGAGGCCAGGTGGAGCCCTCTCTCCTGATGGAGAAGAAGGGAGAAGGGGGGAAGGCCTCAGCGGCTGCAGTGCATTTATTTATACACCTAGGAGGTTGAATGTCACATGAAGCCCCTCCCCCAATAGCTTATCCACATGGCTTCCTCAGACGCTGTGCTCTTGAGGCTGGCCTTGCTCTGCCTCGAAGGGTTTGCTTTGATCTCCAGCTTAAGCTGCTCCACACAGCTAGATGGTCTCTCCTCCCTCTGGGACCTCACTATGTTGTATCTTTCCTGTGGTTCTAGGCCTAGAACAGTGTATCTCCCTTTCTTCCCCCCGCCCCATATTAATATGAAGTGGCTAGTAGAATAATTGAAAGTCATTGGAACTAAAACTCAAATATGAGAGTTTGAACATCGTCTAGAATCTAGTTAAAAATAGAAAAATACAGTTTCTTAGTTCTTAGTAGTTTTTTATAAGACATTTTTACAACCTCCCATACCGGTTTGGTCTTTAAAACATTGTACATGGTATTGGAGGTGCAGCTCAGTGGCAGAGCACTTGCCCAGCGTGCACAAGACCCCGAGATTGACCCAGCACCACCAAGAGGAGAAGACAGAAGAAGAATTTGTATGCAGCCTGTCTCCTTAAAAACAGTGCGTTTCTAGTAGACAGGTGCAGTTGCAGAAAACCTGCTGCTAGAATCATAATGTTTTGCTTTGAGACTCATTTTCTCTGCTTCTCAGTTGTCTGCAGGAAGAGCTAGCCAGGCTGCGTGATGGGAGCAACAGTTTGAGACTGACCACACTAGGGTAGCACTTGTGAGAAGAGTGTCCTGTATATGTTCACAGTGCTATGTTTTACAGCACAATTCTCTGCTTACTAGTTGGAGGATGAGAAAATACTTAATATTGTATCTCTGTTAGGACATTGAACCTAGGGTCTCCCATATTACGCAGGCACTGCTGGGCTACACCTGTCACCGTTGGGCTGTGGAAAACCTGTGCTTGTAGATATTCTTGTAGATCACTCTTTTCTTTTTTGGTTTTTGAGACAAGGTCTCGCTATGTAGCTGAAGTTGGCCTTAAACTCTCAGTCCTCCTGCCTCAGCCTCCCAAGTGCTGGGATTGCAGGCATGCAGTGGTCACTTCCTTGTGGAAAATGGGATGTTTCTCATCAAGGCAAAAATTTCAGCTTTTAATGTTGATATCTCTGTGACTTACACACTTGATGATTGAATACTGGTCTGCAGGGTGGGCTTCTTGGACCCATGGTGGTTGGCAGGGCTTCCTAAGGAAGTCACAGTACAACACCACGTCTGGGCTGCTTCAGGCAACATGCATGTGATGTTTCAGAGTCCCAGGGCTGGAAGTCTGGTCCCAGGCTGTCACAGGCCCTTGCTGCTTCTCAGGCTCTGAGTAGAAGCCAACCCTCCTTTCCCATCTCGATTATATCTGCAAAGAGCCTGTTTGCAAGTGAGGCCACATTTTGAGGTACCAGGGGTTAGGACTTCAATAGAAGTATACTTTTAGGGGGCTATTCATGCCATACGAGATGCAGTTGTATACCCATTTGTTCCTACACGGAGGTAAAGTGTCTGAATTTTATTGTTTTGCTTTTTTGAGACAAGGTCTCACTATGTGGTTCATTCTAGAACACAGCTCAAGGGCAGTAATGTTATGCAGCCCTCCTTTCGCCCTCTCTCCGGGCCAAGGCTTAAACGGGGTGGGCCCTGTGCACACCTCCCAGGGTGCAGGCGGCGCTGGGTCGCTCTGTGCTGTGCTTGGTGTTGCAGGTGAGTGCCTGTGTCACTGCCTGTCCTAGCAGAACTTGCAGAAGGTGTCACGTTGGAAGGTACTTTGCTGTGACCTTATGTTTTCTGTGTACTTTGCCAGTCTTAGAGAAAAAGTTACATGCTCTTTCTAAAGGAAGAAAATAATGACTTTTTTGTTTTTTCTGCCTTTAGTTCCATGTCTCCCAGCACCCAATATAATGTGTAAGGATTCCAGTGGCAATGAAACACATTTTACCGGAAAGGAAGTTGGTTTTTACAAGCCCGTACCTTGCCGGAATGTGTAAGTACATGACTGAAACTTAAAACTTCAGATTACTCGCCCATATGGTGGCCGCATTTCATAGAGTGAAGAGATAGTTTATGGAGGAGACCCTGGAAGTGCGCCATCCTCGCCTTGCTGGTGTCTGTCAGGGAGCTCTGTGCTGCCCGCTCCAGTCCTAGGGTCCCTGAAAGCCATTCGGCCAACAGATGGCAGGGAGGAGCCCGCTGGAGGAGAGCTGAGAGCCAGACTGGGAAAGGCGGTCTCCTCTGCCTTCTCCGCTGTCCTCACTCTGCAGGCCAGACTGCAGGGCCAGCTGGGAGATGCAGCTCAGCCATTTATCTACTTGAAAACAGAACTAGTTTGGTAACTAACTAGACCATCCCTGCTGTACCACTGGTTTCCAGATCATTGTTTAGTGTGAGTCACCTCCATGGATGATTGCTTTTCAGATTTCATTCTCTTTCTCAGCCAAACCTTTTGTTCTGCTTTGCTTGGCTTTTGTTGTTGTTACTGGTTTGAGACCAGGTCTACTGTGTAGTCTAGGCTGAACTTACTGTGATCCTGTGAGCAGGCTCCGCTACCCCCTCAATTTAGTAGAAATCCTCAGCTTGCACTTCCCATGAGCCTTCACCCACGGTTGGCACGGCTGGCCTTGCTGTCCTCCTCAGTGCCACCTTCACCTGACTCCAGGATGCCCTGCTCTGCTGTTTGATTTTGTCTTCACTCTTTGCTTCTTGGTCTCCTTTCTGGTTTCTTTTCTGCTCCAGGATTGCTTCGTGTGTGAGAGCTTCGGGGCCCAGGCCTTTAGATCACTCCTTCTGTGTGCACTCACAGTGCATGCACATGGCCCTCAGTGTGTCCTCTGTGTCTGCAGCTGTGTCCTCTAGTCTAGACTTCTCTCCATAACTCCAGACTTGTAAATCCAGCTGCTTTTTGGATGAGTCTACTTGGCTGTCTGATAAACACCTTAGCCTCACATATCCAAAACTCAAATCTTGATTTTCCTTCCAAGATCTCTGCATTCTCACCTTTCCCCAACTCACTAATGCTGGCTTCATCCTTCTAGGTGTTAAGGGTGAAGTCCTCAGTGTTTCTCTTCCTGTTTTCCCTTTTCATACCCTTAAATATGCCACGGAGGAGGATCACTGCAAGTCCAGGGCCAGCCTGGGCTATATAGTGAGCCGCTATCACAAATAAACAAACAGAAACAAAAGCAAAACAGACCAGGAAATCTAGGTAGCTGTGCTTGAGAGTATTATATATCTGGAATCTGATCACTTCTCACATTCTTTACCTGTTGCTCTGGGTCAGACTCCTGTCACTGTGACAGTTTGAGTTTGCTCAGCTTACAGTCCTCCCTCCTGGTTGGTCCTTGTCATGGTGCCTGTCACGGTCCCTGAGCTAGGCCATGTAGACTCCCACACTGTTGGTTATGGGCATGGCTGCCGCACTTAATGCAGCCTATGTAACATTAGCAGGTGTGAGACAAACAGAAGCTCAAGTGTGGGGCCGCACTTCCTTCTCCTTTGGTGCTATGTTTTGGAAAGAACTGGCCTCAAGTAGGTACTCCACTGTGAGTTTTGGGCTTAGAAAACCCAGAATCTGCGGGCTCAGCCTGTCACATAGTCTCCAGCCAGAGCTGAGCACAGGCTGTCTGTGGTCCATACAGGTGAGGGTTGTGCTTCCTGGCGTAAGCCACCAAGTTTTGGGGTGGTTGTTATATGACATTATAGTGGCAGCAGTTGACAAATGCTCACTTAGGGTCTATAATTTTCAGCATAGCAGCTGGAGTGATTAGTTCACAATGTAAACCAGATTAGGTTGCATCTTTACTTTAGATCCTGTAGTAGCTTCCCATTTCTCAGAATAACAGGCAGTGTATTTATACTGGGACACAAGGGACATCTGCTTCCTTCACTTCCCCTTCCTGTGATCCCCACCTCCTAATGGTCTTTCTTCTTTTCTGACCCTGCTGCTGCCTATGTAGGCCTCAGGTCTGCAGGGTACTGGTTTGTTTATGCCTGGGACGCTCCACCCTGCGAGGTTTGGCCAGGTGAAACTCATGTTCCCCCCTGGTTCTTTGCTCCAATGTCACCTTCTCTGAAGTTTCATCTTACCACTCCATTGCAGTTCCCCTTAGCATTGTTGATTTCCTACGCACCTTGGCATTCTGGATCCTTACTTATGCTGGCATTCTAGACTCCTTACACACCCTGGCATTCTGAACTCCTTACTTGCCCTGGCATTCTGGATTTCCTGTATACCCTAGCATCTAGATTCCCTACATATCTTGCCATTCTGGATTTCTTACACACTCTGGCATTCTGAATCCCCTACTCAGTGATATGAGCCAATTAACAAAGAATAGTAGTTCACAATTTTGTTTTCTAAAGTGGCAATACATGAACATGATTTTGATTTTTCTCCTGCACAGAAATGGCTACTCATACAAAGTGGCGGTTGCACTGTCCCTTTTTCTTGGATGGCTGGGAGCAGACCGGTTTTACCTTGGGTACCCTGCCTTGGGTGAGTATGTGTCAGCAGAAAAATATACAAGCCTTGTGAAGCTGTATTCTAAGTGTGTTCTTACAGACTGCGTCCTGTAAGCTCTGTGTCATTGGAATGGGTAGTTGACCTCCTGCTCTGCATCTGGCTTAAGTGAAAAATAACAAGTTCTCCTGTGCATTCTCCTGTAGGAAAACACCCAGGTAGTGTGGGCATTGGCTGAAAGCACCAGGCTGCAGCCCTGACACAAGGCAGGTGTTCACATGCGCATGTCCTCTTGTCTTTTTTTTTTTTTTTTGGTTTTGGTTTTTCTCTGGTACTGGGAACCGAACTCACGACCTTGCGCTTGCCAGGCAGGCGCTTTGCCGCTGAGCTAAATCCCCAGCCCCTGTCCTCTTGTCTTCCCCTCCCCTCCTCCCCTTCCCTCCTCTCTGAGCCTCTGCCCTGCAGCCCTAGGATGGAGATTCTAGCGATGAGCACGAGCAGGGCCCTCTGGGTGCCTCCCTGCTCAGCCGTCATGCTTGTTGTCCTTGCCAGTCCTGGGAGGCCTCACAAGTGACTGGAGCTTTTATTAAGTACTATTTCCTTTTAAAAATATTTTATTTTTACTAGTGCGCAGGTGTGCTACCTAATGATGACGTTTTTCATGCACGTAGCTTGCTTCATTCTTTTTACGTCTCCTTCCCACCCTTCCCTTCCGAACAGTCCCTTCAGATTCCTGCCCTGCTTGAGCCTCATGACCCTGCTCATCATCCTCTTCAGTCCCCTAACAGGTAGGGAAACTGTCCCCTGAGAGACTAAGTGTGGACGTCTTGCTGTCACTTGTGACACACTTGGTACCATCTTTGTCCCATGGAGACGGAAACCATCCTGGGATCAGAGATTCACTGAGGGCCACTTAGCTTATGACCTGAATTTGCCACTTTCTCATTTTGTCTCTGGTGGCACTCAGAGTTGAACCAGGGCCTCATACGTGCTAGATGAGCACTCTGCCCTGAGCTGTGTCCCTGGGCCCAAGACCTCAGTTTGAGCCCTCTTCACTGCTGTCCTTCAGCTCTCTGGCAGCCTTCGCAGAGCAGTGTGAGGACTGGCGCTGTGCTTTCCCTTGGCAGAGCTGACCTTGCTTCTCCTGTGCTGCTGCCCACCAGAGATGGCAGGGGTCCCTGGGCTTGGGGAGGGTTCCTCAGAGTCAGCCTGCAACTCAGAGCTGCGAGTTTCTAAGTCAAAACCAAACTTTAAAATTCTGTGTTCATGAATTTATTCAGTGAAGCATTTGCTCAGAAGAGATGATAGAGATTGCAGTGTATATGTACTAAAGAAAATAAACAGGAAACAGAGGCCGAGCACACACCTGTAGTCTCCGTGCTCTGGGAGGCAGAGTACACCAGTCAGGGCTTACCAGGGTGGCAGGGTTACTATAATAATGCATGTATGGTTTATGAGGTAGGCTGCAGTGGTCTGCAGAGTCAGGTGTGGGAGGGTGCAGAAGGGCTGTCCGTGCTCTGGAGACCAGAGGGTCCAGTCAGGTAGGAGCCCAGGAGCTCAGCGCAGTCCTGTTGGAAGCCCAAGGGTCTGTGTTGGAAGGCTGAAGAGTGTGTGCTGGAAGCCAGGCGTGGAAGTCCAAGGCAGAAGTGAAGGCTGGAGCTCCTCCGAAGAAAGAGAAGTGGACCTTCCTTCTTTCCCCTTTTTATTCCACACGGGCTACATGCCTATTGGCTGGTGCCACTCACACCAGGATGGTCTTGCATCTTCACTAAATGCACTAGTCACACCCACAGCGCTGCCAAACCAGTCAGCTGGGCAGTTCTTACTCAAGTTGCCCCAGCAGTTCACTGTCACACTGAGGCAGGATTGCCAGTTCAAGCCCAGAATGAGCAGTCTGTCAACTTAATGAGACCTATTTCATTAAAAAACAAAAACAGGGCTGGGGATGTTGCTCAGTATAAAAGCCCTGAGTTCAGTTGCTACTACTAAAAAGAAACATAAAAAGGAAAATGAAACCTGAGGTCCTGGAGCTGTGGGTGCTGAGGCTCCTGGTCCTGTCGGGACTGAGCTGGCTTCCCAGCACTGCTCTGTGGTCGCTGCTGCTCCATTGTGTTGCCAGTGGAAGCCAGAGACACCCTTTCCCTTGAGGCTGAGTCCGTACCTGTGCAGATTGAATTTCTCACATTTGCCTTCCCTGGAAAGGCTCTTCCTTGTTTTACAGATAAATGTACTAATTACCTTATTACAGCCACCTGTGGTTATTGTTTAATTTAACAACTATTTTGACTGCTGAACTGAGATAAGAAACAAACTTTCACTCATCTGCTTTGTAGCTTGTTACTGTCTTATCTGCCACTGATTTAGTGACTTTTTTCTTGGTAGTACTAGGAATTGAACCTGGGCATTTGCCTAGTCCTTTTATTATTTGTTTTGTTTTGTTTTGTTTTTTCCCGGTACTGGGAACTGAACTCACGACCTTGCGCTTGCCAGGCAGGCGCTGTGCCGCTGAGCTAAATCCCCAGCCCCTATTATTTTTTATTTTGAGACAGGGTTTTGCAAAGTCGTTAAATTCTTTAGGCTGAGCTGAAACTCATCATCCTGCCTCAGCTTCCCAGGGCTGGAATTACAGGCATGTGCCCCTATGCCTGGCTGACCTTGTAACTTTTTGAAAAGTCACTTTCTAGTTCTTAGTGGGGTCCTAAAGCTAGAGATACTAAGTGAGCACGTCAGGTTTTTTATCTTTAACTGAAAATGCTCTTATCTCTTTAAGCATTTGAGTATTTTTATCCTTACTTGCATATAAACTCTCATAATGTTAAGTATTTTGGTTTGTTTTATCAGTAACCAAATCTCATATGTAAAAATTACAGTGTTAGGGCTGGGGGTGTAGCTCAGTGGTAGGTCAGAGAGAGCACTTACCTAGCACAAAAGGGACCCTGGGTTCAATCCCCAGGACTGAAAAATGAACAAATAATTCTCACTCTTAAAAAAAAAATAGTGTTAATTTTTTTTTTTTTTTTGAGACAATGTATCACTGTTTTCCAGACTAGCTTTGAACTTAGCCTATGTAACTCAGGCTGGCCTCAAATTCGTGATCCACCTGCCTAAATCTCAGCTTTTTTTTTTTTGTTGTTTTTTTTTTCCGGTACCAGGAGTCGAACTCATGACCTTGCGCTTGCCAGGCAGGCACTGTGCCACTGAGCTAAATCCCCAGCCCAATCTCAGCTTCTTGAGTGCTGGGATTATAGCCATTGTGCCTGGCTTTAAATTTTTCAATGTTTTAGATTAAATTGTAGTGTTCTTTTTACTTCCTTCTTGTGTTGCCAAGGGTGGACCCAGGTGCCCCCCACTGAGCACTCCAGCCCCCCTTTTTTTTGTGGTGTATGGTAGGAACCCTTAAACTCTACTCCCTTACTAAATGTATACGTATTATCAAAATGTCACATGGACCCTATAACTTTGTAGAGTTTTTGTGTCAGTTGAAAATAACTTTAAAAAGATCTTCCTTAGCAGTGTGACTTGTACGTTACCTTGGGCTGTTACGCTGCACTGTGGGTCTCTAGAAGCCCCTTTTCCGTGGCTGGCAGTGTGTGCTCTGACCACCGCTGCTTGGCTTCTGGACCCCCTTGCCCGTCAAGCACCACACACCAGTGATGCCAGGGTTGGTGGACCTTTGTGTGTCTCATCTCTCTCCCCATAATTGCAGACAGCAGGATTTCTGCCTTTGTTAAGGCTGAATCCACTTCTTAAAAGCTGAAATACTTACAGACCACGTGTCGGAGGCTGATAATCCAAAACATTCCAGGAACTTACACAACTCAGTAGCAGAAAAGCAAATAACCTGATTTAAAAGTGAGCCAAAGACCCAGCGGAAGAAACTTTTAGAAGAGAGAAAATTCCCTTAATAAAAATGTTCTTCTGGTTATTTTGGATTAATTGCTATGACCTTATATAAAGTCTTATTTCACTAATCGATTTATTCTTTAGAGTACCAGTGCTGCTATAGCCCAAAGCCTTTTTTGGTGTTACCACAAAGCCTTGTTTTACTAATAATAGTCTTTGTGCCTTTACCTCTATTTTAACATCTATGGTTTTTTTAGAAAATACGAAATGACTGGCATATTTTGTCTTATCCATTTGTAGCATTAAGAGACTGTGGATTCTTAAATAGCAGTTTTGGGAATGATTAACGGGAAAGATTCTTTCATAGTTTACAGTATTTAAATGTTAACAAGCTGGGAATGGTGGCACACGCCTGTAATCCAGAACTCAGGAGGCTGAGGCAGGAGGATCCTTGTAAGTTTGAGGCATGCCTGGGCTACAGAAGTGAGCTCAAGGCCAGCCTGAACTGCATAGTAAGACCGGGTCTCAAAAAGACAAAAAAAAAAATAATTGAAGTGTAAATATTTTCTTATTATGAGAATGAAAAATGTCGTATGTTTTTAAGCCCAAATCCTAACCATCTTGATCGTATCATTTATTTCTTTATGATAGGACTGGTGTGTGATATCCATTGATCGTAGGACAAATACAGGGACTGCAGGTCAGCCTTTCCTAGGGTGCGAATGCTCATCTGTGCAGATGCAGCTGCAGACCGTCCGTAGGATCCTTGGAAAGCCCTGGGGCTGGCGGATGGCAGCCAGTGTGAAATACTCTGCTTCCTTTAAAGCAGTTATGCCGACAGAGTAGTGTTTCCAAGACTCGGCCCACAGTGAGGCGAAAATACTGTGCCCTCTTGTGGAAGAGTCACAAGTTGGTTTCTTTCTTTTTTTTTTATTTTAAAGAGAAAAAAATAGAAATAAAAATAAAACAGTTTCAGAACAGGCTAACAGAGTAACAATAAGTAACAGATTGCATGTTATAAAAGTTAGTTTCTATTCTTTCAGTGTGTGTGCCGTGCTGGCTGCTGAGCCCAGGGCTTCCATGTGTTGGGCCAGCACCAGTGCTCAGCCCCAGCCCCAGCTCTGTTGTTTGACTTTTTAATTTTATACCTAAATAAACTCTTTTGCTGTATTTGTGTTTTTATTATTTAATTTTATTAAAAAATCAGCTTTATAATCCCTAGTTTCATTTAAATAGATAAGGCCGTGACTGACTACTCTTCCCCTTTCTGGGACTTAAAAATTAATATTTCTTTTTCTTTTTAAATTAACTTTATTTCTCAATTGGTGCATTAAAAACATAACAGTTGGGCATGGTAATGCCCACACACCTGTAATCTCGCAGTGTGGGAGACTGAGGCAAGAAGATCCCAACTCAAGCCCAGTCTGGGCAATTTGGAGACTTAGCAAGATCCTATTGTCTAAAATAAAAGATAAAGTGGTGGGAGATAGCCCAGTGTGAAAGCCCTGTACTCACTCCTGCCTCCCATCTTATCTCTTACAACGATCATGTTTTGGAATTGTTTCCTTGTGCACATCCTAGATTCAGTGCTGATTATCACTAGTTTGGCATTTTAGTTGTTAGATTGGGAATAAGGACAAAGTTCAGTGCTCAGCCAGCACTGAATGTTGGTTTCAACTAGTAAACAGGGCTGCTCAGGGAAAAGTATAAGCGGAATTACAAGTTTGTAATGTTTTCTTTTTTTTTTTTTGAGACAGGGTCTCGCTATACAGTTGAGGCTGACTTTGAGCTCACTTTGTAGCCCAGGCTGGTCTCGAACTCGCAAGGATCCTCCTGCCTCAGCCTCCCAAGTGCTGGGATTACAGGCATGCGCCACCATGCCCAGCTCATAAGTTTGTAATTTAAGAACACAATCAATATCTTCCTGGTTATTCTTACTATTTTTTGTAGCACAACACATTACATATTTTGTACTGTAAATGTAAAACCAAAGTTTGAGTCACATATTATGGGAAATCTAAATAAATGAGTCAGTAAAGATTTCAGGAGTGGAGGGTGTTCTCTGGCTCCGGTGTCTGAGTGTAGAGACTGTGTGTTTCCAAGCTGTGTGCAGGAGCTGATCCCCTAAGGACTTTTGCAAAGTTACACTGAGTTTTTTTATTCCAGTGGTAAAATTTATTTGTTAAATACATTAATAAATTGTTCCATGGCTTTTCTCTGTATGAGATTCTTTTAAGCTTTCCTCATATTTTCAGATGAAGATTGGATTTTTAAAAGTGTTTTATATTCTAACTATAAAGACTTTATGATATGTACATGGGAGTTTGTTAATATTTGTAAGTTCTTAGGTAATAATGATTTTCTTTTCTTTTCTAGGTTTATTAAAGTTTTGCACTGTAGGATTTTGTGGAATTGGGAGCCTAATTGATTTTATTCTTATTTCAATGCAGGTAAGTTAGCTTCAGCCTGGAATGGAAGCTATGTTTAATGTGTTACTGTGTGTGTAGCTAAGTATATGAGGGAGCAGGTGGGAGCGCTCCTTTGGTTTCCCCTAAGAAGAGCGAAGGGAGTGTGGTTGTGTTACCAGTGTTTCCACATGTCCCAGGCTGTGACCCTGGAAGGCACGAGTGGCTCCTAGAAAACAGATGAGCACATCGAGTGCAAGGTGTTTCTTCCAGAGTGCCTGTAGCGTCTTCTGAGTGCACTGGCTCAGTTTCTCCTCCAGCTGTCTGCTCCCGACAGCCACGGGCCACTGTGGCAGTTGCCACACTAGGCGAGGATGGACTGGTGCGTGAGCGTGCTGCGGGGTGGAACTAAGTCAGGTGTCCCCTGCTGACCTTTGGTCAGGTGCAGGCACAGAAATGGAGACCTAGCAGGCTTAGGCCGTAGAGCACAAGGACGGTGTGGGAGCCTGCCAGTGTGCGGGGGTGTGGCCCTGCGTGCTCGGCCTGGAGGGGCTCGCTCATCTGTGTCCCCAGCAGCCGCACCTTCCCTGAGGCAGTGAGGTGCTGTCCCAAGGGCTGTGGGCGCTGCACCTGTTTTCTGCTTGGTTCACTGGACCGAGGGTGGTGAGGCCAGTGTGAGCGTCGGTTGGAGAAAGAAATGTGTCCCCCCAGCACCCTCCCCGCCGTCCGCACTGGGGGGCCCTGCTGTCCTCCTTGACGGCAGTAGTGCTGCTGCCAGCCTGTGTCCCCATGTCCCTGTGTGCGGCTCTGCTTCCCAGTGCGCACCCACGCCACACGCTGCAGCGTGGCTGCCGTGCAGTTCTGTGACCATCGTGCACCGAGAGGCCGTCAGTTGGGACCATACTGTGAGGAGGAGGCAGCATATGGACCAATAAGATGGCAGAATTAAACAAGGGAAATATTTGATTTCAAGTTGGAATTTTCCTGCCTTTGCTCTGAAACATATGCCCAGCCCAGCCCCTCCCGCTTCCTCTCGCTGGGCACGGACGGAGCGGGAGCGGCAGGAAGAGGCTGAGGGAGCTGTCACATATGCTCTGGAGAGGGCTTTGAGTTTTAGTGAGGATCCAGGGAGTGGAACGCGTCACAGCTTCTGCCAGTTCAGTTGGGACCTGGAGCGCCTGCAAAGGCCAACCTCCCAGTGTGTGTGTTTTCATGCTAGGTCCCTTCTGTGCTGGTAGGGCTTTGCTTTGTAGCTGCAGTTACTGCAGATTCTAGGCGGGTCCGGTGTGGGCCCATGTACTTACCATGTTCACAGCAGGTAGGTCTTAAAGAGTTCCTGAGGTTGCATATCTGGCGCATTGAAAGAGTACTGAGGTAGGGGCTGGGGATTTAGCTCAGTGGCAAAAGCGCTTGCCTGGCAAGCGCAAGGTCGTGAGTTCGGTTCCCGGTACCGGAGAAAAACCAAGAAAGAGTACTGAGGTAGAGATTGAGACTGAGTTTCTCCAGTGAATTTCCCTGAGGACATTTTCATGGGTGTGGCCAGTGGACAGCTTCAGATGCGGGTAAGTAAGATGTGTAGCTTTATTGTGCATGTTACTAGTATGTTTCACATGTGATATTGACTACGTCAGTTTTAGAGGAAAATTTTTTTCAGTAAATCAAAATTTTACTATAAAATATCTGTTAATATTTTTGTTGTGAATATAGTTTTCCAGTTTTTAATAGATTTTTTTGCATTTTTTGTTTAATACTTCTTTCCTTCTTTGTTTTCTTCATGTCTCTTTTTTTTACTTTGCCATTCAATATTACTCCCTTGTAACTAGCAGTGTTTTTCTGTTGGGCTCTGGTTCCAGAAACATTGTGCGTGGACTCGGACCTATAAAAACATTCTCAGGCTGAGGGTGTAGCTTGGTTTTTCTGGTTTTTCTTGGTTTTTCTCCGGTACTGGGAACCGAACTCACGACCTTGCGCATGCCAGGCAGGTGCTTTTGCCGCTGAGCTAAATCCCCAGCCCCAGAGGGTGTAGCTTGGTGGTAGGACCTTGCCTAACATGCACAAGACCTTGTGTTTGATCTCCATAAAGAGGGAGAAAAGAAATAAATCTTTGTTTTATAATGCGTATAACAATAATCTAGGAGTTCTGTGTACATCTTAGAACCAAAGCAATATAAAAGATAGTGTGCATATTGCTAGAGTAATTATGTTTTATATGGTGCTGTGTTTACTGAAATACTTGAGTTTATTTTTTAATAAACATTGGGAGTTTCTGTATTTTGTTCTGTGTATGTGCATGCATGGAGGTCGTGCCTGGGGACTTGAACTCAGGGATTTCATGCTGAGCTACCTCGCTAGACTTGTTTTTAGTTTGCGACAAAGTGTCACTAAGTAAGTTGCCCAGATTGGGCTTAAACCTGTGATACTTCTGCCTCAACCTTTCAGAATGCAGGGATTATAGCTTTGTACCACCATGCCTGGCTAAATATTTTGTTCATGAATCATGAACGGATGAAATAGTAAATAGAATGCAGTAAAAAAAAAAACACCCCAAAAAACCAAATCTAAGTCAGTGACACATGTAGCATGTGTGGTAGTCTTTCACCTCTAGGTAACTTGTAGAGTAAGTGAGTGAGAACATGTGAATGTGAGTGTATTTTGGCAGTGCTGGGGTGGCGCCCAGGGCCTCTCCTCTGAGGCAGGCATCCTGTGCGCTCCATTGCCAGCCCTTTTGTTTTGGTGCTTTGGGACAGGGTCTGGCTAGGCTGCTTAGGCTGCTCTCATACTTGTGAACCTCCTGCCTAGCCTCCCAAGTAGCTGGGATTGCAGTTGTGCACCACCATGCCTGGCTGTCTAATAGTATTTATAAGCCAGTTCTGAAGATTTGCAACACTCATTCTTTCATGCCCATGTATTTTTATGTACATCATGTGCTGCATAATGTTTTAGTCAACTCAAGTGGGTCTTGTATACGATGGTTCCCCTAAGATGATGATGGAGTTGAGAAACCCTGGTGCCTAGTGGCATCAGCGCTGTCCTAGTGCTGTGCTTTATGGCGTGTGTGGTGATGCTAGTGTAAACCTCTTACACTGCCAGTCATGTAAAAGTAGCACCAGAAATTGTGGACAGTACTCATATTTGATAAGACCATGTTTCTGGTTTGTATATTTACTATGGTATAGTTTGTGCCAGTATCAAGAGGGTAGTTCTGCTTTTCTACAAACCTACTAAGAAACAGTGAGCTGTGTTCTTTTAGCAGCAACCTCACACAACTTGAACGTTCTGTCTCTTGATCCCCTCAAGAGACAATGCAAGTGGGTGTCCTGTGCCATCCAGGTGTAATGTGTGCCCTGGTGCTCATGGGGACATCGCCTGAGGGTGAGCTCTGAGTGGGGGTGAACTGCGTAGCTGTGATCCGTGCAGGGTGGGTGAGGGGATGTAACAGGAAATTGGCACCGAGGCCTGGTGCACACAGCTGCGCGTCCCGGCCCCAGCCCAGGGAGGATTTCTGTCAGGATAAAATATTTTGATTGCATTTAAACTTCTTTCTTCACACACGCAATCTGGACATTTTAAATTATACCAAAATCACTGATGTGTACTCTGCCAAACAAAAATAACAATTTTTTCTGTTATTAGAAATGAGACAGCCACAACCAGAAAGATGAGTCTGGGCAGAGAGAAACAGTTGTATGTGTTAGAATGCAGAAAGTAGTTTGAAGAACTGTGTCTGTTTTTTCGTTGAAATTTAAAAAATTATGTGTATCTTGGGAGAAATTATTATTCTCTTCATTCCTCTTGATATTGCCAAGTAGATTTCTTTAAATGACTAAAACTACATAAGCAGCAGCAATTTGCAAAAGCGACAGAATCTCTAGGTTGTTTATGAATTTTGTAAGTAAGCTTATCAAATTTGTAAAATACGTCTGAGGCGTTTAAATATCTCCCACCTGAGTACTGGCTTGTCTGTTGCTTTGGTTTTTCTGTTTGTTCAGTTTTTTAGCTTTTACACACTGCTTGATTTCTCATGTATGAATTCGGTGAGGAGAAAGTCTTCTGAACCCCTGATGCCCCAGCGGTGTGCACAGTGTGGCCTGCTCAGTTCTTGCTGCAGGGGTGTGGACGCAGTCTCCTGGGAAGTGGGGCTGTGGCCAGCACGAAGTGGGAGGCGTGGAGGAGAGGCCAGAAGAGAGCTCGAGGCTTAGGAGCCCTGTGGGCTGCGGTGACGGAGCACCCCAGACCGCGACACAGTGCATAGCGGGACGGTAGTGGTGGTGAAGTCCCAGGTCGGTGTCCTGTGTCCTCAGTGGCGGGCGGGGGTGGACTAAGCTCCCTGGCCTCTTCTAGGTATGAGGTCACCCCCACGACATGACCACCTCCTACCGCTTCGTTCTGGTGTGCCGGGGATTAATCTTGCACATAGGGATTGTGGGGGGACTCAGACCGCAGCAGGACCTTAGACCAGATTGCTTCACAGGATTGCTTGAGAAGGGTGAGTGAAACTTGAGGTGCTGCCATGCAAGATACATGGTGGGTTTTATGCCACCACTGGAGTGGCACTGCTGCCAGCTGAGGTGTGAGCTAGGTTTTCCCTGAGCACTTGGTCAAACTGTCCCATGACTAGTGTGAGAGTAGACCTCACTTACCTGAAATAACAATTTGCTTTGGAACTGCAGACTTAAAAAAAAAAAAAAGGAGCTTGCTTTTTGCTACGTGTGATTCTTTTGGATTTACTAAAACTTTAAAAAGCCTAGGCTTTCCCTTGAGGCCGAGGTGAGCCATAGGCTGCCTTCTGGGTGGCCAGTGTGCTTTGTCGGGGGCCTTGCCCTTGTCACGTAGGTGTGATGGGAAGGGGGCTGCACGTGTGAGCCCTGCGCCTGCCAGTCCCGCAGAGCTGGGCAGGGGTCACGGCACCCTAGTGCTTGTCCGCTCGTGAGAGCAGAGGGCTGTTGGTAAACGTGACGTCTTGCCAGTGGCTCCCTGCTCCCTAACTACTGTGACGGATTGGGAAACGAACTGGAAAACGGAAGTCACTGTTCATCAGTGTGGGGAGAGCCCTCCGTGAGTGATCTCGCTTGGTTCACACACCCCAGGGGCAGGCGTGTATTTAGTGACTCAGGGATTTTAAAGAGAGCGAGCATCTTAAACTGGGTCTGAGACTGCTCCCGAACTGTGTTTTCCTAAGGAGGTATGGTGAGTCTGACTCACCTCTTAAGAATAATATTGATGTTGTCATTTACATCAACTCTCACTGCTCTTTGAACCAGAGAGGGCAGGGTCCACAGTCAGAGGTCCGCCATTCTTAGGGACTGTGGTGCTGAGCTCAGGTGTGGCTCATCAGGTGTTCAGTGTCCTTGTATTCAGTTAACCACAGAGAAGCCAGCTGTGGACACAAAAGTGTAACTTAACTTTTGGGAAAACAGAAATGTACTTGCTTGGGGAACTGGGTGGCACAAGCTGCACCCTTAACCCTGGCTGCGCTGAGTCATTTTACTCTGTCACCGGATGAAGAAGTCCTCTGGGCAAGATTTGATCCTGTCTGTGCTAATATTTGCATACCTCCCTCAGAGAAACTCAGCTGTTTTACAGAGAAAGGGTGTTAATAAAATTGTATAAAGTGTTGCCATTTTTTCTTTTTTCCTTTCTGAGACAGGGCCTCCCTGTGCAGTCCAGGCTGGCCTTGAGCTCACTGTGTAGCCCAGTTGACCTCGAATTTATAGCAATCCTCCTGCTTCAGCCTCCCAAGTACTGGGATGACAGGCATCTGCCATGACACCTGACTTTCATTTCTTAATGCATTCAGTTTTTAAAATTTATAAAATATTTGAGTTACCTAAGAAGCATGACTTCAGTGAAAATACACAACCATTAAATGAGGGGTCATAGCCGTTGCCAAAGTTTAGGTGATAAAGTACTTATAGCTACATGTTATAATTTCATTTATTTTTATTAAAATATTATCTACGGCTGAGTGTGAGGGCATATGCCTGCAATCATAGTACTTGGGAAGCTAGGCAGGAGGATTGCCTCATGTTTGAGGGCAGCCTGTGCTTTGTAGTGAGTTCAAGGCCAGCCTGAACTATATAGCAAGACCTTATTTCAAAAGAGCAAATAAAATGTTATTTAAATTGGGTGGGTGGTGCATGTCTGTAACTCCAGCACTCTGGCAGGCTGAGGCAGGAATATAGAAAGTTCAAACCCAGCCTGGGCAATGTAGTGACTTAGCAAGATCCTGTCTCAAAAGATAAAAAAAGAGTTGGGGGTATAGATCAGTACAGAGGCCCTGGGTTTAATCTAGCACCCACCCTCCCACAGCTATCTAAATATGCATAAACAAAAAATACATTTTATACAATAATTGAAAGTTCATAAATTGCAGATATTAATACTATACCATTAAAGTTCAAGTAAGGAAAGCTTTCTGAGTCTATGGTAAGTGATAGTGTGAAGTTCACCATTCTAACCTGCGATCAGTGTACGTTTTAGTGGCAGTATTTATACTCCGAGATGTTGAGCAGACTTCACCACCATCTACTGCCAGACTTCATCATACCCAAAAGAAACAGTAAATAGTAAGTAGTGGCTGCCCATTCCCCTCCCTCGTCCCTGCTGATCTCTACTTTATGTTGTAACAGTTGGCCTGTTGTAGGTGTTTCATATCGGTGGGGTTAGCATTTGTTCTTTGCGGTCCAGTCTGCCTTGTGTATTTTCAAAGTTTGTGGACACTGTAGCATGTATCAGAATGCCATTCCTTTTTATGGCTGAATAGTATTCCGTTACATGGATATACCATATTTTGTTGATTTATCTGTTGATGAATATCTGAGTTGTTTCTACCTTTTGGCTCTTGTGAATAATGCTGCTATGATCATTTGTTTGCAGATGTGTTTAAGTCCTCGTTCAGTTCTATTGGTATATATCTAGGAAAAGGTAACTTTCTGATTTTGACAATGCTGAGGATAAAACCCAGGGTCTTGCAGGTGCTGGGCCAGCATTGAATCTGGAGCTGCACTCCTAGCCTGAAGGTGAACATCTAGATGAAGCTAGGTGAAGAGATTCTTCAGGATCTTGGAGGGGTTCAGTCTCAGACAGGGTCCTGAGTGTGAGTCATACATGGGGAAAAACAGTCAATTTTACTACATTGAAATTAAGGAGTAAGGGCCAGGGATATAGCTCAGTGGCACAGCGCCTGCCTGGCAAGCGCAAAGTCTTGAGTTCTATTCCTGGTCCCCCCCCAAAAAATTAAGGAGTAGCCAGGTATGGCAGTGCACAACTGTAATCCCAACACTCGGGAGGCTGAGGCAGGAGGACCGTTGCAAGTTCGAGGCCATTCTAGGCTACAAAGTGAGCTCAAGGCCAGCCTGAACTGCATAGCAAGACCCTGTCTCAAAAAGGCAAATAAAATTGAAAAATAATAAAGGAGTAGACTAAGTTAACAGTTAACAGTAAGGTAAAAAGATAACAGCAACAAGACTCGATCTCTGAGTAATTCTGCAAGAAAAGTACCAGGAGCCCAGCAGTAAACAAGTGTGGCTCACTGGCCAGCAGTTCACAGAACAGGTCAGTGGGCAGCGGCTGAGCACAAACACGTTTGCACGGAAGCTTCTCTCTGTGTGTGGCGACAGCATGCTCCACACGAGGCTGCAGAGCTGGAGGAGCGACGCCAGCCTGCTGCCAGCACTTCCTCCTGGGGCGCGCTGCCGGGAGACGTCTGTGTCCTGGTAATTGTGAACCGAACGTGACCGTACAGTATGGTTCAGATAAACTGAAAGTAGGTGTTTATGCAGATATGCATTCTGAAGTGCCCGGAACGAGTGAGTGCCAGGAGTGGCGGGGCAGGCAGAGGTCGCCAAGAGTCAGGTTGCGCATCAGGATGAAGAGCAGGAAACAGGAAGACTGGTGACCGCACCTGGACACTGTGGCTCTTCTGTATGCTGAAAGTGTTGGCATTTATTCTTCTTTGCACCTGTAGAAAAGGCTTTATGTAAATAGTTTGAATTTTGTTAAACTTTAGTGCTGCAGATAAAATTTTTCCAGTTTACCACCGGCCCTCTCTAGAAGGGTATAGGAGGTTAGAGACGTCCACACCCAGACCATGGGACCTGAGAAGGTTACTTTTATGGGAATAAAGAGGTCTTTGCCATGACTGACCTTGGTACCTGGAGATGCAGAGGTTGCGGGGGTGGCCTGGGTAGGCCCTCAGTCATGGGTTGGCCCTCAGTCGTGGGTGACAGTTGCCCCTGAGCTGGGTACCAGCAAATGCCAGTCATCATGAGGTGCTGAGAGGGACCTCGGCTCTCCTTTCTGCAGAGCCTGTGTTGGGAGGTTGTGCTGCTTCGTACCTCAGCTCTGGAACTGTACGTTCCTGCTGTTTAAACCCACAGAACCCGGCGGCGTTGTCAGCACAGCCCTTGGCGACTGACCCAGATGGGAGCACGTGAGGTGCCCTTTCGGTCTAAGGCTTCTGCCTGAGAGACGGTGCCGGTGCTGTGCAGCGGTGGTTACTGGGGACACTTACGAGTGGTCCTCCTTCCTCCACGGGTTTCAGAAACCTGGCTGGCTTCCTACTCTCCAATTTGGCTTCATGGTCTTTTGTTTGGTTGGGGTTTTTGCTTCTGTGTTTGGTGCTGGAGATGGGTCTTGCCCCTGCTAACAGCTCTACTCCTGACCTACACCCCAGCCCAGGGTATCACTCAGCAGAGAAGTAAACTCACAGTCTCGGTTTTTATACTCTGTTGTCATCGTACAAATGGGCATGGGCAGATTTACAAAGTAAACATTTCCCAGTGTGGATATATGGGAACATTTCTAATTGTATAATTAACAGTAACACCCTCGTAATGAGAGACTTTACCATTGGCACAGTGATGAAGCATGTGTTTTTTTTAGATTTTCCTGAGGGAATAGGCATTTAAATAGTTGAAACCTTCATGGCTGATGTTTTTCTTAACAATTAATAGGGGGGATGATGTCTTCATCAGTGATAGTTTATAGGGAGTGTGCTGTCAATGACACACACTATAGAGGCCTTAACCTCCGAGGTCTAAGTGGCAGCTTTGGCTGGGATGTTCTCAGCTAAAGTCGTGGTCTTTGAAGACTTTGGAACCGAAAAGGTCCCAGGAGGTCAGCTGGTTCTTTCTGTACAGTTTGCATGAGACCAGCAGGACTGGGGAGCGCGCAGCTCGCTGACCGACAGCTCTGTAGTGGCAGCCCTCTCCTCCAGGCAGTCCCCTCAGCCGGGAAGACGTGGTGAGTCCTCTGGGCAGGGCTGTGCCTGAGGACCTGGCTGCGAGCGTGGCTGGGATTGTTCTCATCAGTGAGCACCCTGCAGAGAGATCTGTGTTTCATGTCGGGTCCCCAGCACAGTACTTGGAGTGTTGGAGGCATTAAATATTTGTGCAATGTTGCTTTGGGGTTTTTTGTTTTGAGACGTCTTGCCATGCTGTCTAGCCTGACCTCAAACTCCTGGGTTCAAGTAGTCCTCCTGCCTCAGCCTCCTGAATAGCCAGATGACAGGTGCGTACGAGCACACCCAGCTCTGTTGGATCATGTTTCAAGTGAAGAGTGCTTCAGAGCAGTTTTCTTTGAGCACAGTTGTATAACCCTGCGAGGAAGTTTTTTATCTGTACTCACTGACATTTACGTTTCCTGTCATGAGCTTCAATAGCTGCACAGGATGTAATTTCAAATATTGGCATATTTAGATAAAACTGTTACATCAATTTTTACATGTATCCAACAGACTAAATACCACAGGGTTTTAAATACCATCCACTTTAAAAAGACATGAATGAGTTCTTCACAAACCACTTGTAAGTCCGACATTGCTTCCTTTTCTGCTTGAGTTTTGCTTTCTACTCTCTTTCTCCTCCTGAATTTTATCCTAATATAATTTATCTTTGTGCTTGAAAATCTGTTAATCACCTTGGTTGAAGTATTAAAGCTTGCGTGTGACTTCTGGCCTGCTGTCATGTCAGTGGCGTGGTTGAGCATCACAGCCTTAGGAATCCAAGGGGAGGCAGACTGCCCTGGGCCGGGCGTGGTGTTCGCTGTTTCTCCTCTCTGGGGCCGTAGCACTGTGAGGTTCCGGTGGCTCTGAAGGGAGGTCAGAGCACTGTCACCGGGTGCCCAGGCACCCTGAGGGGGCTGCCCGCCACTGCACTGCAGCTCGACCTCGAGACGCTGGGTGCTTTCTGTTTGCTTGTCTTTGTCTTGGGTACTGGGGTTGAACTCAGGGTCTCTCTACTCCCAGTACCCCAGCCCTTTTTATTTTTTATTTTGAGGCAGGATCTTGCTGAGCTACGCAGGCTGGCTTTGGATTTGAGACCCTCCTGCCCCAGCCTGAATAGCTGGGACCTACAGGCATGCACAAGCACTCCTGGCTTGGGCAGATCCGTTTATAGAGCATTGGAACTGAGTAGCTAGAAATCACTACCTACTGAACTTGGGGTCCACACACACTTGGTAAATCTCATCTCTCTTAGGGCTGCGTCAGAGGACTGCTGCCTCAAAGGAAGCATTGAGGGGTCACACTCGGGACTGTCACCCCTGGGCTTAGTGGACAGGACGCTTGCAGTGAGCGTGTGCTGCTTGGTTCTAGTCCTTTCCATCCATCAAGGGATGGCCACTGTGGCCTCCCGGGAGCTGGCCCGGCCCCCAATGCCTCTTGTGTCCTGCGTGTGCTCTGCTGTATAGCAGGGGCGCAGAGACCCTGGGCGGGAGCTCGGCCCGTTGGGAATGCGTGGATGCAGAGCTGTGGCAGCAGTCCTCACAGGTCCGGTTACCCACAGCGCCACTCAGTGGCTTTCTCCTTATTTTTTTGCACTTAATTTAGGGTTGAGTTCTGTGGCTACTGAAATATTAAAAACTGAGAAGAGACTCAGTTGTACAAGGTATTTTGTAAAATGAGTACCTGTAGTTTTTCTCTTCTAGATCGTCGGACCTTCAGATGGAAGTAGCTACATCATAGATTATTATGGAACCAGGCTGATAAGACTGAGTATCACTAATGAAACATTTCGGAAGACACAGCTTTACCCTTAACTATTTACAGAGAGAACAGTAAGTGACGTGTCTAATTAATTACAGTCTGATGCCACGGATAGTCCGCCTTTAACGATCTACCTGGGTAACAGCTGCTGGGACTCAGGACCGACGCATGCAGTGCAGACTTACAGACGTCTTCATTTGCCCGGTCCTGCGCATCCTGTGGACAGAGCCTCCGTGTCTTGCTCAGCATGGTGCCCTGGTTGCACACGCAGTGCTGTGATTTTTGCTGACCCTGCCGCGCAGCGCAGCTCTGGAGTTCTGAGTTCTGTTCACGTCACAGTCTTGCATGTAAGAGTGATGCAATAAAAGCAAAGTCACCAAGTTGGAGTTTGCTGGGACCGTTTCTTTGTTCCGAGTGTTGTAACGCACCCACTGCATGCTCCTCCATGTTTAGCGACCAATTCACTTAACAGCCTGGTCACGGGAGCAGAGTTCGGTCGTTACTCTAGGAGAGTTTGTGCTGGTAGAGCTAAGAAAGCTGCAGAACTGTGGAAATCAGAAGAGCTTCTCTCGTTCGCTTGTCAGGAAGCTCAGGCCTTGCCTGCCTGCGGGTGCCAAACCCCAGGAAGAGGTCTTTATGTCTGCTCCTTGCTCTTGCCCTCCCCAGTTCAGACCCTTTCCTTGCAGCAAATGTAAAAGGCCAAAATTCACAAGAAAACAACGCCGTCCGAGGATGAGGGAGAGGCAGCTGATCGTGTGAGGGCTGGGGTGAATCCTGGTGCCCTCGGTGGGCGGGACCGCAGCTCTTCTCTGTGCCCCTTACCCTTCCTTTGCTTCTTCCCGAAACTTGGAAGCTGCTGACGTCCAAACCCTCACTCCTGGGAGCACCTGCCCTGACCTCCGTGCAGCCTGCCCGTGAGAGTCGCCGCCCGGCTTCAGCTCTGAGCAGGAGTGCGCTGTGGAGCGGGGTGCCGTCAGTCTTCCTGGGCAGCCTTCTGCTCCTCGGGGCTCTGCTGCGCCAAGGCTTTCTTCTAGTGCCTTGCCTTAGTCCCTTCTCACGGTCTCCCAAGACTGCAGGTTTTGGACAGTGCTCTCGGTGACGAGAGGGCTTCAGTGCAGAACAGCCTGGCACGAGGGCTGTGGAGGTCGTCTAGGTCCCTGTGAGCCATCAGCCAGAGGGAGCCAAGTCAGGTGTCTTGGCCCCACTGCGGCGAGGGTTTCTGACTGTCGGCTGAGGTCGGAAGGGAGGAGATGGGCGTCTTCTCTGTTGTGTTCTGTTAGAAGGACACGAAGTGTAGTCGCATCTGCTAGTAGGTGCTTTTGCTCTAGTATGGCATGTGCCTCACTGTCCTGAGCTTGCACAGCGACGGCCCTACGGGATATGAGATGTGTGTCGAGCTGACATCCAAGTAGGTTTTCAGAGCCCTCCTTATTAACAACAGTAGGAGCCGTTCATGTCTCTTTTTGAGACAGGGTCTCATTATGCAGTTCAGGCTGGCCTTGAGCTCACTTTGTAGCCCAGGCTGGTCTTGAACTCGCAACGATCCTCCTGCCTCAGCCTCCTGAGTGCTGGGATGACAGGCGTGCGCCACCTCGCCTGGCTTCAGTCTTTTTTTTGAGAGAGGGTCTCACTAGTAATCCAGGCTAGCCTTGAATTCACTATGTTGCCAAGGCTGGCCTCCAGCTTGTGGCAATCTTCCAGCCTCAGCCTCCCAAGTGCTGGGATTACAGACATGTGCCACCATGCCCAGCCATTGAGTCTTGAAACAGAGCTTTGACATCGGTCTTTGTTTTGTTTTGTTTTTTGTCTTTTTGAGACAGAGTCTCACTATGTAGTTCAGGCTGGCGTTGAGCTCATTTTGTAGCCCAGGCTGGCCTCGAAGTTGCAACCGTCCTCCTGCCTCAGCCTCCCAAATGCTAGGATTATAGGCATGCGCCACCACGCCTGGCCTGAGATCAGTCTTTAAAATGACTGTAGCTTGCTGGGCATGGAGGCGCACGCCTGTAATCCCAGCACTCAGGAGGCTGAGGCAGAAGGATTGTTGCGAGTTTGAGGCCAGCCTGGGCTACAAAGTGAGCTCAGAGCCACTTTGCACAGCGAGACCATGTCTCAAAAAGACAAAAAAAAAAAAAAGTTAAAAAGTGTGTAGCTGTCTTTAAGCCATAACATAAAAAGTGAATGCAACCCTGTAGACACTGAACTGGGATCCCAGGCTCAGATTGGAAATGCCAGGTGTGGGCGCAGTAGGAGGTGCGGTCGGCTGTGTCCTCTGCTCTCCCGGAGCCCCTGCTGCTGCCGCAAGTGCAGGGAGAGGCTTTCTTGAGGAAGTCCAGGAGGGTGCAGAATGGGGCGCAGGCTGGCTCAGCATGGGTGCGTGCCAGTGTGGGACACACAGTGTGTGCACGGAGCATCCATCGTGACCTCACGGTCTTCATAAATGATTTATTTTAACCTGAGTCTTTCTTCTGGTTTAGGGTAGGTGTCCGGATTTTAATGTGTGTGGTTTTGCAGGTCTCCTTACCTTTTCCTGTGTCTCTTCTCGGGTTCTGTGGGTTTGTGCATCTGATGTGTTTAGTTAATGATGTGTCATTCTTAGGTTTATTTAATGCCTTTCTTTAAAAAGATTGTCTTTCTGAGGCTGCTGTCTCTGTGAGATGGATGCTGTTACCCCAGTGTTCTTTGATGTCCCTTTCAAAGGCAAGTTGCCACTTGTCACTTCCCCTGAAAGAGTAAATATCGTAACTCGCTCACATTCTCGTGCTTCATTCCAGTGAAGCCCTCTGAGGTACGGGTGCTGCCGCCTCTGCCCTGACCTTGGCAGCAGCCCTTGCCACTGGCTCGGCCCGAGCCCTCCTGGTGGCAGCAAGGACGGACACTCAGCTTCTGCAGCTGGCGTCTTCCCTGCGGCTGCTCGCCGCGCTTGCCGTGGAGGCTGGGCAGACCCCACCTGTGGAATGTCCCCTGCTGTGAGCACCTCGGGGCTGCACTGCATCCCAAGCAGAGCAGGCCTTAGACAATGGAAAGGCTGGTACTACATCCTCACAGGGCTGGCACTGCCCTCAGCCCAGGAGCCTTGGCAGCATGCAGTGGTACCTTGGTGACTGTTGTCAGGGTTTGCTAGGGGAACAATTTAACACAGAACACATAATTTATAGGATTATTTTATAATATTCACCCAAAGAGTCAAAAGCAGAGGAGTGCAAGAGATCTGTCCATGTGCTAGAGCACCAGAGAATCCAGCTGAGGGTCTGGATCCCATGGCAGTGTCCTGCGTGAGTCCAGCCAACAACCTACAACCCATGGCAGTGTCCTCCAAAAGTCCAGCTGGAGGCCTAGAAGCTGCACAGTGTCTCATGTAAGTCTTTCAAGGATCTGCACTGGGAAGACCCAAAGGTCAGTGGTGGAAGCTAGAAAGTCTGTGCCAGCGGAATGAAGGATCGGCCAGCAGGTGGAGGGATCTGCACTGGAGCCAGGAAGTGATGCTCAAAGTAAGGACTAGAGCTCCTCTGGAAATTACCGCAGGCATCCCCAGCAACAGCCAGGTCCGAGCTCCTCTGACAGTAGGAACAGCTGAGGTCGTAGCGGGAAAGCCAGCGCGACGTTTCTCCAGGAGGATAAACAGCCCACCATCTTGCCCTCCAGTGCTCCTTTCGTGCTGCTGGCAGCAGTCCTTCGGTGGGCCTTCACGCCCAGCACCACACTAACTCAGTTCAGTTGGGAGTGACGAGTTGACCACCATTGTCAGTCCGCCACTGTGACTCCCTCCCTCCCAGGAGCCCCTCCAGCAGCGGGAAGCAGTGGGCACTGGCCGCGGCAGCCTCTGCGCTGACCCAGTCCTCAGCGACCCCTGTGGGTCTGTGTGTGAGTGGGGGGCGTTGTTCTGCCGGGGATGCAGTGTGACCTGAACCAGCCCTGCCCGCCAGGAGCCGGCAGTGTTGGGGCAGAGCTAAGCTCCCTGGGTGTCTGGTCTTTAGCCCCCTGGCCCTGCGGGGCATGGACAGCATCTTATCGACAGGTTATAGACTCTGACCGTGCCGTGGCTCCTCATCTCTTAAGTTCAGTAGCTGACCAGTTAATCTACCACACATAGGGTCTCACGATGTAGCCCAGGCTGGACTTGAACTTGTGGTGATCCCCCTGCCTCAGCCTCCTGAGTGGTGGATGATAGGCCTGCACCACCATGCCCCACTACCATCTGCATTCTCTAAGGGTGGGTTTGCTGGTGACAAATGCTGTTAGTTTCTCTTCCTCTGAGAATATCTTTATTCCCCTTTCACTTCTGAAGGATGTGTCGTCTCCGTGTAGAGGACGCATGGCGGGAGCCCTTTTCCTCCAGCACTTGAAAGCTGTTGGCCTTTCTTCTCCAGCCTTCATGGTTTGGGGTGAAATTTCGTCCTATCACAAATGTGTTTCTCTAGATGAGGTGCAGTTTTAGCCGTATAAAGATGTTTTCTTCGTCTCAGCTCTCTGAAGTTTAATCATGGTGCCTGGGTCAAAGCAGGAGATGGGCCGACGGGGGCCGAGGTCAGGGTGGTTGTGCTTGGATGGAAGAAGGGCCAGCAGGGGAGGGCATAGCTCTCAGGAGGGGCAGTGACGGAGCCCTGGGCCCTCCCACTTCCTCGCGGCGAGGCTGACTGTGAACCCCTGGCCCTCCTCAGTGGCAAGGTAATCAACTCACATTGCTCTAAGATGTGATCCCTGTCTTGGTTTGGCCCAGCAGAGTAGGAAGCAGGCGGCTCTTACGCTCATTCCACACAGAGCACCCACCAGGCATGGCGTCCGTTCTGGGCTCCAGGTCTGCACCCACCAGGCATGGCGTCCGTTCTGGGCTCCAGGTCTGCACCCACCAGGCATGGCGTCTGTTCTGGGCTCCAGGTCTGCCTTCTGTCACCTGAGGTGCTGTGGGCCTTGGGACAACATACACCATTCCTCTCTGCCTCCATTCCCTTCCCTTGTCTAGAAACTGGAGATTAATGCAGTAATACTGTATTAGCTTCTCACTGCTGGGATGAAATACCTGGCATGCCCAGCTCAAAGGAGAAAAGGTTTAACTTGGCTCAGGGTGTGAGAAGGTTCAGTCCATGGTCAGCTGTCCATAGCAGAAACAGCATGACGCGAGGGTGTGGAAGAGGAAGGCTGCTCACCTCGTGGGGTTGGGAAGGGAGCTGGATAGGAGGAGGCCAGTGACCAGGTATGGTCCCCACAATCGTGCCTCCCAGTCCACCCAGAAGTGTGCCTTACTGGTCTCCTAGAGGTCTCTCAAGCCAAATTGAAATCAAGGCTTACCATCACAGGCTAGGCATGGTGGTGCACACCTGTAATCCCAGCACTTGAGAGGCTGAGGCAGGAGGGATTGCTGCAAGCCTGGGCTACATAGTGAGTTCAAGGCTAGTCTGGAATATATACCTTGTCTCAAAAACCAAAAATTAATTAATTAATTAATTAAAAACACCATCACAAATACCAAACTATCCATCAAGACATTTGTGCATCTCAACTAGAGACCATACTTCTAAGTGAAATAAATCGGACACACATGAGTAAACATTGTATTGGCTCCCTAGTGTAAGAACCTGAAAGAGTAAGTAAAACCGAAAATGGACAATAGATATTATGAAAGGGAAAGGAGGTGCTCAAAGGAAGAAATAACTGGGATGAGGGAAAAGAGAAAAACAAGGAAGGAAGGGGAAAAAA
>NW_004955423.1:27675329-27680614 GCF_000276665.1 Chinchilla lanigera
ATATGGGTATATATATGGATAGGTGGGATAATTGTACTGCTGATGTCTGATGGTTTATTGAAAGGAACAGTTAATGCTTAAATTTTTTTTGACCAATTTTGCATGCTTATATCTGGTAATGTGAACAACTAATTTGAAGATAACAACATGCATTATAACAACCATTGGTGAATTCCTACCATCTTGTCTAGTGAAGCTCTGTATCATTTCTAATCGGTTTTTTAAAATTATTTTTTATTCTCTTTAATGGTTTAATCAATCTTGCATTCTTACATCTGGTAATCTGAGCAGCTTTGTTGAAGATAACAATATGTAGTATAACAACCACTGTAAAGTCCTATCATTCTGTTTTTAAACCCTGTATCAGTTTTACTGTGTTTGCTTTGTTTTGTTTTTGTCTATGTTGTTGTTGTTTTGTTATCGTGGGGTTTTTTTAATTTGCTTTAAAATAAAAATAAAAAATAAAAAGACATTTGTGCGTCTATTTCCTCAGGACTGATTACAACATCCTCAAAATTGGCTCACCATCATGGTTTTTTTTAAAATTATAAACTTTTTTGGGGGCCAGAGATACAGCCCAATAGCACATGCCTAGCAAACGTGAGGTACAATTCCTGGCACCAAAAGAAAGACTTTTTTTGCCTTGACCTCACTTTGTAGCCCAGGCTGGTCTCAAACTCACAAAGATCCTCTTGCCTCAGCCTCCCTAGTGCTGGGATTACAGGTGTGTGCCACTTTGCCCCGCCTAAAAACGACTTTTTTTAAAGGAGTGGTTTTAGCCTCGGCGTGGACACATCTCCGTCACCTGGCGTCTGAGCCCCATGAGGGCTCCCCGTGGGGTTGTGCATGCCATGGGTTTGGATGAATGTTGACTGACTGACTGACTGTAGCACAGAATCTTTTCCTGCACGACATCTCCGTCTCCCCCATTCGTCCCTCCTGACTCACCAGTCCCCAACCACTGCCGATCTCTTGCTGGCTTCTACCCTGCCTTTTCCTGAGTGTGCTTCTCTTGGACTTGTTCAGTGATGTGCATTGAAATTGCCTTCCTATCTTTTCAAGGCCAGTGGATCATTTCTTTGTATTAGGTTTTACTTTTGTGAGTACACGCTGGCCGTGCTCAGGATCATCTTCCTTGTGCGTGGGCTGGCTCATGTGCACATCTTCAGCCCTTTCCTCCTCTCCCTCCATCTCGGTCCCCTTCCCACTTGAAAAGACCTGTCTTCCTGTTTCCTGTTATTTATCTCTTATCTTGCTTTCTAATTTATTTATACTTTGGGACTCTGCTATAAAGAAAGGAAACCCGAGTCGTGTTTAGGAAAACGGATGAAACCTGAGACCATAATGTTGTGACATAAATCGGACACACAGGCTTTAGTATGGCATGGTTTCTCCTACGAATCATTTTTCTTCGGTGCCCTTATCCTGGCTGTACCCCAACCCCTTTATCCGTTTCCCTACAGAAGGGCGTCTTGGTTGCTCTGAGTTCTGTCCTCAAGGTGGAAGCCGCTCTGAACACGTGTGGAGGTCCATGTTGAATGTAGCTCCCCGCTGTCCTGGGGAAGTGCAGAGGAGCCTGAGCTGGATCACACTGCGGGCTGCTGAGTGGGCTCCGATGAGACCCTGGCCTTTGCGCTCCCAGCTGTGCTCCTTGTCCTGGCGCGTTTGGGGAGAGGTCCAGGTCAGGCCGTCCTGCTGTGGGTGACGTGTCATTGCCGCCAGAGCTGCATTCGCCCAGCGACACATGACGGAGCAAAGTCTCGTGTTTATTTGTCATCTGCATCTCCTTCGGAGAGGTGTCGGTCAGAGTCTGGCTCACTGTTAATTGAGTTGGGTGGGTCTTGCTATATTTCCCAGACTAGTCTGGAGTTCCTGGGCTCAAGCTATCCTCCTGCCTCTGCTTCCCGAGTGCTGGGATGATAGATGTGCACCACCGTGCCTGGTCTATGATGGTGAGCTGGTATGTGCAGATATTTGCCACCATGCCCAAGTGTGGTTGTATTTTAAAAGTTCTTTGTGTATTTTAGATAGCATTTCTTTATCATATATGTCCCTGGAAATATTTTCTCCCGGTCTTGGATCTCCCTCTGTCTCTGTCTCTGTCTGTCTGTCCATCTCCCTCCCTCCAGTACTGCCGCTTATAGACTGGACATCTCAGGACCTTCTATAGTGAACCACATCCCCAGCCCTTTTTTGATTTTCCTTTTTTTGGGGGGCGTTTTTTGTTTTTTTTCCTGGTACTGGGAATTGAACTCACGACCTTGCGCTTGCCAGGCAGGCGCTATGCCACTGAGCTAAATCCCTAGCCACCCCCAGCGCTTTTTTATTTTTTATTTTGAGACAAGCTCTTACTAAATCACTAAACTGCCTAGGCTGGGTTCAAACTTGTGATCCTCCTGCCTCAGCCTCCCAGGGTGCTGGGACAGGTGTGTGCCATCATGCTTGGCTTGTCTTTTCATTCTCTTGCCAATGTGCTTTGCAAACCAAACATGTTTAACTTTAGTGATGTCCACTTTATTAATTCTCTCATGCCTCGACTCTTTAGTGTCTGAAATGGCATGGTCAGACTCGAGGTCATCTGGTTTTTCTCCTGTGTTTTCTTCTGGGAGCTTTGTAGGTTCTGTGTTTTAATTTAGGATTATGGGTTGTTGTGACCCTTTCTTAGCACTTGACACTTGTTGAGGTTCGCCTCGATTTCCATCTCTGACAAACCCCTGGGCTGCGCGCTCAGTGGCGAAGGTCTCCAGTTTTCGGTTGGTTTTCTATGGGCCGCTGCTGTGGGCCTGCGTGGGGCGGCCCCTGGTGGTGGGAGTCGTGGCTGCGGGAGTGGCTGGCCTCAGCAGCTGGGAAGCAAGAAAGCCACACGGGCGGAAGGGCCAGGCCTGTCACACCATCTCCTGGGAGCTCTGCACCTCCAAGTGGCACCACAGGCCAGTGACCAGACCTTTACCACGTGGCCGTGAGGGACACTTCCCAGACCACAGTGACCGCAGAGCCACGCCAGCCATGCCGCCCAGTCTGCGACCACACGCACAGTCACCGCGCCCTTGGCTCCGGGCTTCCTTCCTTCTCGCAAGAAGCCTCCTCCTCCCCAGCCGTTCGTGCCTTGCCTTCCCAGAGGGAAAAGTGCGCTCATCCTCCTCATCAAGCAGTAGTGTGCTCGGCCGTGACTTTGTCCCTGGTGTGCACAGGGCTGTGGCCACCTGTCCTCAGCGCCTGGCAGCACCCTGCAGGCTTGCGCTGTGCCCCATGAGCCGCGCTCAGAGCAGAGAGAAGCAGCACAGCACGAGGGCTGGGACCACGCTTCCCACGCCCCGGCAGCCATCGCTTAATCTCTCCGGGTGTTTAATTTCCTCTTTGTGAAAATGAGACTAAGCTGGTGGGGGCTTGTAAGGATTAAATCAAATAACAGATGCGAACACGTCCTTCGTGATGAAGTAGGTGCTTGCTACATGTTTCCATCCCCAGGGTAATGAAGTCTTTCATCTTCTGGGCGCCTGTCCTGACTTTATTTTCTCCCCCACCCGAGCTGTGGGCACCGACTGCCCTGTGCCTATCCTGTCTGCCCTGGCTGGAGGCCCCGACTGAGCAGGCTGTCCCGACCAGGACCTTTCCCACCCTCTCTGCCACCTCTTGGCCTCTTCCTCGCTGACCGTAGATCTCCCTCCTCCTTCCAGGGTTTCTTCGAAGGCCAAACCTGCCTCACGACTCCCATCGCTTCCCGCTCCTCGGCCTCACTGGGAGGTGCCGGTCTGGACCCTCTCCTGCTGTTGGTCGACTGAGTGCTCTCGAGGAGGCAGGCGAGATTTTCTAAACCTCGCCGCTAAGCTGTGAGAGTGACACTAGCACCTCCTAGGGCAGGGTCACAGAATCAGCATTAGTAAGAGGGGCCTTCAAACACCTCACCCTGCACACTTCCCTCAGCGCTCCATAACTGCCAGCTACGATTCTGGCGCCTGTAACCCCAGCACTCAGGAGGCTGATGCAGGAGAATCATTGCGAGTTCAAGGCCAGCCTAGGATACATAGTGAGACCCTGCCTCAAAATAAGCAAACAAACAAAAAGCAAAAACAGTGACTTCTGCATGGCCTCAAACTGTAAGGTCAGGGCCAGCTATATTTCCTATCACTGTTTGCACAAATTGCCATGAATTACCAGTCCCTCCTGTGATGGGCTGGGGTCAGAGGGCAAGGCTGTGCCTCCGTCTCCCCTCCGGCTGGTGGCCCTCACAGCTGTCACCTCCTCTTGGCCACCTGCCCCCTCTTGAACTTCCAAGACCTCTGTGATTGCCTTGCCGCCCCATAGCCCAGGTCCTCTCCCGTCTGGAATACCAGCCTCCTCACACCCACACGGCCCCCTGGCAGCGGGAGGGTCTGGGAATCGGAGCGTGCTCTCCTGGGGTGCTTATTCTGCCTGCCACACTCACGGAAAAGCCCATCCTTGCCCGGCCTTTTTCTTTTTTTTGTTTTTCTCCAGTACTGGGAACCGAACTCATGACCTTGCGCTTGCCAGGCAGGTGCTTTGCCGCTGAGCTAAATCCCCAGTCCCTGCCCGGCCTTTTTATCAGTGAGCAGTGCTCCTGCCCTCTGCACTGCGCCAGGCTGCCTCAGTCCCTGGACTGTGGACACCACCGGGCAATGTCCAGCCCTTGGGTCTGGGGGTTTGTCTTACAGTGGCACTTCCCAGAGTGTGGGTAGCAGCTGTGCAGCCCTCAGTACTCTTTGGATTAACGAAGAAGCCGGAAGCACAGGAGGCCGACGCTTGTCGGGTTATGCCTCCGTGGAGGTGTGGTCAGGACTTCTCTCCCGAGGAAAAGCCAACAGAGATGGGTGACACAGACCCTGGGATGATGAGCCTCCCATGCTCACTCAAGGAAGGGGAGAGGGACGAGCACAGGAAGGGGGCGTGCCCTCCTGGCCCAGTGTGGAGAGCCGTGGGCCCTGGTCAGCAAGGATCCCCAGCAAAGTCCAGAAGAGAACACACCACAAGTAAGATTTCTAAGTGTCAGCCCAGTTGTGTCTTTATTCCTGTTAATTCTCAGGACCCTGTATTTCCTACCTAATCAAGCTCCCTGGCTCCGTTGGCCGCAAATGTCCCCCAC
This sequence comes from Chinchilla lanigera, assembly GCF_000276665.1. NCBI lineage: Eukaryota > Metazoa > Chordata > Mammalia > Rodentia > Chinchillidae > Chinchilla > Chinchilla lanigera. Next base: position 27,680,431 of record NW_004955423.1, read on the forward strand.
ACCTTCTCCGCTGCTCCGGTCTCCCGCTCCGCTACCTCTGGGCGCAGGCTGAACTTGGGGAAGACGGAGCTGTGGAGTTGCCTCCTGCCCAGGGCTCGGTGGTACGATGCCTCTTCTTCCTGCTTTTGGTGGAGGCCTGGGCTTGTTCACACTTTGCCTTTCTTAGCTCCGAGAGGACACTGAT
>NW_004955423.1:27680866-27705003 GCF_000276665.1 Chinchilla lanigera
CCCCAGTTTCTCTTTCTTTTTGAAGTTTCCTCCCATTTTACAATATCTATTGTACATTTGGGATCTTATTTACTCTTTTGACTTCTCACTCTAGGGAGAGAGTATGATGTACACATGTGCATCTGGTTTATTTCACTTATGAGTATGGCCTTCTGTTCCAATCATTTACGTATAAAAGCCTCCAGTTTATCCTTCTTTATAGCTGAGTAGTACTCCATTGCATAAAAAGACCATATCCTTTTTATCCATTCCTTGGTTGATGGGCATTTAGTTTGTTTCCAAGATCTAGCTGTTACAAATTATGCTGCTATAAACATGGGTACACATATATCACTGTGGTATGATGTTTTTAATTCTTCTGGGAAAATACCCAGATGGGGAATACTTGGGTCATATGGGACCTCCAATCCTAGTTTTTTGAGGATCTCCACACTGATTTCCACAGTGGTTGTACCAGTCTGCACTCCCACCAACAGTGGAGAAGGGTTCCTTTTTCCACACACCCCCTCCCGCATTTGTTATTTCTTGATAACAGCCATTTTTTCTGGAGAGGGAATCTCAGTGTTGTAATTTGCATCTCTTGAATGACCAATGATATTGAACATTTTTTCATATATTTATTTGCTGTTTGTATTATTTTTTCATCTGAGAAGTGTGTATTCATCTCAGATGCCCATCTTTGGATTGGGTCTTTAAATTTGGGAGGTCTGATTTTTTTGAGTTCTTTATATGTTCTTGATAGTAGTCCTTTGTCTGAGGAACAGCTGGCAAACATTTTTTCCCACATTATGGGTTGTCTCTTCACTCTGTTGGTGGTTTCTCTCGCTGTGTAAAAGCTTTTTAATAAGATGAGGTCTCAGTTGTTGATTTTTTGTGATAGTTCTTGTGTCATCTAAATGGCCTCTTAAAATTCAAGAAGAGCAGTGAGCTGCTCTTGGTTTATTCATGATTCTCAAGGCTGGGACCTCTGTAGGTCACTCCAGCTTATGGAGACCACACAGCTCACTTTGTGAACGGCTTCACTGACATCTCTTATTCAACCCATGTTTATTGAGCATCCACAGTGTGACCCCCAGGTGCAGGAACCAGGGAGGGCAGTGACATCTACTGAGCACCAGCATCCTCCTGCCTTGTGACCTGCCTGGGAAGCTTAGATGATCCACTCCGAGGTCTTCAGGATGGAAAACAGCTTCTTGTTCCATTGCAACTCTGGAAGGATCGTGGGGTTGAGCTCACACAGGGCGGAATGAATGGTGGGATGAATAAACAATGTGAACGCTAAGTATAAGAGGGACAATGACGAGATGAAGGTGCACTTTTATTTACTCACTCAGCTCTTCCCGAGTGACAACCGTGCACAGCACCAAGGCATAACGTGTACATGGAAGTGCAGTATGAGGTGTATCAGTCAGCGTTCCACTGCTGGACAAAACACCTGACACATGTAGCATGGAAGGGAAGGCTTTATCTTGGCTGATAGCTGCAGAGGGTTCAGCCCATGGCCGGCTGGTTCCAAGGAAGCAACATCGTGGTGGAAGGTGGTAGAGGAACGCTGCTCACCTCATGGCCGCCAGCACAGAGAGCCGTCCTGGTCTTCCTTGCAGCCCAGGAAGTTTATACTTGTAATCCCTTGGGTAAATTATTGGAATCCCATCAAGTTAAGCTCAATCTACCACTTCCAGTGCAACCCACAGCATAAATAAAGACACAATAATTATCTAAAATGATGGGGAGTCACAGGGGTCCTGAGCCTGGCTAAGATGGTGGTTAACGGGAACAAAAGGCCTTGACCCAGGACCAAACCCAGATTTTAATTTGTGAAGAAGGAAGTGGCTTGAGGATGAGTGACTGTGAGAGTGGTGGGAAGTATGTGAGTGGCGTGAGCTGGGCTAGGTAGGAGACCCGAAATCACCTCTGCAATATGCAGAGAGAAGTATATGCAGAAGGGATAATCTGCATAACACAACTGAGGTAGTGTCAATGTTTTGGGGTCGTGCGTCAGCTCTGATGTGTGATCTTTTCAGCCCTATGAAGTCATAGCCTCTTATCTCAAGGCTCAATCCCAGCTGACAGCATGGAGCACTGGCTCTTCATCCCATCTCATCCTGGCTCACACAAGGGAACAAGGAGGAGGGATGAAGGGAAACACACCTGCCGTCTTCAAAGACTACCATCAGCACCTTGGCTGGACCGATATGCATTGCTTAAAGCCAACTGAAGGGATAAGGAGACGGTCCTAGCCAGCTCTGTACATATCAATACATGAAAATGGGGTCAGGCTCAGCCAAAGTGGAGACAATTGCTCCTCCTTCAAGGAGAGTCACCCAGGTGGTCCTCCACAGCCAGGAAGGAGGGGGAGCAGCAGAGGGAGATAGGATACACCCTTCAGAGCCACTCCAGTGACCTCCTGCAATAGCTGTCACCCCCTAGGAGCCATTTGGTTGGGAACTCATCAATGGAGTATGCACTGTAATTGTTCTCTCCCATTTTGTTAACATGCTGGTGCATATAAACCTATATTAAATAGGTATCTTTATCTGTAACAATGTTGATGGACTTACCCCTGCTTCTTAAGTACTGTTAAACCTATATTATAATGTTTAAGTTATGGAGACCATACAGTTCCATACATTACCAAAAAAAATACTTTACCTTCTATTCTGGGAAGAAAATAGTGTGCTTCTGTTTGCGTACAGCATAGCTGTACCATGTAACCCTAAGTGTGGTTTACGGAAGTGTTTCTGGCTGTCAGATTGTCAAGAGGTGGACTGTGATAGTTGTGGTGTCACCTTAAATAAGAGATTCCTCGCAGATTGGTTTAGAACTATTCTGGGTGTGTCTGGATGGTGGACTTACTGAAAATGGAAGCCCCACCCTGGGTGTGGGTGGCACCCAATAGGCTTGCAGCTTGGATGGAATAAAAAGGGAAAGAAGAAGGAGGGCTCGCTTTGCTTCTTTGGAGGAGCTCCAGTCTTCAGCATCTCCTGGCTTCCAGCACAGACCCTTTGGCTCCCTGGTACACAGCTCACAAGGGACTCTTCAGTGAGCTCTAGGCCTTTGGCTTTTGATTGGATGCTTCTGGTCTCCGTTATAAGCCTACCCGGTAAGTCCTTTATATTATCATATCTATATTTTATCTGTTCCCCTCGCGAACCTAAGTCAAACAGGCACAATGAGGTTGGTGCTCCAGGACATGCGTCTCTGGGGGACACTTCATACTTGCACCACAGCACAGAGCCACGGATGCCTGCAGAGGACCAGAGGCACGTGGGGCTGGCAGAGTGGTCAGAGAAGGTGGTAAGACAGTCATCCACGAGCTGTGTCGAGGCGGGGGGATGACACAGGGCCGCCGTGTGTGTGGTACAAGAAGGGATTCCTTGTTGTGGTCAGGTGCAGGAGGACTGCGAGTGGATCTGGGCAAGTAAGGCCCAGAAGGAGAGCTGCAGGACCAGAGAGCAAACCGCCGGCCGCGGTCCCCTCCACCGGCAGCACCCGTAGGTGAGCAGAGCTGGAGCCGACCTGGGAGGCCTCCTGCGTGTGGAGAGGACGACAGAGGGGCCAGGAAGGAGGGTGGCGGGTGCTGGTGGTGGTCAGGGCAGCAGAGCCGGTCTTGGAACAGGGACAGCAGGGGCCAGGCCGAGCCCATCAGCACCTCCGCGTCTGTCAGTCAGCGCCTCCAACGACTTTGCCTCCAGAGCCTTGCCGGTTTCCACTGTGCCCCACCGGAGCCTGCGATCCTGCATGAAAGCAGCCTGGGAGCCATGGTCCCAGCGCAGGCGTGGACACAACCCACAGCCACCCACCGTGGGAACTGCCTGAGCCTGCATAGAAGACGCAGGGAATTCGCATGCGCACCAAAGCCTCTGCATGGAGGCAGGCGGGGTGTCAGGGAATCGTGGGGAGTGCAGCCTGGTGCAGTAAGACCGGCGACAAGAGACTGTCCTTTCTTAAGTCACTCCACTGTCATTGACCAAGAGCACGTCACCACCAGGCCCTGTGCGGGGTGCTGGTGGACAGCAAAGCAGCCACATTCGAAGGGCTTTGAGTGTCAGGCCACAGTGTCTGCTCACTTTTACACAGCTGTTGAGAGATTGTGGACTGGCCTTTGGGACACCTAGTCGACATTCGCCCCTGGACTTGCTGCTGAAGATGTGGGCAGCGTCTCAGCATGCAAACAAGAAAGAGCACGGAGCCGTCCCACAGCGAGGCCGGGGCCCAGGCCAAGGCAGCTCAGCCAGGCAGGCTGCTCGGCCACACGGGTCCTCGTCCTCTCGCTCACCACCTTCTCTGTCCTGAACCTTGCTGACACGCCCGCCACAGAGCAGCCGTCCTCAGCCTGCGACAGACTCAAGGGACAGAGGCCGGTCACCGTGGGGTCACGGAGCGCCTCGCCTCTGGCCCTGCCAGCTGGGGAGTGGTGGCACAGAGCCCTGATCCTGCCCGGCTCCTGAGCAGTGGGGAGGACGCTTTCCCTGCCCTGGGAGGGGCAGCACTGCCGCTGGGCGACGGAGGGAGGCTGTTACTCAGATCCCACGGGCTGGCTGCCCACTTCCTCTCAGTCCCACTGAAATGCTCAGAGTGGAGCCGTGTGAGGGGTGCGGGGCCCACACACCAGGCCCATGAGCAGTGGCTGTCTGCCCCTGCACGCAGCGACCAGGCAGAGTGACAAATGGCGTCTCAGAAGTCCAGCTCTTCCTTCCCACTCTGATTACACTGCACCCATCGCATCTGGAGCGCGGGGCAGGGTGCACCGAGTTGAATTATGCCGCTGGCTGATATGCAATTAAGCAAAGTAGCAACACATGCCGCCTAATGGGGCCAGGCCGGGCCCGCATAATTCCCAGGGACACAGCCGATTATGCAGCTAAGTGATACGCACTTAAGAGGAGTGCAGCATGGCTCTGCTCCCTGTCTCCCTGTCGCCTCCCCCAGCACTTCACCCTGCCTCGAACTGCTCTGGTCAAGCACGTTCTCACCCACGTTCACTGAGACGAGAACTCACAGACTGCTACAGATGTGGGGTCTGTGTCTTTTAAAATCTTTTTTTTTGTTGTTTTTTTCTGGTATCAGAAATCGAACTTAGAACCTTGCGCTTGCCAGGCAGGCACTGTGCCGTTGAGCTAAATACCCAGCCCCTGTGTCTTTTAAAATCTTAACTCGTCAGGGCACAAACGGGGAGGTGGAGGGAGAGACGAGGGGGAGGCCCGGGCTTGGCACTCGGCGTCTTGGGAGTGGGGAACAGCACCCAGGTGGTACGATTTAGGGTGCTGTGTGGGATATTTTCTGGTTTTACGTTTTGATTTTGTTGCAGAGCTGCGTTTCAAGTGCAGACGTGAGGTGCATGAGAAGATCTCTCTTTAAAAGCAAAGGCCTCTGCTCTCAGTATTTTTTTTAACATGAAAATGGATATTATAGAAAGGAAGCCCTTTTACGAGAAACTCCAGCTAAACGACAGCTCACTGAGGATGGCCAGTTGCAAGTTGCTGTGCTGGTGATGGATTGCTAATTTAATTTGGCAGGTTTTACTGTTTCACTGTATATTTGCTGCATGCCCGGGACTGACCTGAACCCTTTGAAGGACCCCAAGAAATATGAAATGCGGCTGCCTATCCACAGCTTCTGTCGGAGGCCGTGACCCAGGCGCACGAAGTGACTGAGGGACAGTGACACACAGCCTACGTCTCGGCGTTAAATATGGTTGTTAAAGAGAGAAAAAAGAAATCAGAAGAGGGAGCTAATGAGCGGGGGAGAGTCTGTCATCACTCGAGGGAGACAGGGAGAAGTGAGGGCTAGCGCTTTGCAAACATTGCTCAGTGCACACAAGGAAAGCGGCTGCTGCCACCGAATTTCACACGAAGAGACACAGACTCCGGCTATGAAGGAACTTGTCTGTGGTCCACGGAAGTGGGGAGCAGTCTGCATTTAGGGTTGTGTGCACCTACGCGATTCCTCCAGGAAGCAATCACACAGAGGCAGAAGCAGCCCTGGGCTGCGGAGCAGTCAGACAGCTGCAGGGAGAAGTCACTTGGGCCCCCCGGGCCCTGCCTGGCCCTGGCATCTGTGGTGGGGAAAGCACTCCAGGAGAGGGTGTGGCCTGAGCTGTGGTCTCCGTTGGGGCAACTCCTCCCTGGTCTTCTTGCAGAAGAGACGCTAGCCCGGCCAGGCAGATGCCGACTTCTCTCACTCGGATGCGCCCTGCAAGTTCAGTGACATTGAGCGGTGATTAAGTGAGAACAGCCTCACTCGGCACTTGGGACTGGCGTGGTGGGCAGAAGAGAGGGCAGCAGGATGAACGGGGCCTCAGAACCATGGAATTCCCCTTCCCACCGGGAACAGCAGCCCAGAGTGGCTGGGGCCACCGCCGTCTTCTCCATCCACTGTGGAAGCTTAGGGCTGCGGCGTGCAGTCTGTGTATCCTGCCCCCATACCCTGCCCGCGTACCCAGCTCAAGTACCCTGCCCATGTACCCTGCTCGAGTACCCTGCCCATGTACCCTGCTCGAGTACCCTGCCTGCATTAGCCTCCCGCTGCCACCTGACAACTGCCAGCACGTAGCCCCACCTGCCGCACATCCTCACGCGGTCTCTGGGTCTGGCTGCATGGCTCCTGGCTTCAGGGACTCCCCTGCTCGGTCTCACAGGGGCTGCTGGCCCGGTTGCCAGGGCCACTTTGTCCTCCCAAGGCTTGGCTGGGGAGACCCTTGCAGCGGCAGGCCTAGGGTGGCTTCTGTCTTCAGGGTGAGCGTGCTCTGCAGAGCACTCGAGTGTGCAGCCACTTCTCCACCCTGCAGTCGACCCCACGCACCTCTGTTTGTAGCCTAGCGTTGTACCGGTTATACAGTGGTCCTGACCCGAACCCTGAAAATCACCTTCCCGCCTCATCTGAGAAGCAAGTCCTGCGGCTCTACCCCCAGGATAAACCTGAGCTCTGAAAGACAATGGATTTCCCTTCTAGAGTCTGCTCAAACGGTCGCCAGCCCCCTCCCTTGCCTGCCCACCCTAAGGCTGCCCAAACCCTGCCTCTGACCAGGCCGCTCACTCTGGCCCTCAGCTTCTCATTGGAATCAGAGAATCCGACTTCCCGCCACCGTGCTCTGACTGCAGGGCTCCCCTCGGTCCCTCGTGTGTGCCTGCGTCCCAGCGCCTCCTCTGACTCACAGGCTTGTGCTCGCTTTTCTGTGCCCCTAGACCTGCACACGGCTGACAATACTTGCGTCTCGGCTCAATGTCCTTGCTTTACAGAGAGCAGCGTCCTGACACTGTGAGCCTGGACTCATCCTTCATCCCTCGCTGGGCTCCTCCTATAGCTCCCTCGGTCTATCTCCCTCCCTCTCCCTCTCTCTCTCTCCCTCCCCCCACATTTGTTCTTGCAGTGCTATGCGTCAAACCCGGGGCCTTATGTGTCCACTGAGTTATAGCCACTGAGTTATATCCCCAGCCCTTTAAAAATTATCTTTATTTTGAGACAGGGTCTTGCAAAGTTTCTAAGTTGTCCAGACTATGATCCTCCTGCTTCAGCCTTTGCTTAGCTCATTTTTCCATCCAAAAAATCCACCCTTTCCCCTTCCTGGTTGTTCTAGACTAAGCTGGCAAACTTGTTAGGTGGCAGTGGGAACTGGAACCGTCCTATTCTTCCTCCTCTTCCTCTTCCTCCTCCTCCCCCACCCCACTTCCTCATGCACCTGTGTTTCTACTTGGTGAGGGCTGTGTCTTCTTTCTAGGACGTAAGCTTGATCAGGGACTTTCAGCTTGGTGCCTGGCTATAGATGCTTCATGAGAAGGTGTGTAAAGTTTAAGAAGCCTTGTTCCTTCTCATCTGCTGGAACGGCAAGGCCGCTTTCCCTGAGTGAGGGCGCGTCAGAGCTTCCTGGGTGCGGCACAACTGGGCCTTGTTCCCTGCACTTTTCTGTCCTTGCTGCTGTCCTGGCCACAGGGCCCCAAGGACAGGAGGGTAGCTGGTTGCCCTGAGCCCCCAACGTGGTGCTGCCCCGTGCTGGCGGGTTACGTAGCCTCACCTCAGGGAAGCAGGGACACAGATAGGACTTGCCTCGAAGTTACAAGCCCAACCCTGGTGACGCAGCGTCAGCTCTGGCTCAGCAGGGGCACACAGGAGGCAGCGGCTCTTCCCCACTTCCTCTCTCCTCCACTGTTTGCCCGAGATGCTGACTCCTAGTTGGCGGCCTTTGGAACAAGGCGGCTCACTTCCGTCCGCGTCTCCCACTGCAAACCAGGCTTTGACTTCAGGCACCAAGGCAGGCAGTGTCAGACTCCAAGGAGACAGGGACGTCTCCCACGCTGTCCCCTTCAGCCTCCGTGGGGCGTCAGTCTCGAGCCAGGAGCCGGAGGGCAGGGTCGCCTGCTGCCTCCTCCCCCTCCGCCTCTCTGTCCCTTCCTCATCACTGCCCTCTTCCCTCCAGCTTCCCTGCTGTTGCCGACACCTCTAATCACAGCCCCCCGGGGCCCTGTTTACCCAGTGCCACAGGCTGCAGACGGTAGACAGGAGCCAGGCGGGCCTGTGGTCAGCGTCCTGGCTTGGCGACGGACTGGCTCCGTGTCCCTGGACAGCGGCTTAACCCGTGGGTGCCTCTGTGCCTTCGTGGGTAGCATAAGAACGATGGCATGTTTCACGGTGCGGGTTCCTGTGACAGTCTGAGTGATGATTACAAGACTGACGTGCGCTTAGTAGGTCCCTAAACATGCGAGTCTTGCCTGCCCTCTCCATGTCCTAACCTGAGGGACTTCAAACACAGAAGTCAAGCTGCTGCTCATTGCAGCCAGGCTAGAGGCCGCCAAAACAACCCGCCCAGGTGACTAGGTCACGAGAGACCCGGGAGCGGCTCGGGACGTGCCGTCCACACACCCATGGGGGTCTCCACAACGCTGTGTGGTGCAGAGAAGCCACACTCGGGGGGCCACACCACGTGACACCACCTACACAAGGCTCAGACAGGAAGAAGCCACTCTGCAGTGACCGGAAGCCAGGCCAGTGGCTGCGTGCTCCGGATGTGAGCAAGAGCTGCCCGGGCCCGGGAAGGCAGGAGGCAGAGAGGACAAATCCGAGGACGGTGGCACTTGGGGCGTGGACCGCGCATGGTGCACACACCGCTCCTCAGCAAGGGTGATTTAGAGATGCAGGAGCCGAGGGACTGATGATCAGGCTTTCCTCCCGCCTTGCCGTGGGGCACAGGTCACTGGCCGACCCCGGGCAGTGGAGCTGTGGGTGCAGCAACACTCCTGCTGGGGAAGGGCACATCGGTTGTGGCCACTGCTCTGTCCCTTGTCCCCAGAGGGCCAGACTGTGTCTGGTCACTGCAGGAAGCCTTCTTGGCTCTGCCCTCTCCTTCTGCTGCCCAGATCCCTTCGGCTTTGTCCCTCCCTTTGCGCTTCTTTGCCCAGCAAGCTCTGTGTTGTCAGTCACAGGACAACGGGCCACTTCGGCTGTCCCAGCAGGCAGCAGATGCTCAGACAGGAAATGCACCTGGCGAGCGGCAGGGTGGTGGGGACGGCCATGCCAGACCCACTCCCTCCTGCTGGCCTGCGTTTCTTGCCTCCTCTCTGTACAAACGTTAAGTTGAACGGCTTTTCTTGAGTGAATAGCAAGAGAGAACTAGCAGTTTCATGCATAGCTAACCTAGTCCATCTATTCTTCTTTTGTTCATTTGTTTCTTGAGACAAGACCTTGCTTTGTAGTTCACATTGGACTTGAACTCACTGTGTAGCCCAGGCTAGCCTCAAACTCACAGTGATCCTCTGCCTCAGCCTCCCAAGTGGTGGAATTGCAGGTATGTGCCACCATACCTGGCTGTCTATTCTAATATGGTGGTACCTTGTTTCACAAACTTAATTTGTTCCATGATCTTGGAAAAGATGGCCACGTTTTATGTGTGGGAAATATGGCTGTGGTAGTGTCATGTGATGTAGAATTTGCAAACAAAAGTTTAAATTTTTGCCAGATGCTTTTGTTTGTGAACCAAATTGTTTGTAAGCAAAAGGGTCTGTGAAGCAAGGTACCACTGTATTTTAATGGCTACATAATATTGCACTGTAATCAACAATTATTTAATAATTTGCCTATTGATGGACATTTAGGTTGTTTCTATATTATTCTGTGAATAGAAACAGAACTTGGATAAGTACATATACACACAGATTATGTTTATCTGCGTAGAAATGTGTGTGTGTGAAGGTGCGGGCTTAGACATTCGCACATGTGCTTCGTGTTTCTGCGGAATGGACCAACTAGATCCCTAGACACAGCCCTGGGTCCGGGCTCGCACCTCCTGTGTTTTGACAATCACTGGCAGAGCGTCCTCTCCAGCGACACCCACGCGGACCCGGTGTCACCTCCTCCCAAGCTCCCCATCTGACGGCAGTTGGTGTCTGAGGCGTTTTGAAATCAGTTATTTTGGAAGATGCAAGAAAACCCAGCCTACGCCCAGCTCTGTGCTCAGCTGCAGAGGGAGAGTGTGTGGAGGAGTGTGGCCAAAGCGTGTCGGTGTGTGCTCTGCCCAGAGAGATGTGACCGGTGCACACTCGCACGCGCACACACAGCGGATCATTTCATTGCCGTCGTCGCCAGCAAGGTTAGCTGCAGGGCTGCTGGGGTCAGACTGGCCGAGAGGCGCCCGTGCTCCCCCGCACTCCGGTGCAGGCCCGAGTCCACGTGTGTGGCGACACTGTGCCCTTACACCTGGTGAGGTGAGTGTGAGGTGCCGGCCCTGAGAGAGGCCCGGGAGGGCTGCTCCCCCAAGTCTCCCTGCCTCCGTGCAGTGCCTCACCGAGTGCAGAGCCTTCCGGTGGGGCCTTCGTGGGGCCGGAGCGGACGGGACTTGGTGCTTCTATTAGTGCAGCCTGGCCTCAGAGTTATTTCGTTCCAGGCCTTTAGGCCTCCCTGCACCCTCAGCAGCAGATGTTGTCTGTAGTTCACAGAACCGCGGCTCCTGCTGAGGAAGGGCCTTCTAATTTCCACGTGCACACTGGAAGGTGGGAGGGGCAACACCACTGACGTTTTCTGCCAAGAACGATGGTGCCGGGGAAGCCAGGAGATATTTCTCAAGCAGCAGGCAGGTCCCTGCTTCTGCTAATGTCAGCTCTCCTCCAGGTGTGTAAGCACGGTGCTCACGCAGTGGCAGGAGCGGGTGGGTGGGAGAGTGCCCGGTCTGTTATGTGGGACCGTGGGAGCACTGCGGTCCGAGAACATGCAGCCTCTTTCCTCGGGACGTTTATTAAACCTGTTCCAGTGAGCTGCCCCGTTGATGTTCAGGTGGCTGCAGCCACTGCTGCTTAACAGAAGTTCTGAGAAAAGAGTGCAGAAATCTAAAGAACTGGCATCTAACAAGAGGGCACTGTGCTTGCCGGACGCTAGTTAGGAGGAAGGACTTCGGTGCACATGAAGCGCCTTGGTGAGGCCCCTCCGCTGGCTGTGAGGATACCCTGGCAACGTAGACAGGTCCGATGACGGACAGCACCGGGAGTGCTGCAACACCCGGAAGGCACGTGGAGACCACTCCAGCTCACGCAGGCTCAGGGTTTTCGGTGCTAGGATTCTGCCAGCCTAAGTACTTGTCACCACTGATTCTCAGGCCTCTAGAAGATGCCACCTCTCCCACCCCCAGAGAGCCTTAACCTGTTTAGGGTTACTGAGGTCCCTTGGCCATGTGATGGAAGTTTTAGCCATAGCTGGGCGTAGTGGGGCATACTCGTAATCCCAGCTACTCAGGAGGCTGAGGCAGGAGGATTGTGCGTCTGAGATAGCCTAGGCAGGTTAGTGAGACCCTGGATCAAAATAAATTACACTTTTTAAAAAAGGGCTGGGCACATAGGCCAGTATAAAGATGCTCTGTACCATCCTTAGTGCCCCACCTGCCAAAGAAAGTTCTGGTCCTTCTTCCAGAAAAACAGCCCTATACACAGGTGTGATTTTGCCTGTGATCCGCAAAGCTGCACTGACTCCCCAGAGCTCCAGGGACCTGGGGTTAGGAATCTGTATGGTGCTCGTTTCCTGTGTCTTCCTGCTCACCTCTAGCAGCGTCGCTTGCTTTTTAGTACATCAGAACTCCGATGTTTGGTACAGTGGATCAATCAGTGACTTAGTGTTCCCTTTTATACCTACCCATCCAGGTGTCCACCTGTCCATCCACAAATCCATCCACCTGTCCATCCACCTGTCTGCCCACCCATCCACCAGTCCAGTCCATCCACCTGTCCACCCATCTGTCCACCTGTCCATCTACCAGTCCATCCACCTGTCCACCCACGTGTCCACCTGTCTGTCCGCCTGTCCATCCACCTGTCTGCCAGTCTGTCCCCCTGTCCAGCCGTCACTGGCTGAGCACACCCTGAGCGCGGTCCTCTTCCTCTGTCTCAGTAGGACCCGAGAGACCTGGCTTGCTCCATGGATCTGGACGTGGGCCTGGCTGCCTGGCTGGGGTCCTGGTGTGTGGGACCTGAGGGTCAGGGACAGGGACAGGGCCTTGAGGGGACAGGGCGGGGCCGTGCCTGCATCCCTGCCACACTGGCAACCAAGTAGAGATCAGGGTCCTGGTCCACACCCGCTCCGGTCTATGGCGAGAACAGCCCAGAAGTGCCCCACTCGGGTTTCTCCCACGGGCCCCACCCCATGGCCTGCACTGTTGCCCCTCCCCCAGACCATTCACTGAGACCCCTCCCCAGCCGCCCACCATGACCTCCCCTCCAGACCCCCACTGTCGCTCCACCTCCCAGACCCCTTGCTCAGGACCCACTGTGACCCCTCTCCAGCCTCCCACTGTGACCGTTCCCCTAGGCCCCCTGGGTCACCCCCTGAGTGCACAGATCTTTTCCCACACAGCGCCCCCACCCTGTGCCCTGGGAGCCTGATGCCCCCTGTGCCCACGGTGTCCCGCCTGCCCCCCTGCCTAGAGATGGCTGGAGCAGCCCATAGCAGCCTGCCCCTCTCCACGGCCTGGACACCGCTGCTGCCGTCTGAGCGCCACTTCACTGTGGGCTCTTCTTCGAGGGGTGGCCGTGACTCTTGTTGCTGGAGGGTGGCACCCCAACATCTGCGCCAGGGAAGCTTGTCATGCCCTGCTGCTGCCTGGGCCGCCAGCCAGTTGCACACTGGCAGGCCGCAGCTTTCCAGGCTGGGGTCACCGGTCCCCTGTCCCCACGGCACCTGGCTGTGCATCTGGGAAAGGTGACCACCCTCTCTTGGAAGGCCACTGGGCTCCCAGAACCGGGCAGCTTTTGGCAGCCGTCAGGCAGGAGGGCTCCTCCTGACTCATCAGCCAGTCAGGACGCAGCGGCTGGGATGGCGTCCCTGGCTTGCAGCGGACACTGTAAAGACACCTCTGTGCCCCGAGGCCCAGTGCCCTGGAGGCAGCGCCTGTGGCCTGTTGGCCTTGGGGTCCTGGCCTGCCTCCTCCCACCTGGCTCTTGTTTCCTTCCCCGAGGAGGCTTCTCCTGAGCACCACCTCCTGCAGCCCTGCAGAGCCCTGTGCATACCAGTCCCTTGCAGAGAGACAGCCTGCCCCTGTGGAATGAGCGCTGAGGCTCGGTGGGTGTGTGGGACGTATGAGTGCAGTCATGGTACCCGCTTTACCCTTCTCCCCTGGCAGGATGGGCTGTGCCCTGGCAGGGATTGCCTCCGACTGCATCACACCAGAGAAGCTCAGTCAAATCTATCAAATGATAAAGAAGCTCACTTGGGGCTGGGGATTTAGCTCAGCAGCACAGCACCTACCTGGCAAGCGCAAAGTCCTGAGTTCAAGTCCCAGTACTAAAAAAAAAGTTTTTTAGGCAATTTCAGGTTGCGTGTGGTGGTGCACACCTGTAATCCTAGCACTCAGGAGGCTGAGGCAGGAGGATTACCACAAGTTTGAGCCCAGTCCGGGCTACAAAGTAAGTTCAAGGCCAGCCTGCACTGCACGGCGAGACCCTGTCTCAAAAAACCAAAAAAAAAAAAAAAAACAAGTTAGAGGAGTGATTTGTTTTATTTCTGGTTTTCCTAGTTAAATTGCCAAGCCATCTTCCTGCCTCAGCCTCCTTCCTGACTGCTGGGATTACAGGCCTGTGCCACCATACCCAGACTCGGTTGGCGCTGGCCAGGCTCCCCCTCCAAGGCTCATCCGGGAGTGCCTTGTCTCGCCCTTGCTCCTTGGGCCTCGAGCTCTCTGGGCTGTGTCCTGCGTCCCTGCTGGGTCCCCCAGATTCCCGCTTTTGTCGCTTCTGCCTTGAGTCCTCCTGCCCCCTGTGCAGTCACAAAGGTCATCGGTGTTCTGATTTATCTCAGCCCACAGCTGGTCTCGGGAGATGGACTCTTGCCTCGGACAGATCCAGCCTGGGTCCACCAGTACCCAGCACATCGCAGGGCCCGGTGGGTCTGGTGCACAGGCCTGCAACTCAAGTCTCTCTCTCTCTCTCTCTCTCTCTCTCTCACACACACACACACACACACACACACACACACAGCAGCCAACCAGAACAAGACCTGGAGATGTTTACATACATTGACTTACCATGCCCTGTCCTAGGCCCTGTGCTGCTGGATTTGAAAAATAAGAACAAGAACAGAAATATTTGTTTTACAGCTCTACCAAGACCCAGCGCCCCTCGAGCACATCCTGTACTTTTGGCAGGGCTTTGACTGGATATTTAAAAGCTGTGAACTGTTCTGAAAATTTCACATCCTGGGTTGGGGCCATGTGTGTTTGATCAAAGTTCAATTACTGTGCCGTGGCCTGCTTGGAACCTGGCTTGCGCTGTGAAGGCCCAGCACGGGGTGGGCCCAATGTGGGGTCGGCCCAGCCGAGCTGCAGCGATGACTTGCTTTCCATGTTGAGGGTGCCCCGAGCCACGCGTGTCCCGGGCCCCAGCAGGGGACGAGGATGTCACCCCAGGACCCTGGCCAGTGTCCCTGTGCAGCTGCAGCCAGCACCCCTCAGCTCGTCCCCCTGGAGAAGAAAAGCGCTGCGGAGCGACCCCTTCCTTCTCATTTCTTGATTTAGAGCTTGAGCACCGGACAACTTCTGTAGCTTTTTTCTTCTGTAGAAAACCAACTGTAAAACTTGCGAGGTATTCCCAGTACAAGAACACCGGAAAAGGACAGATTTCCCTGTAACTACCCCTCAGAGTTAGCAAGTAACCATCCCCCCTCCCTTTCTCCCTTTTGCGTGTCTTTTCTCCTCACCCGGCCCGAGTCCCCACAGTACTTTGAGATGGAAGTTAAGTTCTGAGGTACTTAACACACTCGAGCCAAAGCTTCTGGAGACACAGCCTTCGTTAGCGGAGAATTCTGAGCCTTCTTGGCGTTGGCATAGACGGGGGTTCTGGCCTGGACTGCACGTGGGGTCCCCAGAATACACAGAGTAGGACTGGGGGAGCCAGGGCAGCGATTGGGAAACCGCGTGGACAACTCGGGGTAAACCTGGAAGAAGCGAAGCATCTCCACGCTTCGTGAGAGGCAGTTTGGGTTGAGTTAGAACTGTTTCCTCCTGGCGTTTCCAGGAGAGGCCGAAACAGTGGAGTGATTGTCTTTTGTGTTGTTTTGATTTTTGAGACAGGGTCTTGCTCCGTAGGCCAGGATGGCCTTGAATTTGTGATCCTCCTGCCTCAGCCTTCAAATGTAGCACTATAGATATTCCTCGTTTAATGACCTAGCTGTTTCACGACTGTTTGGACTTGCAGCCATCTTCATTTGTGCGGTCAGAGCCTCCGTGTCTTGCTCAGCACGGTGCCCTTGTTGTACACACAGTGCTGTGATTTTTGCTGACCCTGCCGCGCAGCACAGATCTGGAGTTCTGTGTTCTGTTCACGTCACAGTCTTGCATGTAACAGTGATGCAATAGAAGCAGAGTCACCAAGCTGGAGTTTGCTGGGACCGTTTCTTTGTTCCGAGTGTTGTAACGCACCACTACATGCTCCTCCGCGTTTAGCGGCTCAACTCATTCAATGGGGACTGCAGCTCGGTCACTGAACGGGAGTCTGTACTGGTGTGCGCCTGCGCTCTGCTGGTCTGATCCTCATTTTAATTCTGAAAAGCGATGAGTAGCAGTGCTGCTCTCTCAGGAGTCATCTTTCAGGCTGGACGGTTTGGAGCCGTCACCCCAAGTAAACTCTGCCCATTGCACGCTTTCCTGAATTTGCCGTCACTTTGTCACTGTATCAGCGTCCTGTGTAGAGCCATAACAAAAGGACTGAGGCTAAATCTGCATTTCTCCCCCAGAGAGCCTTCTGCACAGTCTCCTGTGACAAGCACGAGGCCTGGTTTGTTCCTGGCAACGCTTGTCCATTCTCGAGCTGCGGAGCCCCAGGAGGAGCCAGGAACGAGGCTGAGGGGCCAGAGCAGAGGGGCACACTGGCTCTGGAGTTGAGGTCCCCGTGGGCCTCTCTCAGTCCCAGGGCAGGGTTCAAGTGTCTTAAACAGAGCTCCTGCAGGAAGGGCTTGGGAGGTCAGCCTTGGAGCCGGACTGTGAGTGCAGCCTCTTGGGGTCTCCCTGTGCCAATCTGCCTCTCCCCTGGGTGGTGAATCTTGCTTGGCTGAGTAGCGAGAGAGCTGCTGGGTTAAATGCCGCTGTCTGTGTGCGGTGACCAAGGAGATGGTCCTTGTCACTGTGACAGGGCCCAGGCTCCTCTGCTTGGAGCAAAGAAATGGAACAGGGCCTCTGGACCGCAGAGAACAGGGACGGGAAGCCCGTAAGGAGCATGTGGCCACCCAGGCCCTGCGGTAACTCAGCGGGGTGCGTTTATAGAGACCAGTGAAGAGGTTAAATAGCAAAACCTGACAGCTCTTCCAGCTCATCATTTCAGGAAAGAAGCCTTGAATTGCTCTCTTTGGGAAGGGTTGATGATTCCTTCATGAATTCAGTCTATTGTTTTAAAACATAGTGTTACCAAATACAGGTCCAGCCATACCAGGATGGTGGTTCGTGCCTGTAATCCCAGCACTCTGGGAGGCTGAGACAGGAGGACTGCAAATTCAAGCCCAGCCTGGGTAATTTAGCAACTTAGTAAGACCCTGTCTCAAGATTTTAAGAAAGGGTTGGGGATGTAGCTCAGTGTAGAGGGCTGGGGATCAATCCCCAGTCCCCTCACAAAAAGGGGAAAAATCAGTTTTTTTGAGACAAGATCTCATTCTGGCTGACCTTGAACTCACTATGTAGCTCAAACTGGCCTTGAAGTGATCTTCCTGCCTCATCCTCCTGAGTGCTGGGTCACAGGCATGTGCCATATGCCTGGCAGTATCCGTTTTAAAAGAAGAGTTGTCTCCGCACTCGCAATAAACACCATATTGCAGTAAGAGCAACAGTGACCCTGGGGAAGGAGTCCGTCCTCTTTGGACTGGTGCTGGTGGCAGGACTGCCCCCTCGGACGGGCGTGCCTGGACACGGCATTGGCTCTGTCCAGCTGTCTGTGTGTGGCTGTCTGTCCTGCATCATCTCTAACAGGGCAGAGAGGAGCCCAGCTGTGTGATCCTCCCTGCCCAACCTCAGACCCTCGGAGGAGCCGTCCACACCCTCCAGAAGCAGCACAGAAGAAGGCAGCGGCCCCCTCGCCCTGGGCTGTGCCCCCCGCAGGGTCTGGGCCCAGGGTCTGCAGACTTTCACCCAGGCAGCGCCCACCTGTGCCCCCGCTGCTCGGCTCGGATGCTGCGGGTAGAGGGATGTCCCACCGACAGCACGACCCAAGTCAGCGAGGCCAGATTCCAACAGGGCTCTCCTGGCTTCGCTTGTCTTCTGACCTTCCCACTCAGCCCCCGCCCCGAGTCCTCGGTGCCAACGACATGTTAGCGCTGGAATCCGCTGGGTGTTTGGCACTTTCAGCCGGCAGAGCTGCCACTTGCTCTGGGACCTGATCAAAGCTGACAGCCGTGGATGTCACTTGGTAAGCGGCTCAGTGTGGTATCCGGTTGTGGTAGGAGCCCTCTGGCATGGTGGTGCACGCCTGTAATCCCAGCACTCAGAAAGCTGAGGCAGGAGGATCACCATGAGTGTGAGGCAAGCCAGGGCTACATAGTGAGCTCAAGGCAGCCTGGACTACAGAGCGAGACCCTGTCTCAAAACAAACACACACACACAAACAACCAAATGTGGGAAGAGCTGTCTCCAACGCCCAGAGGCTCTGCATGCCCTCTGTATGGAGGGCAGGGCCCGTGTTCTTGTCTCACACCCTTTGCGGTCGTGCTCCACAGAGGAGTTGAGGTGCGGCTACTTGCCCGTCTCAGGAGTGCAGGGACGTCCATGCCCAGACACCTGATGCCCCAGCAGAGGGCGGCTCACCAGGTCCTGACAGTGAGCCTGGAGCTAACGCGGTGCCTGTGAGCTGCTTTCTTGCCAGACAGGAGAGGCCCTCCTGCTGTGGGCGCCGGTTGCACTCACACGGTGCTTTAAGCCCAGCTCCGCATCCATCCACTCCAGCAGAGACCCAGGTTTGGAAGAGAACGTGCGACAAAGGTGCTGCTATACCGTGGGATGTGAGAGAGTTCGCGGCCGTTCTTCAGTACTCACACGTCGCAGCAGTGGCGGAACGGCGACTGAATGGGGCTGTGGTAAGAATCACCCTCCGGGATCTTCGAGAATCTCTCCAAGGCGAGCATCCTTGGGGCCCGCCCACAAGTGCAGACATGCAAGGCCCAGCCCCGGGGAAAGCCTGGCATGCTGGACTCCTCAGCACTCTGCTCAAAAGCGACAGGCTCTTGTCTGCTAGGTAGCAGTCACTCTGTGAGTCCCTCTTGAGGCCTTCCGCCTGGCTGTGTGTCTTCCTCATGCTGCTCTGAGAGTTTATATGTGTGGGTTTCAGGGGTGCCGGGAGTTAAATCCAGGGCTTCTTCCACTGAGCTGCACTCCTGACATCTGGATTTCTCAGTGCATGTTTATGAAGCATTCCACGTGTTTCTTCGCCCTTCGGTTTCTGTGGATGGACAGCTGGGCCAGACTCAGCCTGAAGTTCTGTGCAGTACTCTGGGTGATGTTGTAGCCTTTCATTGGTGTGTGAATAATCTGTCTGACTTCTGCTCCTTTTATGGTCTTAGTACCCAGCGATCCTCAAGGCCTAGACCCATTTATTTGCTGGAGACTTCAAAGCTGTGATAGTGTCACCTTGATTTCACATTAGCTGGAGTAATTTTAGAAGGAAACACTTCTCCTTGTCTATAATTTGGTTAGGATAGGCCAGGTCGATGCTTGATTCTTTGCTTTAATTTATGCAGTGATCCTTTGTATCCTCATTCTGAAGGAAGTGACTTGGGTTCCTTTTTATCCATAGAAGGTGACCAACTTATTGTTCTCTATATTAGTATTTTTATAAACTCATAAACCCGCACACGTCTGATGAGTTAGCCTGTTGTTTTTATTGAAGTTGAAATGGCCCCACCCAGGGGTTGGCCATCAGGAACCTCCTGGTGTTGGTCCTGTCCCCTGGCCTGTGACAGCCTCTCTAGCCATTTTCCAGAAATGCTGGCTTCTGCCAGTGGAAAATGGTATTTTGAAGCCACAGTCTGGGCCCCAGCATTGCTCACTGTCACTGGCTTGGTCATGGTTGATCATTCATACTGATATTTCCAATTTATAGTTAGGCCACAGCATTTATATATTTATTTACATTGTTGTTACAATGTCTACATTTCTTTTCTTACACACTGAGAATCCCAACTCTCAAGAACGCGCTAGATTGGCACACTCCAGAGTCATCCATTCGCTGGGCACACTGCACATGGCACAGAGCAGCGATACTGAGACTGCTACCTCTGCTGACTACCTTACCGAAACTGTAATATAAGATATTTTACTCCGCATGTCCTATTTCCATTCTCTCCGGTTGAAATGGCTTCACTGTATCTAAGCTGTCAGATGCAGGAACATTAGGTGAGGTACTGGATCGGCCCAGTGAAGGGTGTGTTCTTCAGGCCCTCACGAGAGCCCTGCTCGAGGGTGAGTGAGCAGGCCATGCATAATATTTCTACTTCAATGTTACTAACTCCTGTTCTCCCTTTTCTCCATGTTCATCTTTACTGTAGGTGTTCGTGCTGCAAGGTAAATGCTTTCATCCTACGTATACACAGGCATCTTGACCCTTTCTGTGTCCCCTTTCCCTCCCTGCCCTGCCGTCTCCCCCATCCTCAGCTCTCTTCTCATCCTTTCAGAGAAGCAAATCTTTGATGCATTGATCCTTTGTATGCTTTTTCTTTTGGTACTGGGAATCGAACTCAGGACCTCATGCTTGCCAGGCAGACGCTGCACCACTGAGCTAAATTCCTGGTCCCTTTGTTTGCTTTTTTAAGTCTCAATTTCTTTCTGATCTTTTTACCGTCTTTCTCCTATTAGGGTGGCACTTGAATTGCTCCTGTCTTTCTAGGGCCTTGAGGAGCACCCTCAGGTCTCTTATTTGGGTTCACTCTGTCCCTGTAATGAGTATATTCACGACTGCCAGCTCCCCTCTCAGCACGGCTTTCCTTGTGTCCACAGGTGTGCCATGTTGTCATTTGAGTCTAGGGACTTTTAAAACTTTCTTTCCCGATTTCTTCTGTGATCCGTTGATTATTTAGTAATGTACTGTTTAATCTCCATGTGTTTGCACAGTTTCTGTGGTTTCTTTTGCTGTTGATTTCTAGCTTCATTGTACTATGATCTGGTAGTAAGCAGGGGATTATTTCAGTTCTTTTGTATTTATTTAAACATGGTGTATAGCCTCAGATAATGTTCTATTTTGAAAAAAGTTCCATGTACTGTTAAGAAAAATGTATATTCTGGTTCTGTTGGATAAACACTCTATAGAGATCAGTTAAGTCCATTTGTATAATGTTGCTGTTTGATTCTGATGTTTCTTTATTGCTTTCTTGTCTGGTTGACCTAATTGTGAAATTGGGGTATTGACGTCCCCCACTATGATTGCGTTGGTGTCTACCTGACCTTTTAAGTCCAGTAGTTTTTGTTTTATGCAGCTGGGCGCACTGACATCTGATACATAGGTATTTACAGTTGCTGTCTCTTCCTGTTGAATTGTGCCCTCTACCAGTATGGAGTGACCATCTTGGTCTCTTCAGATCAGTTTTGGCTTGAGGGTGGCTGTGTCTGAAAATGAGATAACTACTTTTGCTTTTTTTGGGACTTGGGCTGAATGGAGTATCGTTTTCCATCCTTTCACTTCCAGTCTGTGTACTTCTTTTGAGGTACATAGGCAATATATGGTTGCACTTTTTGCGGGGAGGTCCAGTCTACCAGTCTGTATCTTTTCATTAGGAATTTGAGATCACTGACAGTGGTAGCTGTTGGAAAGTGTTTACAGAATCCTATCATTATGTTATTTTTCCAGTGCTGATCCCTTTATCATTTTTTCCTTTTGTTTAACTACTGTCCCAGTTAGATGTGCACTTTCCTTTGGACTCGTTAGTGCCGGCAGCGTCTATGCCTCTGTGTAGGATTCCCTCAAGTATTTTCTGTAACACTGTTTGGTGGTCATGTACTGGTTTAGAATTCTTTGCTGTGGAAAGTCTCCACTTCTCCATCAATTTGGAGAGCTAATTGTGCAGCACAGAAAAGTCTGGGTTAATGATTGTTTTCTTTTAGGGCTTGAAAAACTCCACTTGAAGCTCTCCTGGACTTTAAGGTTTGTGCTGGGAAATCTGTAGTCATTCTGATGGGCTTGATTTTATAGGTGACTTGCTGTTTTTCTCTAATAGCTTTTAGTATTTACTTCTTTTGTTGAATTTCTAGAATTTTGATTATGGGTTAAGGATGGGTTCTTTCCTAGTAGGGACTGTTTAGAGTTCTATAATTCTATAAATTTCTATAATTTTAGTGAATACATTTTTTATGCCTGTTATGGTTTGTGTCTGGATGTCCCCCCAAAGCCTCATGCAGTCATGGGGTGGGCTTCTAGAGTTTAGGATTGATCCATGGTCCACTGCTGGGATTACGGGTACGACTGCTATACCTGCTTTGGGGCAGGTAGTTTACATACAATATGAGGGAGGGAAAGAGGCTTGCTCTTCCAGATGCTGCTCCTCCCTTTCTGCTCTTGCCACTTTTGCTGTTTTCTACCACCATGAACAGTTGCCCTCTGCCATGTGCCACTCTGCCTTGGAGCCAGCTGAGTATGGACTGAAACCTCCACAAACTGTGAGCTAAATAAACCTTTCCTTCCTTAATTTGGGTGTCAGGTATTTTGTCTCAGCAATGAGAGAAAAGTAACAAAGACAGAATTTGGTACCAGAAAAGTGGGGTCCTTGCTGTGACTGTACCTGACCATGTGGTTCAAGAGCCTTTGGGAATGGCTTGTGGGAAGATTGTGGGAAGAGTTTGGAAAGGTTCAGAGATGTCACCTGAAAGAGTAGAGCTGGACCGCCTTAGGTTGTTCTGTGTGGGAGATTCTGGTCAGAGCTCAGAACACCAGAAGGCTGATAGAAATTCTGTTGGTAAAGACCGGGTTCGGGAGGTTTCTTCTGAGAAGAACGACTGCATTGGCTATTGGAGTCCAGACGATGTGTGTTATGGCTTGGCAGAAAGTTTGTTTGCATTTTGCTCATGTCCAGAGACTTTGTCTGAGACTAAGATTAAGGGTGATGGGCTAATTAATCTGGCAGAAGAAATTTCAAGGCAGTTGAACATTGAGGCGGTGGCATGGCTATTGTTGGGGGCTTTTAGCCAGATTTATGTTGAGAATCAAGAGCAAAAAGCCCAGTAGGATGATTTAAAATGTTGTGAATTTGGCCAGAAAGGAAGCTCCAGCAATGCTGTGGACTGCAAAGATAAGGCTGAGGAGATCTCCACTGCTGAGAAGGAACAGGAGAATAGAAAAGACGGCCTGAGGGCATCACAAGAAGCAGGAAGTCTCCACCTTCTGCAGCCTCAAAACTGCAAAGGTGAAAGACTTTGCTTTGAGGAGAAAGCCACAGAGTGCCATGTTCCAGAATGGCAGTGGCAGTCACATCAGGTTCCAGAATTGTGGTGGCATAGGGACTTTGTTCCTCAGAATTGGATTCAGAGTGCCCAGCAATCCAGGCACTCTACCCCTATGGCCAAGAGAGAGGAAAGCTTGGCTACTGCTCCAGGTGGCAGCAAACCTTGGCATCATACATGTGGTGCTAGTTTTAGGTACACGCAAAATGCAAGAGTTCTGAGGTTAAGAAGGCCTCCACCTAGATTTTAGAAGGCCTGGGAGGCCAGGCAGTGTGCCCTTGAGAGGGCAGTGTGTGTGAAGCTGTGAGTGTGAAGCGAAAGGTGCACTGGAGAACCCAGAAATTTGGAAAAGCCGGAAACGTGGATTGTCTAAGGAAAGCTGCAAGGAGAGAGCAAAGTGGGCCTAAGAGAGAAGCCCTACGATCTACGACCACCAGAAGTGCCATAGGGGCACAGTCACACAAGCCCTTTGGAGCTCACAATTTACCACAGATTGCTTCAGATGTTCCACATGGAACTACAGGACTTAAAGTTTGCCCTGCTGGATGGTGGACTTGCTTTGGTTCCAATGCTTTGTATCCCCCTTTTTGTACCTTTTGGAATGGTAATGTTTATCTTGTGTCATTGAATGTTGGAAGTATTTAACTTTTTATTTGTATAGGGGCTCATAGCTAAGAGTTTGCATTAGATCTTGGAGGAGACTTGGGACTTGGACTTTGCAGCCTAATCAGTGTAATATTTCATGGTCTTCCCAGTGTCCAGTCTTCTGGGGGCTTTATCTCCAGCACCACTCAGAGAAGAGAAAATGAACTGTAGTAATGCTGGCTACACAAAGACAAACCAGACAGTGTCACACAATAAAATCAATTAAAAGTGACAGCTATGCCACCATTAATAATAGAAAAGAAATCAGCAATAACAGAGTAAAGATAAACTGGTTGTTGACATATCATAAGAACTAATAATAGCTACCACTATACCATCCTTAACAATAGAAAAGAGTGTGATAATGTAGACACAAAGATAAACCACCTACTGATACACAATATCTACTAAAAGCAATAATTCTGCCACTATTCACAGTAGAAACTCAGCAATAGTAAAAATAGCATGAAGTCAACTAAGTAGCTAAACTAATAAAGCTTATTAGTAATAAAAATAATAGGGTAGGAGAAAGGGAAAATGAGAGAAGTAAAATTTGAGGAAAAGAAAGGGATGAGAAAAGTGAGGTAAAAAACCAGGTTAAAAATAAAAGAAAATTAATAGA
>NW_004955423.1:27705128-27769398 GCF_000276665.1 Chinchilla lanigera
AAAAAAAAAAAAAAAAAAGAAAATTAATAGAACTAGGTAAGAATATTAGAAAAAGACAAACAAGAAAAAGATAAGAAAAATAAAAACAGTGCAAAAGACAGGGAGAAAGGCAACAAAAACAAAGAAAATGAGAAATGAGTCCAGAAACTCTCCCTTATATTTGGGTGAGTGACTCCTCTCCAGAGCTGGTGGTGCTGGAATGCACCAGACACAGCAAGGAACAGTGAATCACAGCAGGGGCCTCTTCTGGGTCCATGGCCAGGTTTTCTGCATGGATGCTGCGCCCTGCCCGGCTTTCCCACTGGGCATGGTCATCAGTGGTGTGGTGTCTGCCTTGGGGCTGTACTCACTCCAGCATCTTTTAGTGTTTGTACCCTTCTGTGCACCCCGAGCCATTGTCTCTGACTAGATTTATGGCCTATGGTTTCATGAGGTACCCATCTTGCTCCAGGAGCTTCTCTGTCTGTACACCCCAGGATCTGGCAACTGTCCAGACCAGGGCAGATCCCCGATTATAGTGGCAGATGGGAAGGAGTTTGCTGTGTAGACCACTGCACTCTGTGCTGGAAACAGACAGGAGGGGGTGGACCAGCAGTCTGCTGGATCTAATGTCCACTCCCTTTCAAAGCCACATGTGACTGGCCTGGCCTATCTCTGCAGAGGGCAGGACCACTGTGTTCATCTTGTAGCTTGAGCTTGCCAGTGCTTAAACCTCTCAGGGGTTCTGTGGCTGGCCTGTCACTTCTCTGTGACTGTCTTTTTTTTAAACTTAAAGACAGTAGTTCAGGCTGGCCTGGACTTACCATGTAGCTCAGGCTGGCCCTGCACTCGTGGTGATCCTCCTGCTTCAACCTCCCAAGTACTGGGATTATAGGCGTGCACCACCATGTGACTGTCTCTTATGGCAGCCTCCTACCCCCATCTGTGGTAGGGTGACCCTAGGGATCCCACACTGTAGTTGTTCTGTGACAATTCCCAGCGTAGCTCAGCCTTAAACAATAAACCAGTTCCCAAAATATCTCCTGATTGTGTCACTTTCAACATGGTGCTGTGGTGGATTGCTCCATTCCAGGCTGCTGCGGGGAAGGAGTCACTGTTAGAGTGAAACTCCACCGGCACTTTCAGTGTTCAACTCTGTGGGCTTTGCTGGGGGCTGGTGCTGCCACCCCGCTGCTCCTCCCTAGCCCTGGCCCTGGCCCGCTCCGGCTGACCTCGTGTTTGTGGAGACAGCTCCCCTCCCTGGGAGCCGGGTTAGCGTCCGGGTGCTTGCCCTCCTCTCTGCATCGCCTTCCATGTCTCTGTGGTTTTCTGCTGGCTCTTTCCCGATTCCTGGAGCTCTGCTTCACTTTCTCCCCGGGTGTCTCAGCTTCAGGGCTGGGAGGGACTGTAGTCTGCTGCTGGCTTTTACATCAGCATTTTAATCCCATGAACTCCTTCAGTCTTGCATTTCCTACCCTGCACCGTGCTTGGGAATTCCTGACACTGCAATTTCACTTGAGATGGGCCTCTTTCAAAGTCAGTTTCCAGTTGGCCAACTGAGCAAACGGCTGTATGCTCTTGAACTGAATCACCAAATTCAAATTCTCTAGCAAGTACATTGCGTATTCCTGCTCTTTGATCTAGTCCGACCCCTACCTGAAGCCACTGTCACACAGTGTCTCCAGGTGACTATGGATCTAAGCAAAGAGACCACTGCAAATACTCAGAGGGCCAGCTCTGTCTTCTCCTCAGGCCACGACAGGGGTGACCCTTGCAGGTCAGGAGGCAGCAAGAGGGTGCCGGTGGAGCCTGAGGGCCCCCTGCACCTTGGGAAGGGGTCACCCTAGGTCCCTGAGTGGCATTGCCAGCTCTGTGGCTGGAGAGGAAGGGCCGCTTTGCTGGGAAGAGAGCCGTAGGTCCTGGCAGCCGCAGGGATTCGTATTCCTCTGAATTCACTCTCATGTGCCCGTCTCAGTTCTCAGCTCCACTTCTTCCTGGGTGGGGTCCACTTTGTGCCCAGAGGGGCTCTCGGGGCTGCAAACGCCATTGAATTTGTGATTCAAACTTAGGGTCAGACTTGGACACCATCCCATCGGCTTTAGAGATTAGAGACTGTCCAATGACAGGTAAAGAAACTCTCCAATCCTCCAGTTAGTTTCACCTTGAGCTTCACCCCCAAGAAATTTCCAAGTCTGAGCTTGTGTTTATTTTCTATAAGCCTCCAGGGCTTGGGAGGTGTCTGGCCGCCGCACAGACCTTGGCGCTTCAGTGAAGCCCGCGGAAAATCCGTCATTCACAGAGGTGCCGTGGACGGCCAGCTTCCTGTTTCCAGTGGGACTTGAAGCATCCGCACCTTCAGACCCAACCAAATCAGCTGGTTCCTCCCAAAGGCCCATAGTTAGGAGACTGCTGTCTGTAACCGCTTCCTGTTTCAAAGCTGTGTTCACTGAGGTTTAACATGGGAGAAGGAAAACACGCTGGGTACTGGGAGCATTAAGGGGTCTCGTACAGGAAACGGGGTGTTGGAAATTAAGAGCCCACCATGATGCTATGAACTCCAGCGCCTGTCACCATAGTTACAACTTGGCGATCAGGCATGGCGTCAGGCAGCTCCTTCCTCTATCACCACTGAAATTTTCTGGATACCTGTGACAGGGTCCAGCAGCCCGGGTCTGGTCACCGTCACCACCGCTGCACGGCGATGCTCGTGTGTGTGCGGCTCTGTCCTGTGTGCCCCCAGGACCTCCACGAAGGTGATGAGAACAGAGCCAGCTGCACACAGAGCCCAGCAGCAAGGGCGGGGACGGAGCCCAGCACCAGGCCTCCGAGGCCCGCTGTGCTGTGCTGGTGTCTGTCCCTGGACGTGGAGGGGGGCTGCACCGTGAGAGGTGGAGGCCCATGCCCCTGGGCCTTGCACGGAACGACGTGAGCAGACGGGGACGGCGACCGGGGGAGAGGGGGGAAGGGAGGAGTGTCACGTTGAGCTGGGAGGAGGGCGAGTGGAGGAGAGGGGCCGCGGCTGAGGACGGCTCGGCGCAGTGGGCACAGCTGGCCTGGAGGGGCCCGACCTGGGGGCTGAGACGGCGGCGCCGTGGCCCTTGGGAGTGCTGTCTGTGCAGAGCGCTGTGTGACGTCAGCGGCTGGGCCACGTGCAGTCTCCCTTTCCTCAGATGCAGAACTGACTGGGGAACCCTGCGTCTTTCACTGCTTTGAGCAGGTTGTGTCCGGTGTGAGGCCCCGCTGCAGCTTGTGGACACGGGCCGTCTTCTGGTTGCTCTGAGAGCCGCGTCCTGTTCTCTGAGGGCCTGGTACCGGGTAAGTGGGCACTCGGTGTGCCTGTCCATGCCTGGTCTCCCAGCGTCCTTCATGTCCATGGCCAGCTGACCTCCACGACAAGTTCCGGCCACCCAGACCCTGCCCTCTGTAGCCTCTGAAACATCAACTCTGCCTGGTGTGGTGGTGACTGCTTCTAATCCCAGCTGTAGGAGGCTGAGACAAGAGGGTCTCAAGCAAGCTCAAGGCCAGCCCAGGAAACTTAGCTTGACTTTGTCTCAAATTACAATGCAAAACAAAGATGGCCAGGGGAGCAGCTCAGGAGGTGCTTGCTTCACACACATGGCAGCCCAGCTGCTCGATCCCCAGAGCTACACACCTGAGAGAGTATGTTCTCAGGTGGGAACACGGCCCAAAGCAGTGACGTCCGCAGTACAAACATCCCCGCTTCAAAGTGGGTGCGTTATGGTCAGAGACTGGAGACCCCAAGTGGTGCCCAGGGCAGAGTTTGAGCTGCCGCCACGTGGCCCCTCGCCAGGGCTGCTGGGTTTATGGCACTGGGCAGGGCCGGGGCTCATGTTGGGGGCGGTGTGAGTGGGTGAGAAGGTCCCTCCCTCCCTCTCTCTTAACGGGGTAAGTGAGGAGTTTTTGCCCTCTGCTCGCGGGGTCCTGGTGTCCAGGCCCAGGCTATGTGCAGGGCCCCAGCCTTACTCCTGCCACATGTTCCTGTCCCAGTGACCCTGCTGCCGAGTAAACGTGGTGTGCGTCAGTGTGTGGACGTGACACACATGTGCCCAGGACGTGTCCCTGAGCGCCCTTTAACCCCACAGCCACGCACGACCTCCCTTTTTTAATTTTGTTTTTTGAGACAGGGCCTCTTATGTATTCTAGGCTGGCCTGGAACTCTTGGCGATCCTCCTGCCTCAGCCTCCCTAGTGCTGGGATGACAGGTGTGAGCCACCATGCTTGGCTGTTTCTTGTGTAGACGCTATGGAGCTGCTGCATTCTCAGATCCTGGTCCTCACACACCCTAACGCCTCCCCTGGAAAGCACAGTGGAAGAGCCTTTCGCTGTGCTGCGCTTAGGCTACCTGTGGTCGTCCTTCCCCAGAAGCTCGAAGCCTTTCTTGCCCCTGCTGCTGAGCTCTCAGGTCTTCTCCCCCGAGCCCGGGTCACAGAGTCCCACTCCCTGCAGCCTCTGAGCACAGCGCGCCTGTGGCCCCTTCGCTCGAGCCCTGCGAGGTGACGAGGCTGCTCGGGAGGCGAGCATTTGCATTTTAAATGAAGCTGCGCAGACTGCTGCTTACCGATCACCCGGACAAAATGCGATAATGCTAGAGCGGATGCAGTGCCCTCACTGGAGGGTCCGCTGGAGGTCTTGGGCCGGGAGGGCAGGGCCAGCCCTGAACCCACCCAGTTCTTGGGCACCACTCTCACAGCACGACTGGGTCATAGAAGAATCCGCAGGTGCTGAGGAGAAAGAGAAATCTTCTGGATCCCAGAACCGTTTACTATTCCACATTTTACGGGCAGGCACCGCCCTCACCCCAGTGCTCGCCGGCACCCCGCTCTGAGGTGGCTCCGCACACAGCACTGCACAGTGACTGCTTGACACACCTGCCTTCCCGGCGGGACCCGAGCACCCAAGGGCGGCAGCCTGGTCCGACTTTCATTTCACCCTTCCACCCATGCCAGGCCACAGCGGGCAGGCTGGGCAGTCAGAGTGCAGCGGAGACCCAGTGACCCAGTGAAGGGTCAGGTGCGGGGAGAGCCCTCAGTACCACACCGTTCTGGTTCTGAACAAGGGTGTTCTACTGGGGAGGCCTTTGCGAACCCCCTGCCAGTGACATCAGATGCTCACCTTCCTCATCTGTCTATCTATCTATCTATCATCTATCTATGTATCTATGTATCTGTTTATCTATCAGTCTATGTATCTATCAATTTACGTATCTATCATATCTATCTATCTATCTATCTATCTATCTATCTATCTATCTATCATCTGTCCATCCATCTTGCAGTGCTGAGGATTGAAGCCAGGTGCTGCACCCACTGAGCTGCACCCAAGCCCTCTATTTTCTGTTGGTTTCCGGCTCTAAGTAATTTCTTCCACTCATACCATTAACTACATGCACTGATGTTGCCTCTCTAGTTTCTTCTACTCGATAATATTTCTCTTCCCTCTGCAATTATCCTCTTCCTTTTTCAAGACCGGGAGATGACATACATAAAGAGCACCAGATTAATCCGTTCTCATTTTTTTTTCTCAGCTAGGGATAAAAAAAGAGCCTTTTGAAGAGCCTTAAAATCAACAGTAATTTCAAATTTTCACAACATAAAGAGGCAGAGCCCAAAGTGAATTTGACACTTTGAAGAATGCTGCGATGAGCGTGCTTCCACGTCAGAGGGCTTGCCTCGCCCGCATTCCAAAAATATGGAATCAGGGTTGTTGAGTAATTAGCATTAACCTGTTGAGAAAGTGTTTCGTTCCACATGGTTGATTTCCAGTGGGGAGACTAATTAAATATTCAAGACCACGTGAGCCGCTTCTGTAACTGCAGTTTCTAACTGTATTTACAAGTGCGTGGCTCATGCGGGGCGGGAGAGTGACGCAGACTGACCCGTCCCCCTTCCTGCCCGCACGGCAGGCCCTGGGGCTCTCCCTACCCTGCCGGGTTGCCCCCAGACTTTGTGACTTGTCTGCCGTGATTCGAAAGGCTACATTTTTTACCGTCTTAAGACTTACTTATTTTTATTTATGAGTCCCTGTTTGCAGTGCGTCTGGTCACACTCTGGGTGGAGCTGGTCCGAGTAGACGCATCTTCCTTCATCTCTCACCCCCACACCTCTCAGTCCCTTCCCTTTTGCAAAAGATCTACCTCCATGTTTCCTGTGTCTATCTTTTATTTTGCTCTTCAAATTATTTATACTTTGGTTTTCTCATATAAGAGAAACCAGGTAATATTCAAGCTCATGTGTCTGGTTTATTTCACTTAACATTATAGTCTCGCGCTGCATCCATTTTCTTACAAATGACTCAAGTTTATCCTTCTTTATGGCAGAGTAGTACTCCATGGTGAGTAAATACCACCTTTTTTGGTTTATTCGTCTGTGGGTAGACATATGGGCTGCACCCAAGATTTAGCTATTATGAATTGTATTTAGCTATTATGAATTATTATAACATGGGTGTGCATGTATCACTGTGATATGATGTTGTTAACTCTTTTGGAGAACATGCCTAGGAGAGGAAAATCTGGACAGAATGGAATTTTAGTTTTCTGAGAAATCTCCACACTAATTTCCGCGGTGGTTGTACACTCCCTCCAACAGTGCCGAAGGGCCCTTTTACCCAAAGCCTCCCCAGCATTTGTTGTTATTCCATTTCTTGATGATGGCTGTTCTTCCTGGAGTGAGGTAGAATCTCAGTGCTGCTTTAATTCACAGTTCTCTAATCTGAAAAGCTACATTTTTGTGCTCCTCAAGGGCTTTTTTTGTTTGTTTTGCTCTCAAAAGCTTCTGTGTATTTGGCAAACAAGGTTGGTGGACAAATGGGAAATATAACAACATAGAAAGCATAAGAAAGTTAGAGAAGAAAAAAGAAGTTAGAGAAGGAGAGGAGATTTTAAGTGTTCTCAGTACGTGAGTAAGGTGTATATTTGTCAGCTCTGAACCACTCTGCAGCATGCACACATTTTAATGCTCTTATTCTGGGGGTCAGACTCAGGGCCTTACACCCGCCAGGTAAGCGCTGCTCCTGTGAGCTACGTCTGCAGTCCTAGGTACATAGCTTAAACAGCATGTTAGCTGGGCATGGTGGTACACACCTGTAATCCCAGCACTTGGGAGGCAGAGGCAGGAGGATTGCAAGTTCAAGCCCAGCCTGGGCAAGTTAGTGACACAATAAGACCTCCCCAGTATTCATGTAAGCTGAATATCTAGTATCTATTCAAACAGGATTGTTTCTGGTTCAGGGAACTTTGAATTGTCTTTAGAATATACAACTCCATGATTTCTACAGGTATGTTGAAAGATGATTATAATTGTTGTCTGAAAAGAGAGATAATTTTAGTTGACATAAACCTTAAATGGAGAAAAGATTTTGGAAATCAGATGAAATTTGCTTATTAAAGCACCACTGCTTTTTATTTTCCCAAAGCAGTGGAAGGGGCTGACCCAGGAATGGCTCAGAAGCCCCAGCTCCTTCCACGCAGGTCCCGAGGCTGCACCTTGGAGGTCTCGTGCCGTCCACACCTGCAAGGACGGTGTCAGCTCACAGCTGTCCCCAGAGCGCACAGGTCAGGCACGCTGCAGCGAAGGCCCCGTCAGGTGGCATCCAAGGCTTCAGGTCAGCGACTGTTGGGTCAGGCGCGACGGCCTGGTGGGCGCGTTCCTAGCGCTGGGGTCACAGGGTCACACAGGACCTTAACCCAGGAACCTGAGGCTGGAGGGCAGTCTCCGCCCTCGGGTTACAAGCTGTCGCAGGTGTGTGCTGCCATGGCAGATAGTGTCTGGGGGAGCCGCGCAGACCCAGTGCTCTGCCCCCTCTGTCCACCCTGAGCGTGGCTCACTGCCCACCAGAGGCACACGCCGAGGAGTCTGCTTCACGCGGGAGAGCGCCCAGCTCTCTGCTGTTGTTTGCTCGTCCTCACAACGTATTTTCATCGAGTCCCACTCTGGCCCGCCGGCCACTGCGACGTGGAACTGACACGGAGCCCAGAGGTGGCCTAGGAGTTCTGGCTGCAGCGCTGGGAAGGAACTCAAACGCTCCCACACAGAGGGTTCATCGGCTGCCTGATGTAGGGAGGAAGGGCACGAGCGGCTCACATCCTGTACCCGGGGGCTCAGGGGCACCGTGCACTCTCCTGCCTAGTCCAGCCGTGCTGGGCTTCCACGGTCAGCACCGTCCATGGACTCGCTCTCTGTGGCTGTCAGTGGCCTGAGACTTCTGTCATCGTTGGGTTCAATTCAGAAGGAAGTGAGGGGCCTTTTCCTCCCAGGGCCCCTTGATAACATCGTGGAACTGCTCTGCAATCTCGACCTAGGCTTTGGTGGCTCGCTGTGTCCTGTGGTGTTATGGCCTGGCAGGTCCCTGCCCCGCCGCACACCGGCAGGTGGAGCCCAGGAGAGGAGGGAGCGGGCTTGCCTCCTGCAGAGGACAGTCACAGTGAGGCTCACAGTGAGCGTGGGCTCTCTCCCTGAGAAGCTCTCTCCTTCGCTTTGCTCACCGCTGGGTGCTGTGGTTCATATCTGGACATGCCCAGTGCCTCATGCGCTCTTCGGAAGGTCACAGCTGACTGCGTGTTAGGAGGCAGGGCCTGGCCGGGAGAGGCGGTCACTGCAGCATGGCCTGGAAGGGTTCGTTTCCCTCCCTGGCTTCTCCCTCTTCTCTCTGCTTCGGGTCCCCCAAGCTGTGGGCAGCTGTCCTCCTCCAGGGCCCTCTGCCATGCCGCCCCACCTTGGAGCCAGCTGACCTTGGACTGAACCCTCTACAAACTGTGAGCCAACATAAACCTCTGCTCTAACTTGTGGGTGTGGGGTACGGTGTCTCAGCCACAAAAAAAATGACCCAGACAAGGCACACGCAGTGGGTGTTTCTTGGAAATGGCCAATTCTATGCGAATGTTCCTGAAGAAGTGAAGAATTGCCAGCATGGTGACGGGGATGGCTGTGTGACACAGGAGCGGTGGCGGATAAGGGCAGGGTGTACGTGAGCGCTGAACGGGGCCTCCGCTCCAGTCTGGGGGGCGGCAGTGATTCCTGGATCGGGTGCCTCTCCGGTGAATCTTGCTGGGAGATTGGAGCTTCTCAGCTGAAGTGCAGAACAGATGTTTTGGTGGGAGGAGCAGCACCAACAGAAGCAAGGAGGGGACAGGGCAAGGCCGCTGAGGAAGAAGTGGCCGGAAATGGGCAAACGCAGAGCCCAGGAAGGGCTGGGGAAGGGCTGGAGACGTCCGCAGGCCGCTGCCGCTGAGCGGAAACTGTCCGTCTCAAGCAGGGCGTGACTGCTACGGCTGCCGCCCGGCGCTGAGGGAAGTCTGGGCTCTGCCTGCAGCAGATGCCATGAGA
Organism: Chinchilla lanigera; assembly: GCF_000276665.1. Lineage (NCBI taxonomy): Eukaryota > Metazoa > Chordata > Mammalia > Rodentia > Chinchillidae > Chinchilla > Chinchilla lanigera. Next base: position 27,714,452 of record NW_004955423.1, read on the forward strand.
CTTGGCGGCGTGAAGAGCCGGGCAGGTTCGGGCCGGGGTGGAGCATTTGGGTCTTGAGCCTCCTGGGAGACTACAGGGGTTCCAGCCGGGGACTCGCAGAGCCCCTGTGCCTGCCGACTCCGCTGTTTCCAGCCTCACGGTGACCCTCAGGTCTGCTGTGATTGGAGGGAACCCGCTGCCTCTGTGGCTGCTCCAGAAAGCGGGGTCCGGTGCCTGCCCTGTGCTGAGTTGAGTCTTCGTGCTTGGGAGGTAGGAGCCGGTGACAGAAGACCGATGGTCCCGGATTGTCCCCTCATGGGCACGTGAAGGCCAGGGAGGGACCACAGGCCACACACACACACACACACACACACACACACACACACCCCTCCAGCTCTGGTCCTGACTCGGGGCTCCGTGCGCCCTAACTGCGACCCCCAAGGGCGTCGAACCGTGGCCGAGCCCGGTCCAGAGGGACTGCTCAGGCGCCGGAGCTGGGTCCAGGCTGGGTTCTGAGGATGGAGTGGAGGAGAAGGCGCCAAGGGCCTGGGTCCCTGTGGCAGAGGAGCCCTGTGACCACGTGGGCGCAGCTGCCGCCCCGAGAGCTGTCTCCCTGCTGTGGCCCAGCCCGGCCCCACGTGAGACAGGTGCTGGCCCCCAGCCCTTGGCTGGGCTCCGACCTGCAGTCACTCTGTCCCCTGGGTTTGTCCTCGTTCCCTTCTTGTCTCCCACTGCACTGGGCAGAACTGCGCCTGTCCATCTCCAGACCCTGCTCGGTGCCTCGGACACAGGCGGGCCCTGTTAGCGTTTGTTGAGTGAATGAGTGAGTGAGTGTGCAGCCTCGTCCTCTGTGGGCCTCGGTGGTGGCCGGGCGGGGGACGGCGAGGCATGACAGACATCTGAGGTGTTTTGCAATTCTTGGCTGACCCAGCTGACTCTTGGTTTAATTAAGTCTTTCACGTGTGAACGAATCATTTCTTTGGTTAATTACAGCAGGACGCAGAGGGGTCGGAAGCAAGCGTCCCTCCCGAAGCATGCAGGGGGTGTGGCTGCCGCCAAGCTGCCGCCCTCGCCTGGCTGCAGATCAGCTCAGGAGCCGGCGACACAGTCCTCCCCTGACCCAGAACTCCTGCTGCAGCTCCTCCCTCGACCTGGCCCGGCCTGCGCTCCCTGGGCGGTGCCACGAAGCGAGACGGGCGAGCGCCGTGCATGTCAGAAGCAGAGCAGGGCCCGGGCCTGCGGACACAGCCACACCAGCGTGGCCGTCGCTGCTGGCCGGGGCAGCCGCTCTCAAGACCAGTCTGGGCTGGGCAGCCCGAGTGCTCAGTGTGTGATGGGTGCAGTAGGCAGTTCTCGCTCGAGTCAGCCTCGCAGGTCACACTCAGCAATCTCAGAAAGCGCTAGAAGGCTGGCACTGCCACCTGCACATTCTGTGGACTTCGCTGGTGGGGCCGTCAGTCCTGCTTTCCTTCCCTGGGCGCTTTGGTGCCTGACTCGGAGGCCGTGAGGCCTGGTGGCCGGGATCTGAGGAGCCTCGGCCTCTCCTACCCTCCACCCCACAGCAGCACCCACACTCACGCCAGGAGCGCGGGCACCCAAGCACGATGTGGCGCTGTCACCAGTGCTCCTGAGACAGCGCCCAGCACAGCACCAGGCCGTCTCCACATAGGAGGCCAGGGGCGCCCGCCGGTCACAGGGCCCCCCAGGCCACCCGTGCTGGGGTTTAAGAGTCGGTGCACACAGACCACCCACCCCGCTGGCGCTCGTGGTGCTCTCCTAGCCCTTGTCTCCACTGGAGCCTCGGTAGCATCCCTCCTTCCCTTCTGATTTTATTTTATTTTATTCATTTCTGGTTTTTTGAGAAAGGGGCTTGCTATGTAGCCCAGGCTGGCCTCGAACTCACTGCCATCCTCCTGCCTCAGCCTCCCGAGTTCTGGGGTGACAGGCATGGGACTCCACTTCTGCTCATCTCTGACTTTAGTAACTGGAGTAATCTTCTTTTCTAATCCTTCTGGCTACAGGCTTGTCAGCTTTGCGGATTTTTTTTCAAAGAACTGATTTTTGGTTTCATCACTTTCTCTCTTGCCTTTCTACCCTCTACTCAGTGTGTTTCTGCTATAATCCTTGCAGTTTCCTCCCTTCTGGTGCCTTTGGGTTTAATGTGCTCTTTTCCCTTACGCTGTACGGTTGGGTTGTTGATTTGAAATCTTCCTTGTTTTTAAATATGCGCTCTGACAGGTAGAAATTCCTGCCTCGCCTGCTTTTGCTGCACCCTTGCATCCTGGTGTGTTGTGTTTTCCTTTCATTTTTCCCAAGTACAGTGGGGCCTCAGTTTGTGAATTTAATGTGTGTCACGATTTTGGGGCAAAGACCACATTTGTGTTTGTGATGGGAAGATGGCCACAGCCGTGTTTGTCACCCGACGGGGGGTTTGTGAGCAGAAGCAAAATTTTGCTGAACACTTTTGTCTGCAAACAGGAGTGTTCGTGAACCGAGGCACGACTGCATTTTCTGCCCTCTGCTGGGACTGTTTTGACCCATTGGTTGTTGTGCGTTTTCTAGCTTTAGTACCGATTTCTAGCTCTACCCCGTGGTTGGAGACAGCACTGGTACAACATCTATCTTTTTAAGTCTGCTGAGATTTAATTGTGACTTGGCACATGGGCCGTCTTAGGAAATCTCCCTGGTGCTAGGAGGAATTTGCCCTCTGCTGCTGGCTGGAGGGCTGTGCTCTCCATGTCCGTCAGCTGCACTCCTGCTGTTCCAGTCCTGTGTCCCCGCTTGTCTTTGGTTTGGTTGTTCTAGCCACCAGTGAGAGCAAAGAACTGGAGACGCAGCTATTCTCACAGTGCGTCTATTTCTCCCTTCGGTTCTTTCAGATTTGCTCTATCCGCTGTGATGGTGTCTGCCTTACTCACTTTTTTTTAAAGGAGAAGAGGTTTATGTTGGCTCACAGTTTGTAGAGCTATGACTTCATGTAGAATTTGTGAGGTTATAACACTCTAATGTAATCTATACCACAAATTTAAACATTTGATGTCACGTCTGTGTGCCCCCAAACAGAATGATAATTCTTTTTGCTTTGTTTTGATTCTTTTTTCATGCATTTTTGTTTCCTGAGACAAGGTCTGGCCTTGAACTTGTGGCAACCCTCCTGCTTCAGCCTCCCAAGTGCTGGAACTATAGACGTGAGCCGCCATATCTGACTGCCAATAATTCTTTTAAATGCATTCATTATACCTTGGATTTTGTGGGAACAAAATGTGGGGTTATAAACCAAACTTCCAATAATAACTAACTTTTAGATTAACATTTAAAAAATATATTGGTCTCTTAAATCATAGAGATCAAAGTGCAGTTACAAATTGCTACCATGCTACTGTGCTTTCATAATTTCTGACGTGTACAGTCTGAGGCCCCTGTTTCTTTCCATGATCTCTCAGTTACTTTCTCACGGCTGAGACAAAACACCCAGGACCCAGAGCTCAAAGAGAAAAGGCTTCTTTGGCTCACAGTAGAGTTCCTGTCCAGTCGGCTGGCACCAAGGCGGGCAGCGTTGCAGAGGAGAAACAGCGCCTGGCAAAACAGAGCAGGCAGAAGGCAGACGGCAACGAAGGAGTGAAGAAGCAGCAAGCCACGTGCCAGTGGCCACAGCTGCCGCTTTCTGTCCCTTGTATCCCATCCAGGCTGCACGCCCTGAGGGCTGGCAGCACCCACGCCCAGGGAGAGCCGCCCATTACGCTCACCCAGAGCTGTACCAAGCCAGTGAGTGGATTGGTTCAGTCACACACTCCCGACCCAGCACCTCTGCAGAGCCCCACCTGTGCCCGCCCGAGGCTTGGGGGACACAGCTGTGAACACACACTTGGCTCCGGGCTGCCCTGTGGTCCCTGCATGGCGTCCGGGAGCGCTTGCTGCAGGACAGATCTGACTTTCACCTAAAGAGGCCCTGATTTCTGTCTCATACTTGGAGAATAGTTCTTCTGGATATAGGGGTCTTCCTTGTTTATGTGTCCAAGTGTGTGGTGCATACGATCACATCCAACGCGGGAGCTGGTGTGAGCGAGCGCGGGACACAGCGCCACTCCTTTCTCCGCCCCTCCCCCTTCCATCCCCGCTCCTCCTGTCCCTCAGTCCCCTGCACATGTTCTTTTTATTTTAAAGATAAAAAAACTAACAAAACAACAATGAAGACAAAATCAAAGCAACATAAAAACAGTACATGACCTCAGAACAAAATGGTAGGAATTAACAATGATTGCTACGTTGCATACTGTCATTGTCAACAAAGTTGCTCAGTCCACGAGACGTGTGTCTGATTTATGTTACTTTACATTATGATCTCAGTATAAGATTAATCAAACAGAGTAACAAGTAATAAAAGCACTGGAAGTGATGCAGAGCCTCACCATACAAGATGGTGGGAGTTCAACAGTTGTTCTTAGACTGCGCATTGTGGTTTCCAGATCATGTTCTTTTTTTTTTTAGATCAGTTATTCTGATCACCAGATTCAAGCATGCAAAACTGGTCAAGAGGAAAGAAAATGTTAAGCAGTGGCTGTTCCTTTTCGTAACCCACAGACATCAGCAGTGCGCCTCTCCCGGGTGTCCTTGTGGTCCCCTCACATTCGCGACAGCTCCGTGTCCACGGTACTTTCAATTCTCTTGTACCCCTTTCTCTCCTCCGCCCCTCCTTCTCTCCATCTTTGTTCCTCTTCCCATTTGAAAATGAGCTCTCTCCCTACTTCCTATCATTTATCTTTTATTTTGCTCTGTATTTGTATTTTAATTTACTCAAAAGAAACCGTGCTATATTTGAGCTTGTGTGTCTGATTTATTTTACTTAACATTATGATCTCAAAGTTCATCTGATTACCTACAAATGCCCCAAGTTTATCCTTCTTTATGGCAAAGTAGTACTCCACTGTGTATAAATATCACATTTTTTAATCTATTCATCAGTGGGTGGACCTATAGTCCACTTCCAAATTTAGCTATTATGAATTCTGCTGCTATAAACATGGGTGCACATGTAACATTGTAATATGGTGACTTTAACTCTTTCAGGAAGATACCTACAAGGGGAATGGTTAGGTCAAATGGAATTTCTATTTTTAGTTTTCTGAGGAATTTCCGTGTTGATTTTCTTAGTGGTTGTACTAGTTTACAACCAACAATGTAGAAGGATTCCTTCTTCCCTGAAGGTTCACCAGCATTTGTTAGTATTTGATTTCTTGATGATGGCCACCCTTTCTGGAGTAAGATGGAATCTCAGTGTGCTTCAATTTGCATTTCTCTAACATCCACCAGTGTTGAACATTTTCTCATATATTAATGGTTACTTGTACTTCTGAGAAGTCTCTTCTTGGTTGCCCACTTTTTAATTGGGTCTTTTACTTTGGGGATATCTTTTTTTTTTTTTTTTGAGTTCTTTATATATTCTAGATATTAGTCTTCTGTCTGAAATATAGCTGGCAAAATTCTTCCTAGTTGTGTAAGTTGTCTCTTTGTTGGTTGTTTCCTTTGATGTGTAGAAGCTTTTTAATTTGGTATCATCCTATTTGTTGATTCTTGTTATTTTTTCTTGCACTATTAGGGTTCTGTTCAGAAAGTCTTTGCCTATACCTATGGCTTCAAGAATTGTATCTGTTTTATCTTCCATCAGATTAAGTGTTTGTAACATTTAGATGTTTGATCTATTTTGATTTTATGTTAGTACATGGCGAGATACATGGATCTAGAGTCAACCTTCCGTGTGTCAATATCCAATTTTCCAAGCACCATTTACTAAAGAAGCTATCTTTACTGGCCCCTTTGTTGAAGATCAACTAGCTGAATGTGCCTGGGGTTGTTTGTGCTTCCTCTATTCTGTTCATTCAATCTTCCTGCCTGTTTTTGTGCTAGTACCATGCTGTTTTTATCGCTATAGCTCTGTAACATAACTTCTAACCTGGAATTGTGATGCCTCCTGCTTTGCTTTTGTTACCCAAGATTGCTTTTGGTATTCTGGGTCTCTTCTGGTTCCATATGATTTTTAGGGTTCTTCTCTCTAGATCTGTGAGGAATGCTGTTGCTATTTTGATTGGGATTGCATTAAATCTATATATCAGTTTTGGAAGTGTAGCCATTTTAAGTATATTGGTTCTGCCTACCCAGTAACAGGGGATAGCTTTCAATATGCTGATGTCCTCTTTGATCTTCTTTTTCAGAGTGATTTAATTTTCATTGTGCAGGTCTTTCACTTCTTTGGTTAGGTTAATCCCTAAATATTTAATTTTTCCAGTGCTTTTATAAATGCTATTTTTTCCTTGATTTCTTTCTCAGTGAGTTCATTTTTAGTGTGAGAGTGTTATTGATTTTGGGGTATTGATTTTGTCTCCTGCTACATTATTAACTAGGAGTCTTTCAGTGGAACTTTGCGTGTCTTGTAAGTAAAGGACCAGTTGTCTTCAAATAATGACACTTTGACTTCATCCTTTACCATATATATTCCTTTTGCTTTTTGTCTTTCCTCATCACTCTGGCTAATGTTTTGCCGACTGTGTTGAACCATAGTGATGATGATGGACATCACTGTCTAATTCCTAATTTTAGAGAGAAAGCTTTCAGTTTTTCCCATTTAATATGATGTTTGCTGTAGGTTAGTCATAAATGGCCTCTGTCATAAGGTTCCTCTATACCTCTTTTCTTTGGTGCTTTTGTCCTGAATAGATGCTGGATTTTGTCAAAGGGTTTTTCTACCTCTATTTAGATGATCCTGTGGTTTTTCTTGCCTCTGTTTAGGTGGTGGATTACATTTATTCACTTGCATATATTGAACTACCCTGGCATTCATAGGATATTTTGGATGCTTTGTCACAGTCTGTTTGCCAGTGTCACGTGTGCCAGGATTTTTGCATCTGTGTTCAGTAGAGAGACTGGCCAGTAGTTGGAACTTTGTCTGGTTGGATACTTGTCTGGTTTTGGAATTATGGTAATACTAGCTGCCAGGAGTGACTGTGGAGCATTCCTTTCACTTTCACTAAAGGGTCTGAGGAGTATTGAAATGAGCTCTTCTCTGAATTTCTTATAAAACTGGCAGTGAATACATCAGGTCCTGAGCTTTTCTTAGTTGGTAGTTTTTTTTTTTTGTTTTATTACTGTTTCAGTTTCATTCCCTGTTGTTTGATTGTTCAGGGTTCTTAAGTTTTTTTACTCATTCAGTGTTAGTAATTCACATGTATTATTGAATCAGGTATTTTGTCTCAGCAGTGAGAGAAAAGTATCCAAGACACCAATCAAAAGACACAGATTGGCAAAACTGATCAAGAAATTAAATCCAACAGTATGCTGTATACAAGAGCACATTTAATCAAAAAAGAAATCCATAGACTAAAACTCAAAGGACGGAAAACAATATTCCATGCAGTGGGAACCCAAAAACAAGCAAGAATAGCTATCTTATTTTGAGACAAAGTGGACTTTAAACCAAAACTTATCAGAACAGATGAAAAAGAACACTACATATTGGTTAATGGAACTCTTCAATAAGAAGAGGTAACAGTTATGAAGATATATGCACCAAAAGACACCACACCCAACTTCATAAAACAAACATTACTAGACATAAAAGATTCGATAAACATCAAGGCAATTATAGTGGGCACTGCAGTACCTCACTATCACAAACAGACAGGTCAACGAGACCAAAAAAATCAACAAATATCAGAGTTGAACCAAACGTTAAACAAATGGGTTTAATAGATATATAGAGTGTTCCATCCAACAATAACAGAATATACATTTTTCTCGGTAATACATGGATCTTTCTCCAAAATAGACCACATACTAGCAAAGAAAGCGTGCTTAAATGTATGTGAAAGAATCAAGAATTTTTGAGTCTGCTTGGAAGTCTAAAGGAGGATTCCTGGCTCCACGCTTGAGTGGTTCACATCAGACCCCAAAGCGAGGAGGATGCAATCTGTCTGTCTGTCTGCCTGCCTGATTCTGGTAGGACTCCCGGGGCACCCTAGTTAGTCAGTCTGTCATTCCTGCTCAGTTCGAGTGGAGGAAGAGCTTGACCAACTCCTGTTAATTAAGGCCACCCGCAAGGGAAGGGAGTTGGAATGTTTAACCTCTGAATGCTGCTGAAGGAATGTGTGAATGGGTGGGCTGGACAGCGTAAGCAATGGGCTGCTCCAGCTGTGCACCAAGCCTGGGAAGCCCCGGTTGCCAGGGCTGATTGGGCCTCACCTGCGGTTCCATGGCTACCGACACATGGCATAACAGAGACCTCACAGCCTCCTTAGCCAAGTTGAGCCTAAGTCCTCACAAGGGGCACTGCCAGGCAGGCATCTGAACGGTCTCTTTCTGAGGGGCACCCACCCTTTGTCTGTTGTGCCATTGTTCAAAAGTACACAACATACACCGTAGAGAGATACAGTGGGAACTGATAAGTTAAACTCATAGTCCCTGACCACAGGAAAAGGGGCTTTTACAGAATTAAAAATAAAGCCAAACTGCTCCTTGCATCTTAAAACAAAAAAAGGAAAAAAGAGGCCTAGTCTTCCTGAGAATTCTGCCTTGGTGCCCTGGTCAGCTGTCACAGTTGCTGTCAACACCTATAGCCTCACACCCCTGCTCCTGACTTGTCTACTTCCAGCCAACTGAACCAGTTCCAGTTCATTGCCCACACTCAGCCACAGGAGCCCCGCCCCCCAGGCCCTTGGCAATATGCCTATTTTGGTCAGATGTCATCATCTAGCTTGCACCTGAGGTGACTGTCAGCAATTCCTTTGGAGTTCCACATTTTGACTGAGGAAAACTGGACTGTCAGAACAGAACTCTTCACCTTCAAAAGTTCCCTCTGTCAAAAAGTTACCATCACTGGGGCAACTGGGACCCTTGCCTCTCACCCTTTCTGCCAGGCACAGACTTGCAGCCTGAGAGGACATCACCTCCACACCACTCTTGTTCAACTCTACACATTCAACTTTGACTGTTCCCTGAGAGGAAGATGATGCCTGCATCAGCCTGAGACAGATAACCACAGTCCTGAAGTTCTAAAAACTCTCCTCCCAGAGGTGTAGAATAAAGACTCACCTCTGGGCCTGGACATCAACCCTGCCACCTCACCATGACCCCTGGTACTGTCAGATGTCACAGAAAGCACAAATAGGTATCCAGCCACACATCAGCCTGACAGACTGTTAATCACCTTGGGCAAAATCTCCATCTGTCAACAAAGCCAAAAAGATGCTTCCTCTGCTTGTGAGTAGCTCCCATAAACACCTTCAACTGGGAAAATCCTGACACAAAAGGCCAGCTCACTCAGGCTCAATTGCTATAAGGGATTAAAGCTCTCCTACCTTGGCTCTGCACCTGTGTCCTGCACAACAAGAAAGCCATCTTCATCATCAAAAAAACACCACAAGGCCCTCTGAGAGGCTCGCAGATTCAGCCTATAATAGAAAAGCTTTATTCTGTTCTGCCTGAGGACCCCGAGTCTGACCTGCCTGCTCCTTACATTCATCAGCCCCAGGCTGCTCAGCCAGCTGTGACACCACCATCATCAGTTCTGTCTCCTGCACCACAGCCTCCTGCTCTGCGGTCAGCCGCTCCTTCTGACTGCTTAATACTGAAGAACGCCGCCATATCTTAGATGGGCCCAAACATGGTTAAAGTCAAAAGTGCCCACCACTGTGGTTGATCCTGACACTTGGGTGAACACAGTGTTCCCTGGAGCACATCCAGACCGGGACTGTGATGCAGCAGAGGGCAATGAAGCCTTAGATCACTACCACACTGCTCTCCAGAACACCTCAAAGAGGGAGAAAGAAGCCAATAAACATGACTGGAGTGACTGAAGTTACACACTGGAGCCCTGACTGAAAAGAATTCCTGCCAAAGCCGAGGCTGTGAGATGGACGGACACTTTACCAAACATGAATTCCTGTACATGCTTCAGTGCCCTGTACCTCTCCTGGAATGTGACCAGCCTCCCTCACACGCAGGTCCCCTGTCCTGGACTTGGCATTGACTCTGACTGTGCCCCAGGAGGAAGAATAGCACCTACATCAGCCTGAAATGCCTGATAATCATAACCCTGAAATTTTGAGAGATTCATTTCCAGAAGTATGCACAAAGGACTCACCCCTGGGTCTTTCTAGCAGCTATGCCCCTTTGGTGATTGAGTTCTGTCCCAAGGCAACCCTCACATGCATCAAACAGTACACATCTCCTGCCTGTAAAGCCAGTTCAACATCTCCAAGCTGTCAGTCTGCCACAGTTGCCCTCCATATATGTTGCCTCAGTCTTCTGCCACCCACAACCTGCTGGTACACCTGCCTGGACCTAAAAACTGCCTTGTACCTTTGATTGGCTCCAGTCAGCCAGCCCCTCTTCACCTTTAAATGGAAAGACCGCCATTCTGGACTCAAAAGCCAATTGACCTGAACTCAGCCTCCCAGAGGTTACACTCAAGCTGCCTGCTGAAAAGACACAAAAGCTCTGCTATAATATCTGGCAGAAACTACTTACAAGAAAGAAATTGCAAATTCGGCTTCTATATGCTTACTCAGAATGCCAGCCCCTGGGAGCACCCAATGGCCTCTAAGTGCTGCTTCCCCCTGTGCCTCTGCACTCTAATAGTTGTTGTCCTGACAAGAAAGCTGACAACCTCACTGTAGACTGAGAATTAACTGTCTAGGTGCCACATGCTATACTGGGATGAGCTGTTCTTTAAAACTGGACCCAATGACAGATGCTGAGTACACCCTGTTTACAAATGGAAGTAGCTCTGTTAGGAATGAAGTCCAACAGGCTAGATATGCTGTGGTCACCTTGGACAAAACTATTTTGGCCAAAGCTCTCCTGCAGGGATGATCTGCACAGCAAACGGCTGTTCAGAAACCTGCGACCAATGGTGCGAAATAATCTGGTCCAGAGGCCTGAGCCTCCTCTGGGGATCTAATGGACTGAAACATCACCCCAGCCAGAAAAACTTTACCTGGTATTCCCAGAAGATTAGAGCCAGAACTGCCCCCACTGTTTGTCCTGCAAGTTCAAGCTGCAGTGCTGACACCCATACCCCTGCAGCTGGCCCAGGCTTCAGCATCTGTCACTCACCCTGACCTCCTGTATTATACTGGACTGTCCCCAGTTACACAGACATAAAACATAACCCTACAAAAAGAGCTTGTAACCAGTTAAAATACCAGGTATATCTGTAGACATTCCTGCGCACACATATAACCCAGGTACATATTAATTACCTCTAAAGTTTCAGAAATCTCACCTTAGATCCATTGAAAAATTTACCTGGACAGCTACTCTGAGACTCATTCTGAAGAGACAATACACACTGACCAGTCCATGCATGGCTGAAGCCTGAGGACACCATTTGCAGGATTGCTCCGTACCTATTCCCCTTGATTTTTGTGTCTTTTCTGGCTGCTTAACCCAGACCTTGCTTCCCTGCCACCCCCGCTACCTGTGGTTTTTGTTAATTGACCTGGATTCTGCTTACCCCAGACCTTGCTTTCCCTCCCCTTGCTAGCTGAGATTTTTTTGCCTCAAACTGTATAAATTGTTGCCCCAGGAGAATAGAACAATTGAAGATTTGATAAGCAGCCAAGACACATTGGGTGCTCCTAGATCAGATTAACTTCCTCATTACCCTGCCACAGTAACATTACAGAACAGGCAGGCCTAAATTATAGTTGAGCCTTGTCTGCCTTGTCTCAGAAGATCACATGGAATATGCCCAGCAAAGATTTGCCAGGGAAACTAAAAGAGAGGGGATATGTAGCAGAAAATGCCCCTGCATAGCCAGTACACTTCAGTTTGTTAGTTGCCCAGGTAGTAGTTCCAGTTGCTTCTGTCTGTTAGAAACGGCAGTTTACTCTGATGCACAGCTGGTCCCTGTGATGCACATTGCATGACCCAATCCCCAACTGACCAGCCATTCTGCCTGTGGACTTCCTGCTTGCTTATCCCATGTAAACCCTAGACCAGCAGAGATCAGGGCCTGGTATTCTGGGAATGATACTGGTGAGTGCCTGTTGATGTAAACAAATCTACTCCAGATGCTGGGTGTCGCTTCTACTTGCTGTTGCGTGATGAGTCATGCAGGGGTTGTTTTCTGACCTTGGCTATTGGGTTCCATATGCCCCATTATGAGATTGGTGCCATGACTATCTCCACCTGCAGATGAACATATGGGGTTCCAGAAAGGTTAAGTTACAAAACATTTCAACTCCAGTAATAGAAATGCTCTTCACAGCAGGTTCTACCCAGCCCCAGAACACAGGCTCGTTACCACCCTGGTTGTCATCGCTCGAGAACCCAGCCTGCATCCCGCGCTCGTCCACCTTTTCCACAATGAAGCTGTGTGGTGGCTCTCTCAAGACTCAGTTGCCTTGGGCTGGGGATTGAGCTCAGTGGCACAGTGCCTGCCGGCAAGCGCAAGGTTGTGAGTTCAATTCCTGGTACCAGAAAAAATAAAAGACTCAGTTGCTTCAAATAGCAAACATTTCTTCTTCCGCTATGAGGTCTGAAGACCAACTGTGAATTGGCTGAGCTCTGCTGGGTGGTTCTATGTTTATATTTGCTCTCTATTTTTAAAATTTGGCATCCCGACTAAAGACAGTAGCTGTCTGAGCATGTGCATCTCAAGGCAAAACAGTGCTCGAGGTCAAATCTAAACTTAGCAAGTGCACATGAGACAAATGTTCTGTCCACACACAATGGATGGCACACTCAGCTCAGTGGGAGGGAGGTACAGGCCCCTGTGGGCAGAGGAAGAGCGATTGCTCAATAATATTGCAGAATATCACGCAATCATTTCATTATTTACTTTAAAATCTATTAAATCAAATTCTTTCCATGAGGTAGATTTTACTTTATTTTTACTCTTGTGTAAAACCAGAATTCCAAAGCTGCTACTGAAGATTTTGGTTACCTTAGCCTTTATGCAGTCCAGTGCTGATCACTTTAGGAATATGCTATTGTTGCCGTATCTCCGATTCACAGCGTTCTCCCTTTGATTCTCTGCCAAGTTCCCGAAAGTGTTTATCTTTTTAAAAACACCCTGCAATAAAACTTTGATTTTTCTCAAGAGCAATGTATTTTCAGAAACCCAGAATTCCTGTGAACAGCCTTAGAAGGAATCATGGATTAATGTCAGATTTGAAAGCAGCCTTAAGAGGCCACTTAGTTCAACTTTCCTGTTCTACAGAAGAGGAACAAGCAGCAGCACCTTCACAGCTCCAGTTGCCGTACAGAGCGGCCACATTTTTTTCTCATGTGAAAAAAATTAATGAGAAAAAAACCGAGGGTGACCTTTGCATGTCTCGCTGAACTGTAATTCTGAAACAGAGGCCTCCGCTCGGTTTGTTTTACGAGAATCCCCGGATGACCCGCTAACTTTATCACTACAACCCCTTCCCTGATTGCTTATGAAACAGGAAAAGTAAGCCTTTCCATTTCTCTGTAATCCTGGAATCTTCTGATTTTAGAGCCAGCAGCCTGAGTCGGGCCATCTGGTCACAGCTCCACTGCACTGAGGACATCCAGGGCTGTTTCCCACAGAGGAGGGGACCAGAGGCACCAAGCCCAGTTTTCTGGGAAGAATTAAGAGCCTCTTTTCAGACCCAGACTCTCAATATTCAGCTAATCGCTTCTCTGATCAGAACTGCAGAGGAGCAGAGCTTGGAAGAATCTACATGAGATGATGGCATTTGTGTCTCTGGTCCAGCTTGTGCCCTTGAGGCCCTCCAGGGTCAGCCACGTTGTCACAGCAGCAGGGCCTCTGAAGAGCTGCGTGCGTCTGTCCACAAGGTCCTCACAGCTTCCAGGTGCCCAGGAAGGAGAAACTCATCTGGAGTTTGAGTCTCCAGGATGTGCTGGTGAAAAAGCAAAGATAGCTTCACAGTTGAAGCCACAAACTGCACACAGGCACTTGGTCTCTCTTCCTGACATTCATGAACCCGAGAGGGCAGGACAGGAGGTGGGTGGAGGCTGCAGGACCTTGTCTGGCTGGGACACCCTGGCGGTGGCTTGGTGTCCACTTGGAGTGGTGTAGTGGGTCAGGGGCTGGTGGCATCTGGTATCTGGAAGTGGGTGAAGGCGGGTTGAAATCAGAGGGCCGGTGGCAGGTTAGACCCCACTCACTCCCTGCCACCCAGCCACACAACTCCTCCCCACTGCAGTAAAGCACAGGAGGAGTTGATTTCCTGGAGACCGCATGCAGCGGGTTTCTGAAGGAGATGCCAGGAAAGGTGGGTGTGGGAGGCGCTGTACTGAAACGGGCTTGAGACTGACTGATGGACTAAAACCCCAGGCCATGCCTCGGTTCCTGGAGCACAGCCGCCAGGCTCATGCGCATCTGTGGGGCTGCACTGTGAGACCTGTTGTGGATGCTGCACCCACGGCCAGCACTCAGCCCTCCCTCTCCACTACATTTCCCTACACCCACAAAACTATGTGTGCCAGAGGTGGAGAATCACATGTACAATCATGCAGCGGGGTTTATTGGGCTGCACAGTCCACAGAAAGCCATCATGGAGAGCCAGAAGGTCCAGCCACTGCTCAGTCCAGGAAGACGGAAGCTGCAGAACACGAAGGTCGAGGATGCAGCCACAGCTGAGGTCGAAGGCCCGAAAGCTCCCTGGAGTCACTGGCAGAGTCTGCGTTGCACAGCCGAAGAAGCTGTGAATATCCAAAGGTGATGACCAAAGGACATGGCAGCTCAAGAAGACTGGAGCTCTTCAAAACCTGCACCAACTTCCTTCTTTCCCCTTTCACCCGTTCTGGACTTTGAGGCCATTGGTTTTGCCGCTCATAACTGGCTGGGTCTGCCCCCCTCAGTTTGCTGGCCTGCTTGTCAATCATCCACAGCCACGCCCCCAGCCGTGCTTCGCTAATCTGCCGGGTGGACCTCACTCCAGTCTGTGTGACGTGTCATAATGAATGGTGGCACTGTCTATGTTTAATTTATAAGTCAGGCATAAAAAGGCCAACAACAACACCCATAAGATGGAGGAGTTATACCGGCACATTACAATAATGAGTCGTGTGAGCTCACGCTCGCTCTCTGCCTCTCTCCTCAGCATCTGACTGTGCTTCACCATTCCACCGAAAAGAAGCATTTGCAGCTGCTTGTCAGCGCATCAGAATAGCCAGCACCACTCGTTCTGCGTTAGGGCCGTTACCGGGTATAATAAGGGTTCTTCAAGCACAGGTCCTTGCACGGCACGGCCACTATGTGGTGATGGCGTGACTCAGGGAAAGTGGTGCACGGACACAGACGCCCGGGACAAAGGGGGATTCGCACCCAGAGCAGGAGCCAGCAGGTGGCCCGAGGTCTCGTGGTCTGCTCAGCATGCAGTGCAACTGCACTGATCCCAGTTCCCCGAAACTGGGACAGTGAGACCTTGTACGGAGGGGGCTCAGTGTCCTCGGCAGGCACGGACAGGCCTGGAGCAGCAGCCTGAGGCTGGCCATCACCTGCAGGGTTGGGGGAGCTGGACCAAGAGGTGTAGGCAAGGGGGCGGGCTTGAGGAGCCTTCGCCTGCCCCCCCCCCGCCACCGTAATCACGGCGAGGGCAGCGTTGGTGCCATCCCAGCTCCTCCTGGGGGCAGTGCCCACCCGTGACCCAAAGATGGAGAAACCCATGTTTGGAGACTCAGAGAGGCACAGTAACAGAAACAGGCGTTGAAGACGTCGCCTTTGAGGGGTAGGGGTGGCCCGCATTGGCACCGAGTGCTGGGTCCGGGCTTCTTCACAGGTCCTTGGCATCCCGAACAAAGAATGCGGCAAGACACGGAAGAGGCAGAGGGCGCCCGTCGTGGACACGGAAAAGAGGCACGCGCAGCATGTGCTCTGCTTCCCTTGTGCAGACAGTGCACGGGGCCTGGCTCCCCCCGGCGTCACCAGGCCTCACAGCACGTGTGCACTGTCCCGTCCCAAAGCGCACACGGCTTCTCCAGATGTCAGCTTTCAGGCTGGGCACGGGCAGGGAGAGGCCAGATCGAGGCCAGATCGAGGCCAGCCTGGGCTACCTAGTGATTCGAGGCCAGCCCGAGCTTCCCAGTAAATAAACGAAAAGAAAGAAAAAGAAAAAAGAAACAACAACGTTTGACTGGTTGTGCCCAGTGCGAAAGAAATATCGAAAATAGCTTTTTCTGATTAGTCCTGCCACAGCCTCGATCATTTATTTATTTATTTATTTTAGCATCAGTCTACATTCATTTCCCTGCTGCTCAAATATGAACCAGTGATGACACGGGAGAAACACTGGGGGTTTATTTAACAAAATTAAATGCACATTTCTGAGGCCATCATAGTGCATCCAGTGTCCGTCGATCTGGAAAGCTGCAGAATAATGATCCTCCTCTTTGTTCAGTAGTGTGGCACCTTCCAACAAGTATTTGTGGTCAGATAAATCCAAGTCATAGGGTACATACGCCCGGACATAAGTACCTCCAGTGCTGCATATTTCAGGCGACCAAGGGAAGTGCTCTGTGGCGGAAATCTCGCTGGGAAAGTTCTCTTAAGCCGCCATACCCGTGCTCTTCACATAATTCACAGCCAGTCATCCCAATTCCCATGTGGCATTCCTTGGGGGCAGTTTATACTGACTGACGGCTGCTGCTCTCTCTGCATGCTTGTTGGGCATTGCCAGTTGGAGCGGTAACTTTCTTGAATGGTAGACATGAGATTTTCAAGATTTTTTTGTAAAATTATCATGATCTTTCCCACACAGATTGATTACTAATGAAGCTTTAAGAACTTCAGATTTGTATTGCTGCTTTTCCAACTTGTCCCAATTCCAAAGTAGCTTCACAGTTGTAAAACTGTAGGTGTCCATTAAATAAAGAAAATAGTCCACAAACTCGACCAAAATGAAGAGAGAGTTCCCCGGGGAAATGCTCATTTTTGTTAAGAATGCCATACAACATCAAGAATTCATCTGTGATGCAGGCATTTTTCAGTGTTATTCCAGCATAGAGTGGTGTATAGGATACGGCTTTGCGGCCAGCTTTGGTAGTAAAAACACCTCCCCAAGGAAGAATAGGCCTCCAAAATGACTGAACTTGGTTAGATTTTTAATTGATGCTTTGACCTCTTCAAACAGTGTCTTCATCCTCCCTGGGGACCCAGAACCCCTGGTGTGGCCGCACACATCACCACAGCTGCTTGCTCATGAAAAGCCCGGGACACCACCACCATTCCATCTGCTAGCACTGCCGGCTGCCTCAGCCTCCCCGGCACAAACCTCCCCCCGCTGCCGACCCAGGGAGCTAGGACCTTGGGATGCATCGCTTACTCTGGAGGAAGATTTGTCCGTAGCTCTCCATTTAAATGAAGGGTGAGAACATCGCTTTCGGATTGGTCCTGCGAGCAGGCTCGGAACCATGCAGTCACTTTGGGCCCTCTGCTGTGCCCAGCCTGGGGCCGGGACTGCTGTGACCTCGGCACATTCCTGTGTTGCTGTCCATTTTCCCAGCCCTAATCTGCTGCCTCAATCTGGCTGGTGTGCTCCTACTTTCACAATGGCCTTGTTCATGAAAAGTGAGTTTTAAATGTGTATGTATGTGTGATGTCTATGCAAATAAACGTTAAATTTCAAACAGAAGATGACATCATGTTCCTAGGGGCACAGAACATAATACATCCCGTCTTGGCCTTCTCGCCTTCTTTTCTCCCTTTGCAGTGCTCCTAGGGCTGCCACACGGGACCTGGGCGCCTGGCTGCTCTCCACCAGGGCACCGCATAGAGCTGCGCTTGACTCCTTGAGTGAGGCGAAGGCCTGGCTGTGGAGACCAGGTCTTCTGGAGGCAGTGGGTTCAAATAAGGTAACTGGAGCGGGTTAATGCAGTAGGGTGGTGTGCTTATAAAAGGAGGACACGGGGGTGTGATAACACATGGCACACGCATGCACACACTTGCCCACACCTGCACACACACATATGCACGCTTGGTGAAGCCCCTCTGCATGAGAAGGTGGAGGCTGGACTGATGAATCTATAAATCAAAGGTATGGGACACTGCCAGCCAGCCAGAGAAGTGAGGGCACATGAACCAGAAGCCGAAATGGATCTTCAAAATTAGGACGTTTAGAAGAAAATCTATTTCTCCAGCTACCTCCCCCTGAGAGCGGAAAGTGCCACCCTTAGCCCAGGTGCCAAGCAGTACTTGGCATTTTGGGGCCTTGGGGGGCTGACTCGCTGCCCTCCCACCTTGGCCAAATTGTCAGTAAATTTTAACCCCCATTTTTATGGGCTTTTCTCACAACAAATCCAGGTAGCTGGAGCCCAGACTCAGGCCTCCTTGCCCCTACGCGGGGCCCCTGCAGGAGAGGCCTGGCCTGGGCTCCTCCCGCGGCCCGCCACGTCCATCCTGGGCCAAGGCAGCCAGAACCCACCATGCGCTTGGGCTCAGTTCTGGGCGCTCCGGAAGGACCGTGCTTCAGCTCTGCCTGTAGGCAGGAGAGGACGAGCGGGGGAAAGGGAGCGGAAAGAGGAGGAGGGAGGCCGGCTGCGTGTGCTCACCTCTCTGCGTTTCACTCCTTTATAACCCCACGGCATTCATGTGCAGGACTTGAGACTGAAAATAAATCAGCACATACACAAATCCAACCCAAGAGAAGCCAAGAAGGGAATTCTTCTCTGCTCTACAGATCCGCAGGTGGGAGGGTAAGCACTGCTAATGCTGGGATTACTTGGGACTGAAGTGTGCAAAGCGTGGGCTGTGGGGTTTTCAGCTGTTTGCTCTGATTTGATCCCCAGCACTGCCTAGGAGAAGAAAGCAGAGATCACAGAAGCAACGTGGCCGCTTCTCCCAGAGTCCTGAGCTGGAGACCCGGGAGGCGGCGGCCCCTCTGGACGGCTTGGGAATGAGCGGGTGCCTTCCCGAGTCGCCTGGGTGGTGGCGGAGTGAGGGGACCCTGCACCCCCACTGCGGCTCGGAAACAGTACCCACACACCCCTCGTGGAGGTGAGCAGAACGTCAGCGAGGTCAAGCGAAGCAGGAGAGGGGCTCCACCCGCCACAGGACACGGTCCCCGCCCAGTGTGGGCCACACTGCCAGACACATACACACATGCACACGTGCACAGCACCCTGAGAGGCACACATGTGCACACACCCACACAACACACACTCATATGCACACACATGCACACACAAACATGCACACACACACTGATATGCACACATACAAATGTACACACGTGCATACATACACACATGTACTCGTACATACACAGTCTCTTCCCCAGCCCTGGGGGAACAGAGGCAGCTGCAGTAGCCCACACCCTCCCGGTCCTAATTAAACCAGGTTTCCCGGCAACCCCGCCAAGGAAATCTCATTTCCCAGCCCCTGTGGGTTTAGTCAGCCACGCGCACATTCCCTCCCCGGGTTGCCAAGTTGGGCCTGCACCTAGCAGAGGTATTTGTGTAATCGGAGTTTCTGGAAACTTCCCTGCCAAGGCTGCCACTGTGAATAGGCTCCTGAGGTAAAAATGTTCCCCTGCTGGGACGGCGCCCTTGAAGTCCACATCAAACTGTGGAGCAGGTCACAGCAGCTGGCACCTCACAGGAAAGTGCCAGAAATCCCAGGCCAGCCGCTCAGCCTGTGCCCCAGGAAGCTGCAGCGTGCATGTGTGCGTGTGTGTGTGTGTGTGTGTGTGTGTGTGTGTGTGTGTGTGCATGCACTGCACCTCCCACCCCTCCCCAGCCCCTGCACTGAGCCCCAAAGCCTGGCAGCGGCCGCCAGGGGACGGCAGACCCTTGGTTCCTCCAACGCCAGCCTGGGCCCGGTGCACATGTGCGCTGGTCGCTTCCCAAAAGCGAGAGGTGACGGTGCTTCCCGTGTGCGGGACCTTGGCCTGGAGTGATCCCTGCAGAGTGCAGAGCGGGCGGTCAGGCTGCTCCTGCCCCGCCGAGACGGTGAGATGCAGACCTGTGTGCTCGCTGACAGAGGGGCTCCCTGAGCTCAGAGACGCTTTAGGGAACCTGTGCTCGCATTCAACTTCACGTCAAAAACCCAGACTCGGGGCCCGGGGATGCAGCTCCGCAGCACAGCGCCTGCCTGGCAAGTGCAACATCCTGAGTTCGATTCCTGGTTAAAAACAAACAAACAAACTCAGACATAGGAATAAATGAGCACATTCCATTTTCCAGAGTTGCGCCTGTGGGCTAGCAAGCAGCCCAACAAGGAAGGCGGGTGTGAAAGACAAGGAGCACTGGCCTGAGATCCCAGCTACTCGGGAGGCTGAGGTAAGAGGGTCACAAATGTGAGGCCAGTTCCGGCCCTTAGGGAGGTCCTGTCTCAAAAATAAAAGCAAAACAAAACAAAGGAAGGGTTGGAGGTGTAGCTCTGAGATCCTGTCTCAAAAATAAAACCAAAACAAAGCAAAGCAAAGGGTTGAGGGTGTAACTCTGCAGTCCCTGGGTTCCATCCCCAGGACTGCAAACTGGTACAACAAAACTGAAACAAGTAGCACCCTTGCAGCTGGTCCTCCCCTGCTGGTGAGGACTCCATCTGCACTGCTGTGAGTGAAAGGGAAGTTCGGAGTGCGCGGGCATCTGTGCGTGGGGAGCCTTACATTTCCAGAGTGAGCAGTGCCTTGCAATAGGAGCCCCCAGAAGGACACTGTGGAGGGCGCTCTTCCTCCTGGGCTGGCCTCCCTGAGACCCTCCTCTCTGTCACACCTGCACCCCAAAGGTGAAATACCGGGTGCTGCCTGGAGCAGGGGCAACAAGGTGAGTGTGATTTATTTATTTTTTTGTTTCTTCAGGCAGGGTCTTACTGTGCAGCTCAGGCTGACCTTGTGCTCACTGTGTAGCCCAGGCTGGCCTCGAACTCGCAACGATCCTCCCGCCTCAGCTTCCTGTGGTGTGCCACCACACCCGGCTCTCAAGCTGTTCCTTAAGATTCAGATGCTGCCCCTTTATCAAGTGAGCTACTTTATGGATGTGAGCATCTTCAAGGAGCTTTGGGTGGGGTGGACCAGAAGAAATGGAGCAGAAGCATGCCCAGGAACACAGGTGTGGAGAATCCCAGGTAACTTCGTGTCCTTGGGTTGCAGTCTTGTCAAAAGTGCCAATGTTTAGTTGTGATTTTCCTTGTCTCCTTTCCACCTATCTTCATTTCTCCTATCCTACCTCATTTCCTTCCCGGGCCCAACTCTGATCCTCATCTCAAGGCACCTGGAGGGTAGCGGGAGGAACGTCGTCTGAGTCTGTCTCCTGACGGTCACTGTGCCACCCATGCCCTCCTAGCCTGGCACAGAGCAGGCCTGGTGCGTGGCAGAGAGACCTGCCTGGGTCACCGCACTGCTGCAGGGCAGGCCAGCCGCTACCCCAGGGCGCTCATGATGTCTGTGCCGGGGACTTCAGCCCGTCAGCCGGCTTTCCCATTTTATCCCAGAAGACAACCTCTGTCGCCAGAGCTGCAGGCCGGTGGGGCTCCGAAGCATCTGGCAGCAGGGCTCCCTGGGTCTAGGCCTCTCCTTCTGCTGTGAATTATGCTTTAGAAGTTTTAAAATGTAAAAGTATACCATGCCCATTAAAGGAAATTTACAAAATAGAGAAAAGAGAAAGAGAGCAAAAGGGTTTTCGGTGCGTGTCCGACAGCGAGACTTGGAGTATGAATTACTCTCTCACTTACGGAATTTAACAAAGAACACACAGCTCATGCTGTCTGCTGAAGCAGCAGCCAGAGCCCACAGCGAAGCCTCCTCGTGGTGTGCAGCTCTGCCGCTGTCCTGAGCCACACGCCGGCGCCTTTGGTCCTGGAGGACTTGGCTTGTTGGGTGCTTTGAGGGGCCCTTGGGAAGGGGACTAGCCCATGGGGTACTGTGCAGGACCCTGGGGGGCTGAGGTCAGGACAGCCCCGGGCCCTGTGCCTCCCAGCTCAGGTGTGCACTTTGGCCTCCCCGGGGCTCCGTGACACCTGACGGTCCTGTGCTGTGACCCGGGACCGTGAGACCGCTGGGTACAGCCCCGGAGGGAGGGTGGCTGTGTCCTCACCACTGTTCCTTCCTGTGGTTTCCCCCACATGTGGTCCCCGCGTCCTTGACCTCCCTCCCCAGGGCCCCGATGCCCACACCAGGGAGCCACAGGGTCATAAGAAGGCGACGCAGTGCCCCTGCATGGTGAGGCGCCCGAGGTGACAGCGGGGCGGAACCGAGGACAGAGCTCGGTTGGGGTCTCCGCTGTGCCACGTCTCCACAACCCGTCTGACGGTAGCCCGTGCCCGACTTCCTCCCCGGCTGCCGGGCTGGGTGGACCAGCGCTGCTCACCGGCTTGAGTCCTGGCTCTGCCCCGCAGCTCTCTGTGCCCTCTGCCCCCTCTGCGCTGACCTTCGCTCCAGGCCTGAGGTCCTGGACACCCTGACTCCTGACCTGGATTCACAGCAAACAGCACACGGGCAGACAGGCCGTGTGGGGGACCAGCCTGTCCCCGGTGGCCTTGTGACTGCGAGTGGCGAACCACGACGGCTGCTGGTGGCCGCGTGCAGGGCGGGGTGTCCAGGGCGTCTGTGAGCCCGGGTCAAGCTGCGCGCAGCGGGAGCGCACACTGCAGAGCGGCGGGCGCGGCCCAGCGGGGTCCTCCCTCCCGCCCAGCGCTGGCTGCTGAGCTGCGTGCTTGCCCTGGTCTGCAGAGGGCGCGGCCTGCATGAGGTCTTTCGACTCTGGACGCCGGGAGCAGAGGTTCTTGTTGAAAATCTGATCTTAGCAGTGCGTGTTTGGGGGGCATAGAGACTGCGTCCCTCGGGAGTCGGCCGGATACTGACGTCTGCGTTCCCCCCGCTTCCTTCCCGTGGTCCCTCCCCTTGGAGAAAGACCCATCTCCCCACTTCCTACTGTCTTTTATTTTGCTCTTTATTTATACTTTGAGTTTCTCACATAAGAGCGACCATGTGATGTTGAACCTGTGTGTCTGCTTCATTTCACTTATCATCGTGGTTTCAAGATGCAGCCATTTTCCTACAGATGACTCCAGTTTACCCTTCTTTAGGGCAGAGTAGTACTCCACTGCATATAAATGCCACATTTTCTCTGTCTGCCCATCTGCTGGTGGATGTGGAGGCAGCTCCTGAGCTTTCCCTGTTGTGTGTGCTGTAATCTCGGGTGTGACGGCCCCTGTGGTGTGATGTCTTTCGCTCCTTAGGGAAGAGGTCTGGGAGGGGAACAGCTGGGTTGAATTTCTAGCCTTGGAGTTGGAGACGTAAGATCTCCCTAGATTTCACCCTAGCCGAGGCAGAAGTCCTCTCCCTGTCAGTGACGCATGCCCACCCCTCTGCCTGAACTCGGGGCAGGTCAGGCCGGCTCCCCTCTTTGAGGCATCTTCCTGGTGGGCAGCCCAGGACGTTCAGAAGTGCTTTGTTGGTCTCTTCTTGCCCGTGCCCGGCCCCACCGCCGTGTCCAGGCAGCTGCTGCTCAGCGCTGTCCAGATGATGGCGTTGAGCCCGCACCCTCGCCACTCGGCCCCTGTTGCTAAGACTTGCAGCTGTGGCATCAACATCTGGAGGGCATATTCCGACGCGGCCAGGTCAGTACAAGAAAGTGGGGCCACAACTTCCTGTGCTATCTTCCCATAGGTGACCACACTTTTAGTTGCTGATGTACCTTAGGAAAAGGTTAATTCTTTCTGTGGAAATTATTGTCAAGCCGGGCCAGCTTAGTGCTGTTCCTACCCAGTTCCTTTTAGATCTTGGTGTTCTGTATTTATGGCAGTTGAATCTCTGATGCTCTTTATTGAGACATGGTTTTCTTTTGGAGACAGGGTCTCACTATGTAGTCCAGGCTGGCCTTGAACTCACTATGTAGTCCAGGCTGGCCTCTAACTCTTGGCGATCCTCCTGCCTCAGCCTCCTGAGTACTGGGATCACAGGCGTGCACACCACTCCTGGCTTGACATTTTCTTGCTGATGCCCTTTGACTCTCTCCTGTTCACTCAGACGTCGTGTGGGGTGCCAGTCCCAGGATGCGGGGTGTCCAGTCATGCCACGCTTGGTGACCTGCCTGGCCCTCTGGCCCCGTGTGGCCCTGTGAAGTGGCTGATGAGGCCAAGCAGTCAGTGAACCAGATAGGCCACTTCAGGTTTTCTAACAGCGGCACTGAAAAAGTAATGAGAGATGGGTAAAATTATCTTACTAGCACATTTTATTTAACTTAACAGCTCCAAATTATTAGTTCAATATACAGTCCATATAAAATGACCAGTATATTTTATATTTTTATACCATCGTCAGAAACTGGTGTTCTTGGCCGTCATCCTCAGACATACGACCCACGTTTCAGGGGCTTAGAAGCCCCATGTGAGGCCTGTGGTCATCATCCTGAGTAGCACGGGTACAGACTTACACGCAAGGCAAGTGCTGGACTTTCTGCTACTATGATGTCCATTCCTGTCTTCTAATTTTTTCTTTGTTTTTGTTTTTCTGAGTCAAGGTTTCATTATGTAGCCCAGGCTGGCGTCAAACTTCCAAACTCATAGTGATCCTCCTTCCTCAGCCTCCCAACTGCTGGGGTCACAGGTGTGCACCCCCATGCCTGATTTGTACTAAAGCCCTGTTTTCATCCTGTTCCCCCTTCCAGCAGGAAGGTCTTACTTGTGGTAAAGCTCTTGCAAAAAGTGCAGGGTGGCTTTGCTTGCTGTTTGTCTAGGATGTTAGAAGACAAGCACCACAAGGAGAACTCCTGCAGGGCACCAGCATCCTGGCCCCCTGCACACAGCTCTCCCTAGAAAGAGCCGGGGAGCCCAGCGGCCTGTGGTTAATTCTCTCCGGATGTTTGCAAAGCCACCACGACCAAAAGGTGGACGTGGAAATTGCCGAATGCTTAATGAGGAGCGGGTGGCCTGGTGAGCGTGGGGCAGTGAGAGGCCGAGCCGGTCTGTGCTGAGGGCAGGGGAGCCCTGTGGGGGGATGCACAGCCCTGCGGGGCGCTGGGACCTGAGAAGCCCCCTCAGCCGGGGAGAGCGGGACGCTGCTCGCGGGCGTCCACCGCTGCGTGCTCTGTGGGAAGCACGGCGCCCAGGCCAGACGAGGGGACGCAGTGACCCATCAGGTGAACGCGGGAAGAGAAGGAGCCCCCACTGTGCTCTTCCTGCTCACAGAGCCCTGAGCTGGCCAGGGCAACGGCTGCCCGAGTGAAGTCACGCTGGTTCCCATCACCTGTATTTAATCGTGGGCAAGCAGCACGGGTGGGGATAAGATCGTACCTGAAGAGCACGAAAAACTAATTAATGAAAAGGAAGAAGGAAGAATCCGCCCATGAGCTGCGCCGCCCCCAGCGCCCTGCAGGAGAGGCCCTGGGTGGCCCCGGCTGTGCGGCCCCAGCTGGCAGCAGCCCGCGTCCTCCTCGGCCTCCAGGGTGCCCTGCGGAGGAAGCGCCCGGGCTCGGGTAACGTACAGGGTGTCGCTGCCCCAGTCCTGGGGGCAGCGTGGCCCTCGACACAGTCCCCTTAGCCTGAGGACAGTGACTGTGACGACGCACGCACTGTCCCCACCTCGTCTGCAGTGTCCCGAGCAAGGCTGCTCTCCCGGCCCTGGGGGTGGGCAGCCCGGCCTGCAGCTTGTGTCCCATCCCTAGAGAGGAACGGGCAGCGGAAAGCCAGCCACGCGGGCACGCCAGCTTCCTGTTCTCGGGAGCTGCGTGATGCAGAATTTAGACCCTCTGAGACCATGGAAGCAGGGCACCGCTGCTTGGGTGGGGCAGAGGGTCTCTTCTTGAGGAAATGGCATTTGAGCAGAGATACAAAAGAGAATAGAAGCCAGCCAGAGGGAAGGGAAGTGGACGCTGCCCTTCCAGGCCCTACGTGTGACAGTCAGCTCCACCCAGGAGGGGCGGGGCCAACAGCAGCGATGTCACTGTGTGAGATGTGAGTGGTACTGACACACCATACCTCAGCACACGTGTGTGTGTGCGCGTGCGTGTGCAGCACTGGTGACCTTCCCAGCAGTTCATTGGGAATTTCCTGGGAGAATCCAGGTGGGATCACGACAACCCTGCTGGGCCACGTTGGTGCTTTCAACACCGTGTGACAGAAACCTCCGCTAACGGCTGAGGGCTGGGAGCGCACACCTCTGTCAAGGAGCCGCGAGCAAGCATCCGGGTCTGTGGGCCGCGCTGTGCACCGCAGCTGCTGACTGTGCCCCTGCTGAGATGCAAAGCTGATGGCGTGAGCGG
The DNA here is from genome assembly GCF_000276665.1 of Chinchilla lanigera. NCBI lineage: Eukaryota > Metazoa > Chordata > Mammalia > Rodentia > Chinchillidae > Chinchilla > Chinchilla lanigera. Next base: position 27,740,615 of record NW_004955423.1, read on the forward strand.
GGCGAGCAGCCGTGGCCCACACACCCGGACCCGACTGTGGCAGGCGCCCCCGGGCCCCAGCCCAGGCAGGGCCAGCGGGGCAGCTGGAGAGGCCACAGCACGTACCCCAGAGAGGCTGGGGGAGACGGGGGCTTTTAGCGCCTCAGCGGAAGGACTCCCCAGCAGGAAAGGGCAGGGTCCAGCGGCGGCAGGCTGGACAGAGGAGTCACCAGCAGGTCCTCGAGCGTCCAGCAGGGCTGTGTCAGGCTAGTTCACAGTCAGGCGGCCCGGGATTAGGGGCCGGGGGAGTTGGACGCACAGCAGTGCCGTGGCCCACACTCGCTGTTGCAGGGGGGTTGGACAGAGTAGAGGCCATCGCGGAGATATCAGCAGCTCTGTTCCAGGGGCCCTGCACTCCAGGGACGGGAGGAAGGCGGTGTCTGGATGACAGTGTCCCCTCAACAGTGAGTGTCCGGACAGCTGGCACCTGTCCTCGTACGCCCCTGGTTCTCCGGAGTCCTGGACCCCAGGGGATTTCCAGGGATGTGGCTCCAGGAGCTCGAGGCTTCTCCCGGGGTGACACACCCAGACTGGAACGCAGGGGAATGCATGGTTGGTCAACTTGGTGAGAGGCTAGCAGCACGCGGTTTCAAGTCTGCCCCAGCGCCATTGCGGAGGAGAGACTGCAGAATCGTTTCTAGCATTCCCTGACAGTCACGTGAACAAAGCAGGCTCTTGCTTTACTTTGTTTGGGGCTGTGTTAGGGGAACCAAGGCATGTTTACTAAGTCAATAGTCGGAACCCACACCATTGAGAAGTAGACTCACTCTCAGTCTCTGGCTGAGCAGTGGCTGGGCCTGGTTAGGAGGCTGATGCAGGAGCACGCAGGTGTGCAGAGCAGAGCCGCAGGTTGAATGTGGGGTGCTGACTCCAGACCCCACTCATCAGCCAGATGAGGCTCAAGGAGGCCCCAGAAGGACGGGGCTCCTGCAACCTGCAGAGTCTGGACTGTCACCCAGTGCTGCTGTTGAGGAGGTGCAGGGGAGCACCCTCGGGGGCCTCCCAGGCAGGGCTGAGGGGGCGGGAGTCCTGCCTCCCTCCCTGCCTCCTGCTGCTGGGCCTGGAGGACCCCTGTCAGAGCTGTAACCCTGGGAGCCAGGGCAGAGCTGCGCTTCTCCATCCCTGTTGCCGGGAGGAAGCTGGCTGCAGTCTCCTTATGCTTCATTGGCTCCGTGAACACAGGAAGGACTGGAGCCTGGTCCACCTCACACCCACGCCTGGCAAAGGAGAACGGTCATCGTAGCTCTTCCCTGCGCTGCCCTCTGAGCAGGGGAGGCAGTGAGGAGGGAGAGTGGGGAGAGGAAGAGCGGTTGCACTGGGAAGGCCCCCGGCCGTGTCCTACAGCTGCCCCCCCAAAGGTGTGTGTTCAGAGACGGGGCTTTGGGATGCGGTTGGGTCACGAGGCTAATTCGATGCCTTCGCTGGGGTGCGTTGCTGGGGACGGGCTCCAGGGAAGGCGTCAGAGGCTGTGAGCTTGGGAACCATGTCTGGTCAGTGCCCCCTCCTCTGTGGCTCTCCCATGGGCTCCACTTCCTGGATCCCCTGCGGCCAGTTGCCCTCCTCTGCCAGCCCTTCTGAGCCAGCTGTTCCCGACTCACACAGGCCTAGAAGGAGGGCAGCCAGCCGACCATGGACTGGCCCTCAGAACCGTGAGTCACAAAGCTCTTTCCTCATCTCCCTCGATTTTCTCAGGTATTTGGTCACAGTGACAAAGCTGACGAACACACTGACTGTCCCCCTGGCTAACAGGGGGCGCTGGTGCCACTGGCAGCACTTTCCTTAAGTGCCCTAGACAGAGGGACCTCAGGCAGCTGTGAGGCACGGGCAGCTCTCTAGGGAGCAGCCTCCATACAGGCTGGGTGCTGTCAGTGAGCAGAATCGGGTTTCCCTCTTGGGGGACTTGCTTGTGGGGTTCCTGCAGGATGCTTAAGGGGCACCAGTCCTGCAGCCTGTCTTCCCGAGGGGCTCAGAGAGCCAATCCACGGAAAAGGCTGGAGGTCAGGAAAGCAGCTCATCCCCACAGCAAAGACTGGGGGCTAAAAATCAGCCACAGGCCCTTGGATTTCTTCTATTTATACTCTTTTGTGGGAAACCAGAGAATTATGTATACATGTGCCAAAATTAGGGCTTCAGTGAGAGCACTTCGCAGGCTATGTTGTAATTAAAGTCGTGCTAATTCAGCCTGACCCTTAAACACCCAGCCTGCCTTGGTCCACGCTGTGCGGTAACGATATAATTATAACCTGGGGCACCGCAGGAGCGGGCAGAGAGGGAGCTCCTCGCTCAGAGCTATGTAATTGTTTGTTACTGTTGTCTACTTGTTTGCCAGAGGAAGGTGGTGAAGAAAGATGCAAAAACATGGCTTTTTTTTTTTTTTTTTTTTAAGTTGGAAGACATGGGATCCAATCCCAGGTCTGCCCTTTATCACTGTCTGCCTGTTTCCTCATCTGTGTGGATGAGAATTTTTTATTTTGTTGATTTGTCTTTTTAATACAGGGTCTCACCATGTAATTCAGGCTAGCCTTGAACTCCCTATGTAGCCCAGGCCTTGAACTCATGACAATCCTCCTGCCTCAGCCTCTAGAGTGCTGAGATTATAAGTGTGTGCCACCATGCCCAGCTGAGAGTGTTTGGTATTCTCAGAAACATATTTAGTGTACAGAAACACTAATCAGAGACTTAGTTTAGTTTTTAAGATTAATGCTCTTTGATTAAAAATATTAAGTTCAAGACGTTTTGTAAGCTTTTAAGTGTAGTTTTAAATCATATTAATATTGTTGTAAGTGTAGCAAAGTAGAACAATCACCTTTAAGGGGCCCGATGACTAATATTTGGTTTCATTTATACCCTTGGTTAAATACCTTTAAATATTTTAAAGTGCATGTATACATTTATATTTGATTTTTCCTTAAGAATTTTGGTTGTTTGAAATAAAACAAATAAATAATAAATAAAGCTTTGTTGAGTTAAAAATTTAAGTCTAATAAGTTAAATGTACAAATGTGGGGTTGTAGTGCCCTTCAGCTTCCTAGTTTAGTACAGAAACTTAGATTTCAAATTAAAATTGCAAATATAATCAGGTATGTGATCACATAGCTTAAAATGGGGTTATAAGATTGTCATTCTTGGGCCAAATTCACACAAATGTTAGAAAATGCAACATTTGTGTAATTCCTTTTTTGTGGTGCTAAAATGGAACACAGGGTTTCACACGTGCTCAGCAATTACTCCACCACTGAGCTACACTCCAAGCCCCTTGCGTAGGTTCCTTACTGTGAAATGTTATTAGTAAATAACTCTACTGTCTGTGCAAACACCGCTGTCAGTCCTGAGGTTGCTGTCAGCTGAGTGATCCAGCTGCAAACACCTGGGAGAGTCCTTTCTAACTTCAGCTTAGAATCCAAGTTATGTCCTGCTATGTAGAACATGGGTTTGCATTCCGAGCTTGCTTGTGTGTCACTGTGATGGTGGAGCTCCACTGTCAGCTGGATTGGCGTGGGTGCTGGGTGGGGCAAGGTAAAGCACTTTTCCAGTGTGTCTGGGTGCTGATGGAGGCCTGACTTTGGGGACCATATATGCCCCTAGCTCTTTCCTCTCTAGTGCTGCTCCCCGGCTCTGTCCCTGGCTTTAATAAACTAAACAGCTGTTGTGGTTTAGATCTAGAATATTGTTGTAGTCAGGGCTTTACAAGGGAAAGGATTTAATACAGGACACATAATTTATAGGATTATTTTATAATATTTATCTAAAAAGTCAAATGCGGAGGAGTACAAGAGATCTGTCCACATGCCAGAGCACCAAAGAATCCAGCTGAGGGCTTGAATCCCACGGCAGTGTCCTGCAGGAGTCCAGCTGAAGGCCTAGAGCCCATGGCAATGTCCACATGTCCAGCTGGAGGCCTAAGCCCATGACAGTGTCTCATGCAAGTCTGTATTAAGGATCTGCACTGGGAAGACCCAGAGTTCAGTGGTGGAAACTAGAAAGTCTGCACCTGTGGGATGAAGGATCTGTGCCAATAAGTAGAGGGATCTGTACTGGATCCAGGAAGTGATGCTCAACATAAGCACCAGAGCTCCCCTGAAAAGTACCACAGCCATCCTCAGCAACAGTGAGGTCCCGAGCTCCTCCCACAATGAGAACAGCTGAGTTCACATCAGGAAAGCCAGCACAACAAGGTTCTCCAGGAGAATTATCAACATACTGTCTTCCCCTCCAGTTTTCCTCTTCTGCTGCTGGCAACAATCCTCAGGTGGGCCTTCCACACCCAGCACCATGCTGACTCAGTTCAGCTGGGTGCTACAAGTTGACCATTAGTTAATCCACCACAAATATCTTCCAAAAGTCCCGTGTGTTCAGAGGCGGGCTTTTGGAAGGTGCTTGGACCATGTACTCATCAGGGGTTGATCCGCTGATGAATTCAGAGCTGACTGCGGTGTTAGGAGGCAGGGGCCAGTTGGAAGAGGTGCATGACTGGCCTGGGAGAACACATTTCCTTCCCTGCTCCTTTCCTCCCTCACTACTTCCTGGGGTCCCTGAGGTGAGCAGTTTTCCTCCACCTGTCTGTGCTCGGCACCAGCCAACGACGGACAGATCCTCTGAACTATGAGTCAAATTAAACCTCTCCTCCTTTAGGTTATGGGCATTGGGTATTGTGTCTCCACAACAGGAAAGCTACCCAATATGGAAAACTGGAGCCAGAGAAGTGGGGTCACTGCTGTGACACTACCTGACCCTGAAGCTTAGAAACCTTTGGAACTGGTTTGTGGGAGGAATTTGGAAAGGTTTGCAGATCCAAGCTAGAGAAGCCTAGAATGCTGTAAGCTGACCCTGATGGATGATTCTCCTTGGAGTTCAGAAGGACAGAATGTTGATAGGAATGCAGGCAGTAAAAGGCTATGCTCAGGAGATTTCAGCTGGCAATAAGGGTTCCATTGACAGTTGGACTAGAAGCCATGTATGTTGCACTCTGGAAAAAAGTTCATCTGCATTTTGCCCATGCCCTGAGACTTTATGAGAGACTGAGATTAAGGTTGGTGGGCTAAGTGATCTGATGGAAAAGATTTCAAGGCAGCCTAACATTCAGGCTGTGACACACACACTGCTGGCTGATTTTAGCTAGACTTAGAGTGAAAATCAGAAGTAATATGCAGAGCTGAAAGAATGAAAAGTTTGTAGTTCCATTAGAAAGGAAGTACTTGTAAAGTGGGGGTCAAGGAGAGCATGGCTGTGAAAAGATTAGCATTTTTATTTTTTTAATTTTTTTTAAATTTTGAAGATAAAAGAACGAAAAAACATTAACAAACAGACATAGACAAAACAACACCAAAACAGTAGAAACCATACAGAATTTCAGACAAAGTGATAGGAAATAAGATTAGCATTTTTAAAAACCAAGTGCTTTGCATCAGGACAATGAGAAAGATGCCTTGAGGGCACCCCAGGAAATGGACTGACCCCATGCACTGAAGGCTCAAGGATCCAAAACTATGAATCTTTCATTTAAAAAGAAAGCCCTAAAGTATCTGCTCATTTGAGGCCACCCAGGTAAGTATGTCCCTGAGTTCCATCATGCAGGGACTCACAGGCTTCTGCAGCCATGGTGCAAGGGAGCCTGGCTACCATTCCTGCTGGCAGTAGACCTAGGTGTCCTCAATGTGATGTTTGTTTTACCAGAATGCAGAATGCAAGAGTTGTAGGGTCATGGAGGCTTCCACCCAGATTTCAAAGGAAAGCCTGCAAGGAGCACAGAATGTCTGTTGAGGAAAAGCACAGGCAGAGAGTACAGCCAGTCCAAGAGAGAGGCCGTGTGGGCTGTAACTGGCAATGCCACAGGGATGAGGCTGCCCAAAGCCTCCGGAGCTCACCTGTCACCATGACTTGCCCTGGGTGTTGGACAAGAAGCTGTAGGATTTAATGTTTGCCTGCTGAGTTCCAGTTGCTTTGGTCCAGTTTCTCCCTATCCCCATATTTTTCCCTTTTGGAATGGAAATGTTTACTCTGTGCCATTGTATGTTGAAGTGTTTGACTTTCTTTTCAACTTTTATAGGTACTCACAGCTAAGAGCTTACCTTGAGTCTCAGAGGAGGTTCTGGACTTGGATATCTCAGCACTGCTGGAACTGTTGACTTTAGTGACTGTTAGAGATGGACTAAATGCAGAATCTTTGGGGTTCAGGAGCAGATGTTATGGTTTAGACCTAGAATGTTCCCCAAAAGCTCCTCGTTCAGAGGTGCAGCTTTTGCAGTGCTCATCAGTGAGTGAGTTCGGAGCTGAGTCTGCTGTGAGGAGGCGGGGTCTGGTTGGAGGTGGAGAATCACAGAGGCGTGACCCAGAAGGCTGTATTCCCTCCCTGATCCTCCCTTCTCTGTCTGCTTCCTGGGTGCCAGGAGTTGAGCAGCTTTTCCTCTGCCAGGCCCCTCTGCTCTCCTGTTTCTGCCTTGGAGCCAGCCAGCCATGGACTAAAATCATAAGCCAAAGTAAATCTCTCCTCTTTTAAGTTATGGCTGTCTCAGTGATGGGAAACCTAACCCTAAAAGCAGGATGCCAACTGCGTTATCATGTTTGACTCTGTTTGGATGTGTTGAATGTTGTTATAGTTGCAAATCAATCTTTAGAGAGTGCTGTTTGTATATCCCATGACCCAGGAATTGCCTTATGCATGTTTTGATGTATAACTCCCGTCTGGGACAGTCTCTTGACTAGTGTTCAGGTTTCCTTTTCACTTAAGGTCTGCAAGTGTCCTCCCAGCTACTTCCAAGTTCCCAGAGCACACAAAAGTTGCTATTGATATCCAACTCATTCACTGGATATTTGCTGTTGAAATGTTAACTGATTGGATTTCAAACATCTCTCAGGGCTTTGTTGTGATCACAATACATGAGGTCAGTTGATGAGTAAGATATAAATCTAGAATTACAGTACACACCTCACACGGTTGTTGTTGAGGGTTATCATGGATTAATGTCAAGTTCCGACTCCAGTGAGACATGTCCTAGGCACCCTGTAAGCTCAGCCGCTACTAGGGTCTTCACAACCCCTCCATCCTAACACATCTTCTCAGTAACTCACCCTGCTCATCTCCTCCCTTCCAAGTTCAATTTCTTTCTTTCCTTTTCTGTTGACGAGTTGAGGCCACGAATCACCTCTGCCTTGAAGATCTCAGTCACTTCTCTGGTTCGCTTTCTCGGTCTCTCCGAGGAATTTAACACTGCGGCCCTGTTGGCAGCTTTTCTCAGCTTGCCCTGTGGTTTCTGCTCCCCGATCTGTGCACGTTCACTAGGAAACTCAGCCCTCACCTTTGTGCTCCTTTCTCTCTGCACTTCTCCCGTGTCCTATGCTGAGTCTAAGGGTTTCCAGTCTTATCTGCGCTATCTCTACTCCCAGACTTATGTCTCTTGTTCCCCCAAACATTTCTGCACAGAAGTCTCTCGGACTCCCTGAAGTTGGCACTGCCCACAGCTGAGGTCCAGATCTTCCCCTACAATCTCGTCCCTCATCGTCTCTTCCATCTCAGTGGGCAGCAGACGGACACATTCTTCCACATTACCTGAAACTGTGGGACCACCCTTAACTCCACTCTTCTTCTTCCACCTTGCTCTGGTTTGAACATTTCTGTCCCTCCAAAACTCATGTTGAAGCTGGGTGTGCAGAGCACATCTGTGATGCCAGCACTTGGGAGGCTGAGGCAGGAAGATGGCCAAGAGTCAGAGGCCAGCCTGGGGTTCATAGTGAGTTCAAGGCCAGCCTGAACTACAGAGTGAGACCCTGTCTGAAGAAAACAAAAACAAAAAATCCCCAAACAAACGAAACTCATGTTAAACTTCACCCTCAATGCATCAATGTTAAGAGCAGGGCTCCTGGGAGTTAGTTACGGGGTGAGGGCAGCACCCCCATGGTGGGATTAGCACTGGAGCAAAGTGCTGGGGGCAGTAGCTGGGCTCTTCTGCTTCCATCTCCCCCGCCCTGGGCGGTGTGTTGGAATCCACTCACCCAGAGGATACGGCCCGGGGTGCCCCCTTGGAAGCAGAGGGCATCCCTGGTGAGGCCTGAGCCCGCTGGGCCCTGGAGCACACACTTCTGGTCTCCAGAGCCACGTTCCTCACTTTCTGAGCCATAAGAAGTGTCCGGGTTGATAGCAGTGGCGCGGCTGCTCTCCCGGCCCCTGCCTCGCCCATGCCACCGTTCACAGCAGCCAGCCTCAGAGTCTCCAAACATTTAAGTCTGGCTGCACGACTGTTCTTTGAATAACTTAACCCCTCATTTTGAGAAAAAGTCAAGGTCCTTACAGGACCCCTGCACCCCACACAATGTGCGAGCACATTGCTCTGGCCCTGAGTCCTCCCCCAGCGTCTACACCGTCCACTGCCTGGCTTCCTCCAAGTCTTTACTCTGCTGCCACCATCCCCCGTGCGTTCAGACAGGACAGGACAGGACAGGCCACCCCGCGGGAGCAAGCAGCCCCGAGTCTCAGGAGTTTAGAACAAGTCACAGCACTGGTCCGTGACACCCCGACACAGCTATGGGGTCATCACCGCGCAGGAGGAGCGGGGTCACTAGCCAGCTCCTGTGCCTCCATATCACGCACACAGGGTCCATCACCTCCGCCACCGCCATCAGCAGAGCAGGTGCCCAGGCCTCTGTCCCAACTCAGCCAGGAAATATAAGCTCGTCTTGTGCCTAGAGGAGGAGCCCGAAAGACCGATGGGGAGTCCTGTAATATTAATAGCTGCTGTGGCCCCATCTCACCAAACTCCTCCTCAACCATGCTACCAAAATTTACAAGCCTTCAGCCCACGTTCCGGCACCTTCATTCCCCTAATCACCTGCTTTTACTTCTGCGGAATCTGTCGCTCTCTACGTGTGCCATAGATGTGCTGTATAACTGTTTATCTCGTTTATTTTATACTGTCCTCCATCGGAACATAAACTCCAAGGAGACAGGACTGTGCCTCTCCCGGAGTGCTGCGTCCCCAGCAGCCTTGCAGATGCTATTAAAGTGTTTGCTTTGTACGGTGTGGACACCAGCCGGGAGCAATCGTGTGAAATGTGCCGTGGTGTCAGTCAGGCTCGGATTTGGCTGGAGTGAAGGTTAGCCCTGCTTGCTGAAGCACGTTTCTAGTGCAGGCCTGCACCTGGCCCCGTCCCTGACTTTGCAGACACACAGCGAGTCCTCTTCAGTGACTTCTTCCAGCGGAGGAGCAGGTGCTGTCGGCTTTCGTGGAAATGAATTAGACTCCGTCTTCAGCTGAGATCCAGCTGAAGTCAAGGGTGCCTGTTCAGGGCGACGAGAAGGTCTGTTGTAGAAGCCCATTTTCTGGGCCTCCGGCTTGAGCCACTTGGCGTGCGTCCCTTGTACGGCACCCCAGGAAGCGACAGAGCTGTGGCGTCTTCACTTGACACAGCTCCAGGGCAGCCTTTTTGTGTCCTGGCTTCATCAGTGGATCAAACCACACGTTTCTCCCTCGTCATTCAGCACTCCCTCACCAGGCTCTGCCCTCCTCAGATCCTTGTGGAAATTGTATTCACATGGTGCCAAGCATGCCCAGCAGAGGGAGACGGTCTGGGGCAGGGCTGTGGGCTCTGCCAGCCTCTTGGGGCAAATCATAAGGAAACTTAGCCGGGAAGTGAACACATCAATGCCTGACTCAAGGCTAGCTGGCTTCCTCTGGTAAGTATGCTACTGCTGAGCAATTTCACCAAGCTTGTTTATTGGTTGGCTGGCTGTGAGACAAGGTCTTGCTGCATTGCCCAGGCCTCAAACTCATGATCCTGCCTCAGTCTCATGCGTAGCTGGGATGACTGGGCCTAACTCTACCAGGATTAGCTTTTTTGGTACCAGGAACCAAACTCAGGGCCTGCGCTTGCCAGGCAGGTGCTGTGCTGCTGAGCCATATCCCTGGCCCCAGGATTTTTCTAAATACCATATCCAGGTGTGAAAAATACTTGAAGGAGCAGTGAGTGCACCTGTGTAGGACGCAGCCATGGTGGCACACACCTCGCCATGAGTTCAAGGCCAGCCTGGGCTACATAGTGACCCAAACAAAAAGTGTCTCAGAGAAAAAAAAAAGACACAGCCTCTTCAGGACAATCCGAGGTGAAACTCCAGGGAGAGCAGTCCTCCCCGTGTCTTGGTTATGTTTCCCTGTGCTTCTGAGCCCGTTTTTGTGGTTCCCCACTGCCTACGGGGAACACGCAGTCCTCCCTCCCCTCCTGCTCCCCACATTGGCCTCTGTGCTGTCCCCGGAACCAACCTCTGCCCCCTCAGCCAGGGGAGCCACACTACCGACACTCAGCCACTCGCCGGCTCCTCCTCCAGCAGGTACCTGACCTCCCACGCTCTGCCACCCAGAGGCCCTGAGTGCAGGCTCTGACCCACCTGTCCAGCCCGGGCGGCCTGGCTGTGGCAGTGCTGGCCACAGAGAAGGATGGGGAGGCCTGAGCAAACCTGTCTTGACAGATCCAGGTTGGAACGCAGCTAGTGGTGTGGTGTAAGCGCAGTAGGGCAGGGATGCCGGCCCACCGCCAGATGAGGGCTTAGCTTGCCCTGACCTGAGGTGAGCTTGGCCACTCCGGTGCCTGGGCTTACTCCTCCACCGCTTACTCCTGCTGCCAGCCACCAGGTCACCAACCCCACCAGTCCTGCCCTGAGCCGTGCTCTGTGACCTCAGTGTTCTACGTTGTGGTGCTTAGACCTGGTGTTCTCACTGCTGAGCTGCTGTTTCTTCAGTACTGACTTTGGCATCTTCCCCATTAGCTTGTGCTTTGAGTCTGACGACCTTGCCCGGCTGTGGTGCTGTCTGCCTCCTATCATCCAGCACAACTCACGTTGCTGAAGCTGAGGCAGGAGGCTGGCCTGAGGAGTTCTGTGCCATAGTTTGGGGCCCTGGGTACTTTCGTGTGATTCCCTACATCTGCCAGTCCAGAGCTTAATTAAAAATGGCAATGAATTTTAAGTGGTATACTGCATTTTTAGTGAACTCAGCCAGTTCCTTGTAATCACTGACTCTTTTCCTTAAAAAATGTTTTTTGCAATTGATTCAAAAATCTCTTGGGCACTCACAGACAGCCTGTTTCTGCTCCAAGGACTGGAGGGACCCCGTGTGCTCTGGGGCCTTGTCCTTGGGCCCTTCTCTGGCTCATGCAATTCCGATAACAATTATATTTTTAACTTGAGGGCCAGGCATGCCTGTGGGCCTGTTGTGGGTGTTAACCCCTAGTCCTCACCTGCCTTATGAGGTGGGTGTTATTATTACTCGCTTTACAATCAAGCAAATGAAAGCAGTGAGGTCCGAGTTCACAGTCCGTATCTGTTTGCTTTCATGGCTTGTCTTAGAGGAGATCTCCGGTATGTGGTAAAGCTGAGAACTGCACTGCCTGTCCCTGTGCGCACATCAGACATCAGCTGGAGCAAGCGCAGTTCCCGGCCAGTCTCGCCCCATCTGTGCCCGTCTCCTTTCCCTCCCTCTGCCCGAGTTATCTGAAGCAAATCCCAGACCTCCTATCATCTTGTTCTGGAATTCTCCATGCATGACAAAAACGAAAAGCCACTTTTCTGTGGGTCTTCTGCTACAACCACACCATTACTAAATGTTAATAACTTTTACTCATAAAATTTGAAAATGGGGAAAAGCTGAAGGCAAAATATAAAGATCACCTACAATTTGATTTCCTAGAAATAACAGCTGCTAAGTACTGGTTATTTCTGTCTCCCCAGCGTTCCCGTGTTGAGACCTGGCCCCCAAGTGAGGGCATGAGGAAGCCTCTCAGGGAGCGATTAGGCCGTAGGGCAGAACCCTCAGGAGCGGGAACTGGGACATCATCCGACTCCGGATCTGCTGCCCGGACCGTGGGACATCTCTGTTCCTGTGTATCAGCCCCGTCGTCCTGGTCTTCTGTACCAGGGTCAAGACGAGTCGATGCTAGCCGTTCCCTTCCTTTTTGTGCTATGTTCATCTATTCTGAATATGAGGCTGTATTTTTCTGCCTGTTGCAAGAGGAGCAGTTCTGATCCCACGGAACCCATGGTCTTGGGTGGAGGCCCACTCTGTCCTCCTTCCTGTGGGGTCCTTCAGTTGTCCTGGGAGACATGCCTGGCTGGGAGCTTCATTCCGTGCAGCCGAGGTGGCCGGCGCTCTACCAGCATGGGACAATGTCTCTGGGTAGACCAGAGCGCACCAGGGCAGGGGCCACTTCTAACTTGTTTCTGTATCCCCGGAGCTTATGTTATTATAAAGACAATCTGGCAGAGGTCATTACTGGAGAAGGATGTTGAGCTCGAGAGTATTTGTATCATGCAGCATTCCCTTTCTAAGGGTCCAGGCGCAAAAACCATTGAACTCCCGAACAACAGGTGTGCTTGCTGTGGCAAAGGTCGGGGCAATTGGAACATGAGTTCGTGTGTCTGTTTCTGCTTTGGTTGTGAGCTGGCTCAGAGCTGAATTTGTGGTCCTGTCTTCGTGAAGCATTTGCAGTTTCCAAAGCCTCATCCTTCACATGGTCCTATTTTCTATTCATCACAAATCCTTTTTATTTGAAAAAGTCACATGGTATCAGGACAGAACCACCTGGGACATAGTTCACAAGGCTTCTCCTCTTTCCATGAAGGAAGCCTGCAAACTGTGACACCTGCTTCAAGGGCTGCCCAGTTTCCAAATTAATTAGTATATGTCCAGAGCCTTTGAGGAGGATGAGTGGGGGTCTTGGTGAGAAAAAGGGCATCTGAGGGAAGCTTGGCAAGAAAAGGGATTCTCCCAGGTTGACAGAAGATTCTAGAACCTGCAGAGCTGCACATGTAGAGAAACAATGGTGAGTAGCACTCCAGAGAAGGGGCTGGGCCCCAGGTGAGCAGGGCCCAGCCTGGGCAGGGACAGGTGCTGCACGGGCTGTGTGGACCCAGTTCCCAGCTCCCAGGAGCCTCAGGTGCAAGAGACCCTGGAGGTTCAGCACTCATGTGATGGTGGGGACCTCGGGGATGATGGAGGCAGAATTCTCACCTACCCAGCACGACTGTGCTGAGATTAGAAGTGATGTCTGACTATAGAAGACAGAAGAAATATATAATATTTCTTATGTACATAATGTTTCAAATGGGGAGTCGAACTTACTGAAGCACTTACTGCATTTGTGAGTCACCCAGATCCAGGGGGAACCAGATGGTCTACAAAGAAAGAGAAGAAAATCATCACTGTTACAGAAGGAACGAGAGGGTTGTGAGGGCAGATCTGTTGGCATTTCCTACTTTTCCCTTGGTCTCTCCAGTCACACCCCGCCATTTTGTCAACACCCATCTCACCGGCTCCTGTGCAGCCAGGGGCCAGGGCTGTCTCTTGCAAATGCAGGTTGATCTGGGTCCTTCCATGCTTACTGCTTGCCATTTAGTCCACTTGACCTCAGGGCTAAGTCCACCTCTGCAGAAGCCTCTGTCGTTTGCTTATCTACCTTCTACAACTTTCCCACTCCAATGTAACTTCATTTCAAGAAACACTGTCCTCTCTGCTGTCCCATGAGCATACGGGCTCCTTGTCCCCTCTGGTCCTCACTGTCACAATCCTTCAGGAACCAGTGCTCCTTGTTCACCCTTCCCAGGCATCTCCATCATCCAGGAAGCATTTCCCAACCTCTCCTCTTCACTCAGTGTGGGTGTGCTGTTTCACTACCTGTTCTTCACTAGTCCAGGGATCTGAACCCCACGTGTCATGGGAAACAAGAACATGCAGACTTGTTCACAGAAGCTTGTGGCATCTGCAAACATGCATGCACAGTAACATGGGAGCAGGAAGTCATTGTAAGGAGGGTCATGGGACTTGGGAGAAAGCAAGGAAGAGATCTGCAACTATGGCCCACACTTGGCAGCAGGGCCTAAGCGCAAAGTGGCTTGGAGGCAATGTGGGCCTCATGCCCCAGCCAGAGGCCACTTACCTCTGCCCCAACGACTCACGTCTACTTCCCTTCTAGTAATGCAAAGACCTCCCATGGTTCCCCTGGTCACATCCACCTGGCCAGTTGTTTCCTTTGCCCAGACTCCCTTGCAGCTAGGTATGGTCACATGTCTGATGTCAGGCCAGGAGGGTGTCAGTTGGGTGACAGGTGAGAACTTCCATGTCATCCCTTTCAAGGCAAAGCTGCTAATTCTGACTTCCCTTGTCCCTCCTGCAGCTGAAATGCAGATGGAGATGAGGAAGCCTGGATTCCTAAGTGCTTGGCGAGACCAGAGCGCTCACCTTGCTCAGTTCTATTGTGGAGAGTAAAGCAACGTTCTGTAGAGTTAGGTCAAGGCTGTCATGCCAGTCAGACTGTTTTACAGGTATTCCACCAGAAAGGTGCTGTGGGATCTTCCCTTGGGAAGAGGAACTTGGGTGGAGAGAAGTCATTCGAGAGTGCAGGTCCCTGGCACTCACTGCCCTGTGAGTCCCATGAGCTTATTTTATGCCCGGGAAGGACTAGTCTTCTGCCATACACAACCACTTACTGCTGTGAAGGAAGGACCAAAGAGCTCCACTGGAGTAGAATTTTGCTGCCCCTTCCTTAGGTGTCTTAGGGCTCAGAAACATAGAGAAGGGAAAGCCAGGAGAGGAGGAAGAAAAGCAAAAAACAAAATCTCTCCCCCCCTGTGGACAATAAGTCTCCCATGTGGGAACACAGACAGCGAAGCTGGCTTTCAGCTAGGTGAATTGTAATATGCCAGATACTTTTGCATACCAAAAATGACCGTAAAGTTTACCTGAAGGGTCATTTTAGGTGATATTACCAGAGCATTTTAGGGGAAGTCACTGGAAGAAATTCTTTTCCTGTCTGAACTCTAGAGTTGAGACCATTCAATAAACTGGCTAAAAACCCAAACCCAAAGACAAAAACAAATTTCCCCAACTTGAATGAGAATTCCAGCTCTCTTCCACCCTAAGTTTGCTGTGGTTTTCCGCCTTATGAAAAAACAGTACAAAAAAAGGAAAGAAAGAGAGGTCGGGTTGTGGGGGCACCTGTGACCTAGACTCTTGGGCACCCCAGAGCTGTGCGGAACGAAAGGCAGATCAGCAGCGGCACGTGGGCGCTGCTCAAAGCGCTGTGGGGCCTGGGGGCACACACTTCTCTGCCACACGTGACGCACCTAGGTTTGTGGGACGAGCTTCCCTTGTGCTACACACTCCCCTTTTCTGTCTTTTCTTCACTTCCTCCCGGGGCAGTTGGCAAGACAACTGGCTGGTAAATTTGGCCAGAATGAACTGGCCATGTCAGCTCAGGTCCTTGCTTGTCCTTCCTAGCATCATTCGTGCTGTTTCACCCTCTGTGGGGTCCCCGGGGCTCGGTTGGCTCAGGGCACCTGAGACTGAGAGGCCAAGCTGCCTGGTGTGGATGAAGGAGGCGCTGCTCCCCAGGGTGAGCAGCTGCTGCAGCCTCGCTCTCCTCAGCATGAAGGTGAGACTCTGGCTTCATTTCCTCTGAGTGCTGCTTTGTGTTATTTCCCCATGGGCTCTGAACTTGTGTAGAAGAAAGGATTAACGTCACTGAGTGCTTTCGACCCAGCCAAGGTGCACGGATATGGTTGATCTGAGCCAGAGCAGGCTCTAGCCGGCAGAAACCAGGGCAGAGGACAATGTGACCTCACTGTGGAGCCCTAGAGAGGCGGGAGGAGACGAGGCTTGAAGAGGCCACGCGGTAGCTGAGGACCCATGAGGGAGCAGACCAAGGGTCGACGCCTAAGTCGCTCACCTCCAGCCCCGTGCACGGAGGAAAGAATCGGTCTGCAGTCCTCGGTGAAGATTTGAAGACTCCCTGGGCATGAGTAGCCCGTGCCTGGTAAAGACTGCCTGAGCGGTGGCTAACGCTCCACCAGGTGTTGCACAGGGCTTGTGGGAGAGGTCGCCTAACACCCAATAAGTGTATCGTCTAATACAATTTAATGAGCTGTCAACTTTTCTTCCTGCCACGAAAACCATATTTTCCTCAGAGGTTTCTGCTCAACTTCTTTCCAGTTTTACCCTTCTTGCTTTATTGATTCCACAGTCTGGTGGAGAAGGTAAGAGATTAGATTTATTTAAAGGAACCAACCAGTGAAATCCAGCTGACCCATTCAAGTTGGAGTTGCTGGAGCTTCTCAGGCACACCAAGCTTGGAAGACAATCACGAACCAGTGTAAGGAAACAGAGACATAGGAGCAGGCATTGGTCCCTTCACTGTTTTATTTATTTATTTTCCTGGAGGGGTAGAAAAGCCTGAACTCAGCACAATTCTGGTCCAAACTAAGTGTTTCATGATGCCGTTTGTACACGTTCTCCTTACAGCATGGCTAACAAGGACCAGACCTCTTGCGGTCGAGTTATGTTCGCATGTTGTGGGCTACATATTTGTAAATAGGCCAGATTGTGGTCTTATTGGGGTCACTTGGGGGTTTGGGGTGGTGCAACAAGGTCACTCCGTTTCATTTCTGTGGTTCTTCATTAGTCATTTCACACGCCAAAGTGCAGCCAGCGTGACAAGGCCAGATAGGATATTGCTCTGGGACAAAGGGCAGGCTTCCAGCCACACGAGGCTGTCGACGATCCAAGGTGTCAACAATGATTTCCCTCAAATTTGTGGAGTTCTCGCTCAGACAGAGGAGCCAGGCAGTCACATGGGGCACAGAAGATGTGCTCAGGAGGCAGCAGGTCTGCGCTCACAGCGCCGCCCCGCACTCCCTCGTCCTCTGGGACTTCAGGTAGGCGCCCCGTGACTGTGTCTGTCCCCAAGTCTTTGGGCTGGAAACTGAATCCCAGAGGCGGTACTTTTGGGAGGGGAGATCTTCAGGGTGACCTGAGAGGAGGCTCTGCCCCTCTGAGCCCATCTTCCGGTCCTTCTCGCTTCCGCTGCAGGCCGCGCAGCCAGAGGGCCTCACTGGGTGCCGCACCCTTGACCCGGCATGTCCCAGCCAAAGAACTGTGAGAAGTAAGTGTATTTTCTTTACAAATTACACAGCCCATGGCATCCTATTGGAGCAACACAGCAGGGAAGAAGACAGACCCTCGACCTTTCTGAGCCTTGGGCTTCTCACACGCAAAGTGATTAAAAATACAGCATGCAAACCCCAGTGACATGATACATACACCAAGAATCATCAAATGGGATCACATCAAATTAAAAAGCTTCAGCTCAACAAAGGAAACAACCAACAGAGTGATGGGATAACCTACAGAATGGAAAAATTTTCCAGCTACTCTTCAGATGGAGGACTAATATCTAGAATATAGTACATAAAGAACTAAACAATGGGACCCCAAAAATCAGAGACCCAGTAAAAAATGGGCAGCTGAAATAAAGAAGTACAAACAGTCAATAAATGCATGAAAAAATGTTCAATATCGCTGGCTATTAGAGAAATGCAAATTAAAACAGCACTGAGATTCTATCTTACTCCAGAAAGAATGGCCTTCACCAAGAAAACAAATCATACCAAAGGCTGACGAGGCTGTGCGGAAAAGAAACCCTTTTGCATTAATGGTGGTAATGTCAACAAGTACAGTCATCATGGAAATCACTGTGGAGATCCCTCAAAAAGCTAAAACTAGAAATTCCATTTGACCTGGCTCTTCCCCTTCTAGGCATCTTCCCCAAAGAGGTAAAGACATCATATTACAATGGTCCATGCACACCTATGTTACAGCATCAAAACTCACAGTAGCTCAATCTTGGAAGCAGCCTACATGTCCATCAGTGGAGGAATGGACAAGGAAATTGATCTGGACACACCATGGAGCATAAAGATACACTTGAGTCATCTGAAGGAATGTGGATGCACCTTGAGACTGTAATGATCTGTGACATAAATCACACACCCAGCTTAAATACTGTGTGGTCTCTCTTTTTTTGTCTTTTTGAGACAGGGTCTCACTATGCTGTTCAGGTTGGCACTGAGCTCACTTTGTAGCCCAGGCTGGCCTCGAACTCACAATGGTCCTCCTGCCTCAGCCTCCTGAGTTCTGGGATGACAGGCGTGTGCCACCATGCCTGGCTTGCATGGTTTCTCTTGCATGAAAAACTCAAAGTATAAATAATTGAAGGAGCAGATGCAAGATGATGAGAAGCAGGGAGCTGGCTTTCTTGCAAATGAGAAGGCTCCTGGAGCTGCAGGGAGGGAGGGGAGGGAAAGCACACAAACGAAGCTGTGCTCCGTCACGCGCTGCTCCTCACAGTGAATGTGAGCAGCGCACACTGCAAACACAGACTCAAGGAAAGCTTAAAGGTTAACCGTGTCACCCACAGGCCTAATGCTGTTGTCAGTGTAATCTCACGCGAAGACCTAACGCATGTAGGTGCCCCCCACGGAGCCACAGTAACCCTAAGAGACAATTAACAGACAATCTCGTGTGATTTGCTAAGTAAAAGCAAGAGGAGATGGGTGCTTCAGAAATACGTAGTTTTCAAAACATGGTATTTGTCAAGTAGGGAAATCCTGAAGGCCTTAACCAGAAAAAGGC
Source organism: Chinchilla lanigera (assembly GCF_000276665.1). Lineage (NCBI taxonomy): Eukaryota > Metazoa > Chordata > Mammalia > Rodentia > Chinchillidae > Chinchilla > Chinchilla lanigera. Next base: position 27,759,100 of record NW_004955423.1, read on the forward strand.
ATAAAGCAAACCTCCACATGCGCGGAGGGCTGCGGGACACTGGAAGCACAAATCGTCACAGCTTCTTCCAAGAGGAGCCCAAGATCTGGCTGGAGAAACGCCCGTGGGTGACCGGAGCTGGAGCCAGCGGTGCAGACCCACGGGCGGCAGCTTCCTCATCCACGAGGGAGCCGATGTGCATACTGGAAGTGGTTGGTTGAAGCTCATCCAATCCGCTAACTCAGAGTGTAGACTCGAGACTTTCCGCCGGATAAATGGTGTTGTGAGAACCTGGGTGGACTTTGCCCAGAAAAACAACCTCATTGGTGACAATTATGAATGGCAATCATTTAAACTTCTGAAAATTGCCCTAAGGGCATGCAGCACAGGGAGAAGGATTCACTTGAGAAATCTAGCAGTTCCAGGTGAGTACTGGGAGCCCCGGTCTGCCCACACCCTGGGGTGCGGGTGCCCGCTCAGGTCAGGGGTCTCGCAGCCTCGTGTACAGCTCCCGGCTCTCCTCTCTGCTCCCTGGTCGCAGAGCCCGTCATCACTGCATGGCCCCAGGAGAACGGTCTCCACCCACACCCACTCAGGCTGGCCTAAGGGCTCCAGGCCAGGAGGCGCCCCTGAGCCTCTCTTGGTCCTGAGTGGGGATGGCGCTGTGTAACGCACAGCAGCGGAGCACACAGCAGGAGGCCTAAGGGCCCAAGAGCCTACCGCCTGTCCAGGGGGCCAGTTTCACTTAGACTGGGGTGGGCTCCAAGCCTCAGCCATTGTTGAGAATGGTCCACATCTCTGTGGATGGAGATTCAGAGGAGGCTGGTAGTGCCACTTACAGGGTAAATGCAGCGTGGAAGCTCGGCAGAATCAGGAGAGATGGTCAGGACGGGCCGGGAGGCTGTGCCCTAGTGTTGGGCTGGGCCACGCGGGGTGGCGAGGGCAGGATGTGGGGCCAACCTGGAAGTGCCCCACGCTGCACACAGAGCTGGCAGCACAGGGCAGACGCCACTGTCACAGCGGGATTCACTCTGATGGACCAACGTGTGGCCTGGACCGAGAAGGCTTTGCGAGTGTGGTTGTGCTCATCCCTGGCCCCTCAGCTGGTGTCAGGAGGGGAATCCAGGCTGCACGTCCTCCGTGAGTGCAGGGCGGGGGTGAGAGAAGCCAGCAGCCACCCACTCACCCACGGTAAAGGATAAAGAAATCTAACTGGCTGAGGTGGCTCATGCCAACCCAGCCGCGACCCTCCGGGGGTTCAGCTAAAGATGAGAACACAAGGGAGGTCCCCAAGGACCTCGGGGCACACAGCTCAGTGCAAAGGCACTCGGTGACTCAGTCCAGGCAAATCGTCCAACAAACTCACAAAGCACAGAGCTGGGGGTCAGCACTCAGTTGTTGTACTCAACCCAAAGTGCCCGCACTGAGCTCCCTCTGAGCCTGGCAGAGTTGGCCCAGTCAAGGGGCCCTGGCTCCCTCTGAGCCTGGCAGAGTTGACCCAGTCAAGGGGCCCTGGTCATATGTGGGTCCGATAAAAGCCAGGCCCAGCAGATGTGGCCAGTGAGCTGCAGGTGGCCAAGCAGATGCTGGGAGGACAATGTGCTTTGGTGTCGCACGCACGAGCACGTGCTGAGGCTGGGTTGCTCAGTGCAGGGCTCAGAGTACCTGCCCGGTTCATCCACACAGATGCAGAGCCATCCCACACTCACATGCAGGGCCACCTTGCAGTGGACTGACAACTGGTATCAACTTATAACCCCTAGATGAACGTGGTGCCGGGTGTGGGAGGCCCACCTGGGGACTGTTGCTAGCAGCATAAGATGCAGAACTGGAGAAGAAGTGAGGCTATAGGGAGCTGACAGAGGCTGTTGGGAGCTGGTAGAAGCTGTAAGGAGCTGTTGGCTCTGTTGGAGAACCTTGTCATGCTGACTTTCCTGATGAACTTGGCTGTTTTTATTCTCCGAGGATCTCAGGACCTTCTTGGCAATGAGAATAGCTTTGGTTCACTTTGAGGGGGCTCTGGTCCTCGCTTTGAGCATTGCTTCCTGGCTCTGGAGGGGAAGATGGTGCACTGCTCAGTCTCCTGGAGAAGCTTGTTGCTTTGGCTTTCCTGATGGGAACTCGGCTGTCTTCACCATTGCAGGAGCTTGGGACCTCACTGTTGCTGAGGATGGCTGTGGTACTTTTCAGGGGAGCTCTGGTGCTTACTTTGCACGTTGCTGCCTGACTCCAGTGCAGATCCCTCAGCCTGCTGGCACAGCTCCTTCATCCTGCTGGCACAGACTTCCTAGATTCCACCACTGACCTTTGGGCTTTCCCAGCACAGATCCACGAAACAGGCCTGCCTGAGATATTGTTATGGGCTCTGGGCCTCCAGCTGGACTAGTGAGAGGCACTGTTATGGGCTCTAGGTCTTCAGCTGGACTCACGCAGGACGTTGCCAGGGGATCCAGGCCTTTGGCTAGATTCCTCGACCTTAGTGTGCGGAAAGTCTTCCTGCACTCTCTTGTATATCATTCTTGGGTGACTATTATAAATAATCTTGTAAAACATGTGTCCTGTATTGTATTGTTCTCCTTGCAAAATACCCCCCAAACCACAACACACCTGTATTCAGTCAGCGCACTCTGCGCCTTAGTTCTGTCACTTATGGACGTGGAGGCAGGAAGATCAAACCCCTTTCACAGAGTCAAGAAGCTTGGGTGAGAAACGCACAGAGTACCCGCTGCAGTCCCGCCCAGTGCTCCTGTGGTTGTGGTGGGCAGCCCTGAAGTGCCAGGAGCCGGGGATTATGTGCCCCACCCCCCCGAAGGATGCACTGTTGTTACTTCCTCTGTTTCACAGAAGCGGCGGCTGAGGATAGAGAAGCGGCCGAGCCGGGGGCCATCTGCGCTGTGCTTGGGGCTGTGTATTTGTCCCTGTCACTCGGCACTGACCTCTGGGTGTGCGGTGGATCTGGGCTGAGCCAGCCAGAGAGGGCCGCCTCCAACCAGAGGAGCCACAGACAGGTGGGTCACGGGGGACCCCAGGCCTGCGTGGCACTGACAGCTTCTGAGTACCATGTCGGTGGCCACGAGATTGGCTGACCGCAGGCCCCACTGGATCCCCACGCCGAGCGGCAGCACCAGCACGGAGGCCAAGGGGGGCACCATCAAGAGCACAGAACAGGCAGTCGGGTGGCTGGCACGAGGTTCAGCCGTGGGGCAGTGTAAGGAGTAAAAGAGGCAGAGTGGGAGCCCGTAGGTGCCCAGAATGAGAGCGGCTGATTTTGTTTTTTTGGTACAGGGAATAGACCTCAGGACCTTGCGCTTGCCAGGCAGGCGCTTGTGCCACTGAGCTGTGTCCCCGGCACCCAAATGAGAGCTGTTTGTATCCTTGATTCCGGCTTTGGCTTGTGCAGAGCAAGCTCAGTCATTCTAGGGCCTTGGTCTACTCCGGCGCCACGTCCCTGCTGCCCCAGGATTGAAGCCTCACTGGCATTTCTCCTTGGCCAAGGGGCCAGTGCTGCTGTCCCCAGGGCCCTGGACTGGGGGTGCCAGGACAAGGGTGGGGGCAGGGCTGAAACCCTTCCCCTCCAAGACGTGGCCTCTGTTACGAGGGGGCCTCATCCTCGGCTCCCTTGGGCTGAGAAGCACCAGTCTCCCAGGTGACGTCTGCAGTCAGCCAAGCAGGTGCAATGGCAGCAGGAGTGGCCAGGATGGAGGCCGAGGGCCACAGGTGCTCCCAGGAGCCTCGCCTTCCTGAGGGTCCCTGAGGGGCCACGGCTGTGGGCGCCACACCCAGGAGTGGGGAGGCCAACACGGGGCAGCAGCTCTCTCCTGGGCTGTGGTTTTATCACCTCCAGCCCAGGGACAAGCTCAGGGGGACGCAGCTGGGGCCCTGGGGGAGGCTGTGGCCAAGAAGGGGCGGTGGGGCAGGGACAGCCCGGGTTCGAGGGGAGGCTAACTCGCCAGGCATGCACTGCTTTCCTTTCCCGGCCATTGGGGAGGAGGAGGGGGGGGTGCTGGTGGCAGAACCCCGGGGACAGCAGGGGGCACAGCCGGCCTGGTCAGAGGAGCCCCGAGGAGAGCTGTGCTCCCCAAGCAACTCATTTCCGAGCTCCTGCTGCACCAGCCTTTCCTCCCAGGGCAAATCTGACAGGGCCCTCAGCCCGGCCAGGTGGACATCCCAGAGTGTCCAGTTGCCATGGAAACCTCAGCTGCACGGCGAACAAGGGCCCAGGCCTGTCGACACTGGGTCACCTTGGGCTCTGCCAGACGGGGGCTTGCTCTCCACAGCGACAGCGTGATCCGCGGGAGGAGCAGCCACTCCTCGTCGCTGCTCTGATGCACTGTCCGCGGCTGCGCGGAGCCCGCACCCCGGAGGACCTGTGGCCCTCGGCCTCTTCACCCGCAGCCCAGGGGCGCTGGTCTCCCTTGTGTTGCTCCGGTTTTGTTTTACCTGGAAGCCGCGGCAGTGGCCACATAGCCCGTGCGCTGTGACTGTGTGGCCCTGCACTCTTCCCTTCCTCCTCCTGTGCCCACAAGCCCTGACCTCGGACGGAGACCAGTGCCAACTCCGCACCAGATCCCCACAGAGAGCAGGTGCGGCCTGGGAGGTGCAGGTCCCTAAAGGACAGACAGGGTGCGGCTGCCAAGTTACCCCACGGCCCTGCTAGAAGTCTGAGCTCAGAAGCCCCGTGGCTGGGAAAAGTGGCAGAAGTAGATGCTTTGCTTTCTGCAGGCTGAGGGTGGAGCCCAGCCCTGGCATGTGCTGGGCACACAGAGGGGGAGTTTTTTTTTTTTTTTTTTTTTTTTTCTGGTACTGGAAATTGAACTTATAACCTTAAGTTTGCCAAGCAGGCGCTGTGCCGCTGAGCTAAATCCCCAGCCCCCAGAGTGGGAGTTTTGATGCAGTCGTAGTGAGGACTCAGGTCTCGCGGCTCCGGGCTGGAAGCCGTCCTTCCCTCTTTAACGCCTCTGCCGCGGGCTTCAGGGTAACAGGGAGATGGGTTATGCGCTGTAGGACTGATCAGCAGCACTTCCTCCCCAGCTGCCTCTAAAGTGATGGTGCACAGCGGAAACGGGCCCCCTAGATCGATGACGCCCACATTCGCCACGCTCCACAGGGCCCCGCCATGTGCCCAGCTGTGCCAGGCTGTGAGGACAGCTGCCCACCAGGCAGCGCGAGGCACAGGAGGGGTGTCTGCTTAGAGGGGCCAGGCCTGTGCTGGGCGGGCAGTGGGCAGAAAGGAAGGCCGGGTAGGTTGGGGGTCACAGTAGCCCCGTCTTCAGGGAGGGCAACGTGGGCAGTGCCAGTCGGGGCTGGGGTCCTCAGCACTGCCTGATGTACTGCTGGTGGGTCACTGGGCCTTGGGCAGGGTCGTGCGGTGTGCTGCCCGGGCAGCGGGCGCCCCTCAGGGGCTCAGCGGGGCCCTGGGGCAGGGTCTGGGTTTGGGGTGGGGGGTTGGGTAACCTTGGACGCAGCCCCGGGAAGGCTCCGTGTGGGAGTCTGCGGGTGAGGAGCAAAGTGGGGTGTGTCTCGGCTCTGGCTGGACGGCGGGTGGGCGGTGAGGGGAGCGCTCTGGGGAGAGAGCTGGAGCAGAGCCCTGGGCGTGCGTGCTGAGCGCGCGAGGTCCACAGGGAGGCAGGTGGTGCTAGGGGCCCGGCGGCCCAGCCTGGCCGAGGGCGCAGACGGCAGGCGCTTCTGCGGCCCGCCTCAGTGACTGGCACATAGCCAGGGCTCAGTGCACATTCGTCACAGGGGTCGTGGCCGCTGTGTGCGCGCGTATGTGTGCTTATACACTGTGTGAGTGTGTGGGTGTGCATGTGTACACGTGTGTGTGTGTGTGCAAGTGCACGTGTGTGGTCACAGTGCTCTTCACACGTAGGCACTGAATCAAGGCCTTGCCAGTGTTGACTCCATGTGCTTCTTCTTTTTTTTCTTTTTTGCGGTAGCGGGAATCGAACTCACGACCTCGTGCTTGCCAGGCAGGTGCTGTACCGCTGAGCTAAATCCCCAGCCCTCTGTGTGCGTCTTTAAGAACAGCGTGGGAGGTCTGCCCGCTCCTTCCAACCATATGGGCAGCCAGGGCGGGGAGCCGGAGCAGCGGAGGATCGGCCTCCGTCCCAAGCAGGTGGGCGGTGGTGCCGGGATGTGCAGCCAGGCAGCCCGGCTCCAGTCGGCACTCAGGCATTCGCTGCGCTTGGGTTGACTTTTGCTCTCAATGAGAGTTTCCTGCTGCTGGTAGTTGGTGAGAGAAAAGGTTCTGCTCACAAAAGGTGAAGTTCCAGATGTTCCCAAGTTTTACTGTACCTTTTCCCTCACCAAACAGTGTGCATTGAGGGGATCCAGCCTGAACCTCGCCATCCTGTGGGACTTCCCCAGTCCCTGCTCTCCTTCAGGGCTCAGCGGCCCTCCAGGGCTCCCCGGCTCAGGGCGCAGCCTTTAGCATTCATTCTACACAGGTCTCAGCACGACTCTTAGCTTGCGAATCCTTCCTCCGGGCAGGGGCTCGTCATGTGCCCTGAAGGGGCTCACAGCCGCGTGGTGTAGAGTGAGGACGTCAGGAGTGCTCACTGACAGGAAACATGGAGGGAGGGAGGAAGGGAAGAAAAGACGAAAGGAAAGAAGGAAAGAGGAAAGGAAGGACAAACGGGGTTGCTTCTCCCACTGACGCCCGCACACGTGGCTGTGCGGTCCCTGGGTGCTGTCCACGTGCCCCTGCGCTGAGCCGAGCTAGCCACAGTCTCAGTCCCCACCCTCCTGCGGCCGCAGCAGGGCCTGGTGCCTGCCGCCCGCACCCCCGGTTCCAGGAGCAGCCGGGGGCTCTTGGGGGAGCTCACCGCGGCTTCCAAGAACAGGAGAGCCCCGGAGCTTTTTTCTCTCCACGGCTTCAGTTTGTCTTTCTGGGTGGCATGAGATATAGGTTGCTCAGAGCGTCCGCCCCTCGGCCCGAGTTCTGGAGACCCATCCCAGGCAGTCCTCGCCTCGTGTTTGCTCAGGCACAGGATCAACCTGCGGGTCTCCCAGGTGTGGTTAGAGCTTGCGTGCATGCATGTGTGCGTGTGTGCGTGCATGTGTGCGTGTATGCGTGCATGTGTGTGTGTATCCATTTCTCCATTGTGTGGGTGGCAAAAGGGCAGCAGCTATAATATCTCATTACAGGGCTTCACTTTATTTAATAAAAAAATAACATCGCTCCGCTTAACAAAATCGCCCTCCTGCCCTCGCCCCCGAAGCTCCGACCTGCGATCTCAGTGCTTCCTGCCTTAGTAGCTTTCCATGGTTTGATACGCGAGCGCTGCAGAATCTGCTTTCAATCCGGTCGCTTCGCTGTGAGCCATTCGCACCAACGCTGACAAGCACAGTCCCGACGCCATCTCCCCCTTGCTCGTATGCAAGTGCTGCAACTGAAATGACTCGTTCATGCTTTAATTAAAATTTGTGGAGAGACCGGTGGTTTTTAGTGGCAACTTTTCTAATTTGTGGGCTCTAGAAAGAAAACATCAATAACTCGGTACCATTTATGTTTCACGGTGGCCTCGGGCATTGGCAGCACAGGCTGCCACTCACCTGCCTCGGCTCTGCAGAGTGTGACCCTGGCCACACAGACCCGTGTGGGGCTGGGGACTCACACCGCCGCTTCCCTCCGTGCTGGCCACCCGTAGACGGGTCGGGCTTTCTCTTCTCAAGATCCGTGTGGTGCGGCGCAAGGCTCGGATTAATAGGGAGAGCGAACTGCAGGACTGAGTTTTATGATACTTGACCCAACCCGCAACAACTGCTCCGAATTTTAATAATTTAAACCCATTGATTTTGCTTCCTGCCAGTTGTTCTCCAGGTTGCAAATGTACCCTGGCAGGTCTTTGGAAAGAACATACCCCAAATGCCAAGCTTTTATGGGAACTTAATATATTCAGCTTTGCAGGTGCATAAATCTCCATGAAATTGCACGGAGTTAATGCATTTACTGGTGCACACAATTCAGTGACTACTTTGTAAAAGTCCAAATAAAGATAGATACGGCAGGTAGATATGGAGAAATAATGAGTAGATGTTCCTATGTATATTAACAAGATGAGGTTATTGCCTCCATCGGGCTAGCAGCCTAACTGGAAAAGAATTAATTAATTTTCAAGGTGCTGGGGATGGTTTTAATTGCCGCTTTACAAAGTCCTAGGCAAATGAACTGTTTTTGCGGTTTCTGCCAGACTGGCTTCTCCTCCCCCACTGGCGAGGCTGGTGTTGTGTGGGACGAGTGACGGCATTGTGGGGGGCCCTGCTCTGGCTCCCCAACATGACATAAGGCACAGTGACAGGGACGTGCTCATTTTACCCCGAAGCTCCCCTCAGGCCGCTCCCCACTGCGCCCCAGCTCCCCCGGGAATGTGGACCCTTCCCTCTCTCCCTGCCTCCAGGCTGCAGTTGGCGCCAGTGGAGTGAAGCGGGGTTTTGTGCCCAGCTCCTGGACAGGGAGGCCTCCCCTCCCTCGGCAGGAGCTCGAGCGGGCCAGCAGTACTCTCCTTGAGGCCTTGGAACGAGCGCGTCACGCTGCTCAGCGTGTGCTGTGCCCCTCACATCACACCAGCCAGGTCACTCTGTGGCGGATGGACAGTCCCTCGGGCAGCAGTGCCCCTGGCCTCAGACACGAGGCTCAGCGTCCCCAAGGTGCTAGCGTACCGTACTCTGCCACTCTGGTCACTGGCACGCGGCACTCTGAATTCAAAGTCTCATCCACTATCTTCTTTAATGAACATAGGCACAAAATTTTTCTGAAATATAGTACGGGGTGTTAGCCTAACCCCAGTCTCCTAAACAAGCGGATGGCAAATGGCTTAAATAAAAGAGAAGTGGTATGACTTTTAGGGCTCCAGGAAAGTCAGAACGCCCAGGAGTAAAGGCTCTCTGAGAGCTGAGACCAAGAACTTCTCTGGACAGCAGTATTTAGGTAGCAGATTTGGACGGGGGATGCAGGAAGAAGAGGGTATGAAAACCCAAAGCCCAGGAAGTTGGAACAAAGGCAGTAAATTCTGCCAATTAAGAGAACTGTCTGATCTCTGAGGGTGGCAGCTTTATTGCTCTGCAATTGGAAGTGTCAGCAGCCCGAATCCTGGGCTGCCTCAGTTGTGGTGTCATCTTGACTTCAGAGGGCCGTGAATGAGTTTTCCAACACGGCCGGAGCTCTCTGTGCAGCCTGGTCTCCCACAACATAGCAACATCAAGTTGGGCTTATTCCAATAAAAGTGTTGGTAAAATTCTACGCCCACTGGTGTTAACAAGTGAACCCACAACTTAGCAAATTAGAAATAAGGACTTTCATTTAGAGAATAATAAAGAACTTTTGTTTTTAAGAAACTATTCTTAAATATTCTTAAAAACAAAACAAACAACTTAAAAGAGATATCCAAGTTACTGACAAAATATTAAAAGCTTTCTTCTGAAAATGGGAATAAAATGCCTGTTATTAAGAATTTTATTCAGCATCATACTAGAAATTTTAATTGTTGCCATAAAAGGAGAATTATGAAAGGGTAAAGATTATAAAGGAAGCAAACTCATTATTTACATGCCAGGTGACTGCATACATAGAAAGTCCCAAAGAATCTACATTAAACATAGTTGAGGAATTAATTTCTAACTTCTCTGAATGCAAAGTCAATATACAAATATCAATAGACTTTTTATACTAAAAACAACAAATCAAACAATTATATTCCTAAAACTATCTGCCTATAAGATTTATGAAAAAATGCAGGGAAAGATGTACGCCAGCGTGCCTTGAGTGTGTTAGTGGGGAGCCAAGCTCTTGGTAAGGGGGGTGCCATGCTCCTGGGGTGAGACGGGCAGATCACATGTGTGGTGGTACAATGGCCCAGCTGCACACCCAGGGGCTGGCAGGGGCTGGCCGCCCATTCAGAACCCTGGTCAGGATGTACCACTGTTGTTGGGATTTCACAAAGTGATTTTAACATTACAACGTAGATAACCAAAATAGGCCGGAGCAACTTCGAGGAACAAAGTCGGAGCACTTACTGCAACGTACGTCAGAGGGCAGCTACATCAGAGTGCACTGGGAAACCAGGCACACTCTGTAGCTATTGGTTAGAATGTTCCATATATATTTACTGTGTTAATTTTTCAATTATGCAATTCATATCTTTTATATACTCTCTGGTGGTATTTTTGGCCTGTCTATTCTGTAAGCTACTGAAAACGTTTATTAAACTCTCACACAGTGAAGGGCCCCCGGCGCACAGGGAGCCTTGGGCAGGGAGCGCCGGTCTTTGGACCGGCTGGCTAGAGTCCTGCCTCGTAGGCCCCCGGAGGGAGGGCCCCCAG
>NW_004955423.1:27770503-27777078 GCF_000276665.1 Chinchilla lanigera
AAAAAAAATAAAAAAAAAACCTCTCACACAGTGGAATACATTTAACAAAAGAACTGAGATTCATATACTGAAAACTACAAGACATAACTGAGAGAAATTAAAAATGAGCTTAACATTGTTAAGATAACAATATTCCCTCAAAATATCTACAAATGATTTACAAATTCAACACAATATCAAAATATCAGGATGCCCTTTTCCCCCCAGAAATCAACAAGCCAATGCTGAAATTTACATGAAAATGCAAAAACTTCAACAGTCAGAAGGGAGCACAGAGCTGGGGGACTCACACTTCTGATTTTCAAGCTGGACTGCTGTGGCAGTCCAGACAGTTTGGTGTTGGCAGAAGGACCAGCCGGTCGCGCAGAGTCCAGGTGCGAATCCTTTCACCCACGGCCCACGGACTGTCAACATCAGGGTGTGCACAGCTCGGCGAGGAAAGACCGACCGAGGACCTTGTGCTTGCCAGGCGTGTCCACCGTGCTGCTGAGCTGTGTCCCCGGCCTGGTGAAGCAAAACTCGATCAAAAAGAGAGAAGACAAATGCATCTACTGGAGAAATTTTAAAGAAGATTTATTAAGAAGGACTTTGCATCCCGTGAGCTCACCTCTTTAATGTGTACTGCTCAGGAGCTTTAGTTTGTCTGGACAGTTGTGCAGCTACTATTGCTACCTAATTTCAGGGCATTTTATCACATTCCCCACAAAGCAAATGCATATGACTTCCCATGCCCTCCCTACTGATCAATGCGATCAGTTTTACATGTGCAAGTTAGTGGTACCGGTTGCAGTCACAGCGATGCACAACCAGCACTGCTGATGATCTCCATCCCCCCTCCCAGAGCCCCCGTGCGGCTGAGCAATGCACCCGCTCCGGGCCTGGCCCAGCCCTGTAACCGCGGTCTGCGCCCTGTGCCCTGGATTTGCCTGCTTGCCACTCTTCACGCAGTGGCATCACTTCCCTGAGGAGCAATGACACTGGGAGCCTCTCTGTGGCTGCCGGCCGCGTCTGTCTTCCTCGGAGGAACTGCGATTCAAATCTTTGCCTACTTTAAAATTGGACTGGGCTGAGGATATAGCTCAGTGGCACAAGCACCTGCCTGGCGAGCGCAAGGTCCTGAGTTTGATTCCCGGTACAAAAAAATTAGATCATCTTTTTACTGTCGAATTTTTATATGTTTTAGATACAAGTACTTTATTAGAGATTATTTTCCAGTTTTAGTATTGTGTTTTTGTACTTTGAAGAACAGAAATTTTTCATTTTAATGATTCTATTTTAAAATGTAAGCCGGACATGGTGGCACACGCATGTAATCTCAGCACTTGGGAGGCTGAGGCAGGAGGATTGCTATGAGTTCAAGACCAGCCTGGGCTAAGTGAGCTCAAGGCCAGCCTGAATTACACAGTGAGATCGTATCTCAAAAAAAAAAAAAAGTATTTAACTTAGCTGTGTTTCTTTATTACACTTTTATTTTTATACCTATGAATGCAAAATCACAAGACTTTACTTTTCTCTTCTTTCAGTGTTTTGATTTCAGCCTCTGGTTTAGGTTTATCAAGTACTTTGGGTTCGTCTTGCGTATGCAGTGAGACAAGGGGGCCCAACTTTGTTCTTCTGATGTGCATGTCCGGCTGTCCAAGAGTCAGAAGAAGATTTCGACCCAGACTGCTCGCGCTGCCGGCCCAGCATGAGGCGGGAGGCTGTGCATGAAATGCCGCCATCGTGCCAGGTCGCCGGCCGCCCTGAGCCGTCGGAGCTGCGGGAGACCCCGAAAGCCGGGCGAGGCAACTGCTCCGTTCTGCAGTTCACCCGCACTTTGATGGAGCATTTTTCCAGCCTTCTTTGTGCCAGGCCGGCGTTCATCTCCATCATTGCGGCCCTGAGTTCCCTGGTGCTGTGGGTGAGCAGCTCCGCCCGCCTGTCAGTGCCTGCGCCGCCCCGTCCTCTGCCTGTGGGGCTGGGCGCTGGCACCCTCGGGCTCCTCTTCAAATACCAGTGTGTGGCTCCCACACGTCAGTTCCATTCCTGGAGCAAGGCCCCATTAATGTAGACGCCCACAGAACAGGAAGGCGCGAGCCGGCGGAGTGCACATCAGGCCTCACGCGGTGCCCTGGGGCGGGGAAGGCCAGGATGAGCAACGGGAGAGAGACGTGCAATCTTAGCGCGTGGCCAGCGAAGCTCTCCACGGAGTGAGCGGGTGAAGGGCAAGCCTGTGTGGACCCTCAGCTCCCCAGGTGAGGCCCTGTGGGAGGAGGGGGGACTTCAGGGAGTAAATGTGTCTCCCAGGCCCCCACTGACCTCTGCATTCCTGGCAGTGAAGAATTCTTAGAGCTTGATGCAATCCCATTTGCTAGGTTTTGCTTGTGTTTTTGGATTCGTACCCTCAAAAAGTCATTTCCCAACATTGTAAAGCCTTTCCTGCCTTCTGCTCTAGTTTTACAGTCCCGGGCCTTACGTGAGGTCCTTAATCCATCTCGAGACTTTTCTGTGTTCGGTGTAAGATAAGGCCTAAGTTTATTCTTCTGCACATGGATATCCAGTCGCTCCAACACCGTTTACTGAGGGGCCTATGTGTTCCTGGCACCTTTGTTGAAAATCAATTGACTGTAAATATGCGGGTTTATTTCTGGGATCTCTGTTCTTTGGTATTGGCCTATGGTCGTTTTTATGCTGATAGCATGCTGATAAGGGGCTAATAACCAAAATATGGAAAGAACTCAAGCAATTCAACCTCTCAAAATGATCAGAAAATAATCCCACTAAAAATGAGCACAGTATCTAAACAGACAAGTCTCAAAAGAAGACATAGAAATGGCCAGTGTGGATAAATGTGCGTAATTGCTAATCACCAGGTGAATGCGAATCAAAGCCACAGTGAGGTACCATCACCCTAGTTAGAAGGAGGCACTAGATAACCAGGTTGCTGAGGAGGAGGAAAGGGCCCGGGCCCTGCTGGTGGGGAGGGCCTTGGTGCGCCTTCTGGGGAAGTGAACACAGGGTGCTGTGTGATCGCACAGCCCGCTGTGGGCCTGGGGCCAAGACTTCTGCACACCACGGTCTCTGCAGCACAGCTCACCACGGCCCTGTCATCGCGTCAGCATGAGTGTCCATCGCTGCAGGAGTGGACGGAGGCCATGCGGCAGTGGTCACAGGGGAGCAAGACGCAGCTTTGCAAAGGAGGGGACCCCGCCCCGAGGGACCCCATGGGCGCACCGGGAGGACACGGTGTTCTGAAGACGGCGTCGTCTCACTCCCGGGCGGCAGACGCAAGAGCTGAAGTTGGAAGTAGAGAGCAGCACCCAGACTACCAGCGGCCCGGGCAGGCGGGAGAGGCCCACAGAGAGAAGGGCTGAACCCACCCCGGAGGACAGGCGGTGTCCCCTCCCGAGCTGTGCTGGCTGGCCGCTCACCGGGCTGGCAGGGACTCTGCGCCTCGGCCAGCGCCAGCCTGCCTCCCTCTCCTGACAGCCACGCCAGCTCTGTGGGCAGGCACTGACGTCCTCGAGGGCAGGGCACCAGGTGCACTAGGGCCAGCTGTGGTCACCAAGGCCACCACTGTCCACATGAAACGCTGCCGCTGGCTGCACGCGGGGTGAGTGTGCACGAGCCCCACAGCCACACCTGGATCGGCAATGGACGGTACGGTGGTGGCTTTAAGCTGCTGCATTCAGCTGCTTGTTACTTGGCAGGAGCTGACTGACACACTGCTCTGCTTTTGTGCCCGAGGCTCAGAGGCACTGTGATTTCGGGGATCTTTGGGGCAGAGGTCAGGGCATCTGCAGAGGGCAGAGTTGCCAGGTGTGGGAAGCTGAGCTTGAACCATGCCCCTGGATGTCACCTGCTTGACTTCCTCCAGAGCTCTGATTGGGTGGCAGCAGCAGGTGAGGACAGAGAAGTGACCGGGAGTGCGGCTCTTTGGAGGATTACGGTGTCACTGCAGCCACAGGAGGCACAGAGCCTGTCCCTCCCTCCCTGGGGCAGGGCCCCCCTGAGCAGCCCCACTCTGGTTAACCGCAGGTGAGGAGGGTGTGCTCCACTTGCTCCACGTGACAGGCAAGTGGGAGGGGCAGTGGGGACAGGCTGTAGGCCCACCGGGGTGGTCACACGCACGGATGGCCACCTTGCAGGGGTGAACAACCCTCGGGGCGCTGCCTGCAGCCACCACGCTATGCACTGGAGCCCAAGAACTTGCTCATCTTATACCTCAAGTTTGCTCCTTTGACCAGCATCCCTGCTTCCCCATTTCCAGCCCGACCAACCTCCACTTTGCTTTGTTTCTCTGTGCCAAGCATTTTTTTGTTTGTTTGTTTTTTTGTTTTTTTCCGGTACCGGGAATTGAACTCACAACCGTGCACTTTCCAGGCAGGCGCTGTGCCGCTGAGCTAAATCCCCAGCCCCTGCACCAACATTTTTAGATCCCGCAGATGTGACTGCATTTGTGTTTCTCTGTCTGCTCCACTCAGCTCAGCGCCCTCGTTTCATCCCTGTTGCCTCGAGTGACAGGATGCCTTCCTTTCTACAGCTGAATCATATGCTATTGTGCTTACACTGCGTTTTCCTTATCCATAAATCTGTGGGTGGACGTGGTGCGGGTTGTTTCCACGTCTTGCTGTTGTAAATAACACTGCGATGAGCACGTGGGAGCAGACAGCTCTTGACATACTGATCGGGACTTCAGCGGCATTGCGGGATCGTAGGAGAGCCCTGCTTTTAGTATTTTGGGTGCGCACACGTTCTTCATGGTGGCTGGCCGGTCACAGCCCCTCAGACGGTGACAGGTGCTCCTTCCTCCCGTCCAAGGCAGCCCCTGCTTGCCCTGTCCTTGAACGGCACCGGTCAGGTGTGAGCCCGCACTGCGTCGTTTTTTGCAGTCCCTGGTGATTAGTGATGTCGAGCACCTTTTCAAGTTGGCCGTTTATGGGTCCTCATTGGAAAAATGTCCACCTTTAAATCAGGTTGTTTTTGTTTTTGCTGCAGACTTTAAATGCATCCCTTATATATCTTGGGTATTAACTCCTCGTCAAAGCTACAGCTTGCAAACATTTTCTCCCACTTCATAAGCTGCCCTTTCATTTTGTGATTGTTTCTGTGTGGTACAGGAGGCTTTTTGTTGGTTCTTGCTGCTTGTGTTTTTGGTGTCCTGTCAGGGGAAGGAAAACTCCCTGCACAGACCAGTGTCAAGGGGCTTTCCCCATGTTTGCTTCCGGAAGCTCCAAGGTCCCTCATCTTACAGCCAAGCTTTTAATCTACGTTAAATTAATGTGTGTGCGCAGCGTGACGCAGGGGTTGCTTTCATCTTTCCGCAGGGCAGTGCCCGTTTCCCCAGCCCCCGTGCTGGAGCAGTGTCCTTTCTCTGCAGTGCGTCCACGGCACCCTTGTCAGATGGCAGTGGATCCCACGCCCCTGTGGCCTATGCCTCTGTTCTACGCTGCGCACATTTTCTTCTAGCCCGGGTCTCGTCAGATTCGTGCCTCCTTCCCTGTGCATCTGCTTTTCCTTCGCTGGAGGCAGGGTGCGGGGCTGGGGTGGCTGTCAGCTCAGCTTCCTGCCACACCCATCCAAGCCACTCTCTGCTCCTAAGAGGAGGCCACGGCCCAGAATGAGCCAGGATGGGCTCGTGCATGCATGTGCCTGTGTGCGTGTGTGCGTGTGTGTGTGTGTGCATGTGTGCATGTGTGTGTGTGCATGTGCGTGTGTGTGTGGCTCTTAGTCAGATAATTAGTAGTTGGTTGGCTTTTCTAGTTTTCCAGATTTTACCCGAGATTATTTTCATCCTTGCCTGTGATGCACAATGTTCTCTATGGCTACTTCCGTGCACGGCATCTTACGACGGTTATCCCTGCTCGGAAAGTAGGGGAATGAGGCTCAGGGAGGGTGTGTGACTCTCCCAAGGCCAGGGCTGGCAGGAAGCCTTCTGAGGGTCTGTTTTTATGCTGATAGCATGCTGATAAGGGGCTAATACCCAAACTATGGAAAGGACTCAAGCAATTCAACCTCTTGAAATGATCAGAAAATAATCCAACTAAAAATGAGCACAGTATCTAAACAGACAAGTCTCAAAAGAAGACATAGAAATGGCCAATGTGGATAAATGTGCAAAACTGCTAATCACCAGGTGAATGCGGATCAAAGCCACAGTGAGATACCACGGAAAGGTAGTCTTTGCCTTCCTAGGGGCAATGACCTGAGCCAGCAGCCTGGGCCAGGCTGTGTGATCTCCCCCCAAGGAAGATGAGGCTCCGAATCCACCACGCAGGGACTCGGGGTGCCCACACTGCAGAAGAACTTACTTTGAACCCAGATAGGAGGTACTGACACTGCCACAGAATCATCAGCCACTTCCTGCAGGCCGTTGATTTCTTTTTTTTTTCTTTTTTTCTTTTTAAAGCTAAAGAACGAAAACACATTAACAAACAAACAGACATAAACAAAACAACACCCAAACAATAGAAGCAGTACAGAATTTCAGACAAGGTGATAGGAAATTAACAGTGGTTGTTGTATTACATATTGTTATCTTTAAATTGGTTACTCAGTTAAACAAATATAGGCATGTAAGATTGATCAAATAATTA